>NC_140937.1:150864835-151174835 GCF_014529385.1 Adiantum capillus-veneris | reverse complement strand
GTTGAGAATGGTTTTTTTTTTTAGTTTGCATTTTACGCCGTTATGCTACCAAAATTTAGAATTTTATATTTGTATTGTCATTGCTAAGAAGATTTTTGTTGTTTGTGGTTAATAGATTATGGCTCCTACACCATCTAAACGTGGCAGGACATGTATCTCTCAAAGTAAGTTCAAATACATTAAGCTATTTGTTTTCTTTTCTTTTGTCTCATCATACTCACTAAACTATTTGTGTTCTTATTGTTTTTTGCTTGTAGGAGTAGGATACACATTAAGGTATGGCACTACAGGGCATAGGGCCAATGCACGATCTTCCATTGCTTCTTCCAATGTCCATCGAAAGGAGGATATTTTGGGTGATGTGCATGAAGAAGAGGATATATTGAGTGATGTGCATGAAGAAGAGGTGTTCATAGATATTCATGCTACACAAGGTGAATTGGTGGCTCACAGCGTGTCTAAAGCAACAACAATTGTTGCTAAACCTCCCGATCATCCAACAGGATTTGGAAAGGATGTTCATGGTCGAATATTAGAGGAGATTGTAGAGGGTTTTATTGTAAAGAGAGGTGGGGAACCTCCTCGAATTCCTCTTTGTAGATTGATGGAAAATGAAGCCATTAGAGCGGTGGGTCCAGGCACTGAGGGCTTGGTGAAAAGGTTTGAGATGTCTGGATACAGTGTGCTTGGAGCTCCATTTCTTGTGTCATTTAAGAAGCCAGGCCATGATCAACATTATGTTTCCGACTTAGACAAAGATGAATGGGGGCCTATTTGGCGAGAAATAAGCGATGTTTTTTATAATTCCCTTCCCCTTGAGTGGGAAGACTTAAGGGGAAAAAATTTATCGTTTGGGATGGTAATCACCGTTTGAAAACTTGGATGCGCTTAATAAAAACACGTAAGTGATTTCTTTTTTTGTTTAATGTAAAGTTGACTTGTATTACTCTATGCTTTCTAATTTTCTTTTTTGTTGTAGAATTTTCAATGATAAAGTGGAGACATTGTTCTGTGAAATGTCAATTTGTCTTTGTTGATAGAAGTGCAGAGGGGGAGCTTATGCTAGCTTTGCGCTCTCAAAATGAGTAAGCACATTTGTTGTTTTGAACGTTATTGCTATTACTTTATCGATGTCATTCTACTGCCATTTAATTTAAGATATTGTGGTTTAGGATTGGTAGAACCACTGTCAGCACAAATTTTGGGCAGGAGATCTTCTTGTTCCAAAAACTGGCTGTGGCAAGCAAATATTCTTTAATGAAAGACTTTCCCCAAGATTGGATTCGATGGATAGAGGTAGAGCTTGCTTGTGAGAAGAAGGCATCTAAAGGGAGTTGGTACAATGCTCCTGCTCTTTTATTAGCAATGCTCATATGGAAGGTATATTTTTTTGCCTTAAAGTACACTTTTTATGTAATTTTTAAAGCTTGACATTATTTTGTAAAATCTTACTTTTTTTTTTCATTTGCTCTACAAAAGGAAGACTTTGACTTGTCTCTTATCAAAGAGATGCAAGAGATCAATGATCCCTCGATTTCACTGCCAGAAAAGGAAATGGTTGCTCGAGGAAGAGTAGAAAAAATATTCAAAGAAAGAGCTTATAAGGTAAACACTTTCTCTTCTCCCCGTTTATGTTTGAATTTCTACAAAATTGTAAGTTGACATGTCATTTGAATTTGATATATTTGATTGAAAAATTGATTTGATTTGATCTCGTGCTAATGTAACATAGATGTTGGCCATTTCCAACCCCGCCAATGGCCAAGGGTTCTTCTTTTTATTATTTAACTTCAATTGGATAAGAGAAAAGGATCAAGTGGGCTTTACAAGAGACAAAGTCCACTCTTTGGCAACTTCTAAAATATCACCAGAGGTAATAATTTTTGGATAAAAAATACACATGAAATCATCAAATGAATCAATGCATTTATGGTTTGTTTATTGTTTGCTCTATAGGAAAAAGGAAATATTGCACTCTTTGATGCATTGCCGTGTAGATGATGTTACTTCTGAGCGTTATATTAGTGCAATGAAATTTAGAATGTACTTGCGTAAAGAGTGGTATTGGGGAAGTATCTTGAAGCAATGCTTGAGGATCAAAGGGAAAATGATTGAAGAAATGCCGGAGGGCTTTGAAGCATGGTTTCATCACCAATTGAGGGACCACATTGATAAAGCTTTCATGGAGCTTTGGAGTAAGCTCAACACAAAAGAGTCGGATGAAAAAATTCCAGAGCGTATGGAATCTTCAAGGAGAGTATTATTCAGGTAATACAATTGATATCTTTATGGTTGTTATTCTATTTTTACTTAGAGTTTGTATAATAAATAAGTCACTTAGGAAAGGAGCTCAAATAAAGTTAACTGCATTTTATGTAGATGGCTAATTCAACTTTACGATCAAACTTTGTTGGAGAAGTTGCCAATTGCTGTTGAAAGTTGGAGGGACCTCTCTTGTGAGGAGTGTATGTATCCACTATGGATGAGAGATTATGGTTTGATTGCTTGGGAAATTGAGTATTGCCCTTGGTGGCTAGATTACACTCGAGGCACCTACCCACGTGATGAAGGAAACTTATATAAAGGTTATTTTTGGCATTTATAAAAACTACAAAATTGTTAAAGTGCTCATACTATTTAGATTATGTTTGTGAGAAATATATTTTTGTTTGCTTTAGAGCACGTTCTTGAAAGAAATGAAAATGGTATTGAGGAGATTGGCTCAGCTTCCAAGAAAGCCACCTCTTCGAAAAGAGTAAACAATAGTACAATCTCCTCTATAAAGAAACAATTGGATTTTGTTAGATCCAAGAAGCCCAAGAAGTCTTCCAAAAAGAACCAAAAAGATGCTGAAGGCTCCACAGGTAAACTTGCTTGTATAGATATCTAGCTGTCACTTTCTTTCTACTCAACAATTCTTGATGAAATATTTTATTTTCTGATTATGCAGTGCCTTCCATAGATTGTGATGTGAACGTTATTGGGAACATGCTAGATGTTTACAAAATTTCTCTCAATGATGAGAAATGGTAAACACATGTGAAAAGAAAGACTAACTATGTGTGGTGTGTGTTGTGAATGTTTGAAATACATTTGTTTGATCGTATGCAGGATCTTGGATTTTCTTCATTCAGCCCATGTTGATGGGGAAAAGAGCAATGAAGTGGCCTCTCTTTTGTTTGCAGATTTTCCAACAAACTTTAAAGTTGAAAATTTTTCAGAGAACGAGGTATGCATCCTTCAAAACCACTATGGACAGTCTATGATAGTTTTGGAACTTTAATTAAATTAACAATGCGTATTATGTAGGTCCCTCCATGGAATCAATTCTCTCGAAAATTAAGTAAGAAAGTGGCCGTAATAGCTTCAAAGTATGTGGCAGACAATGGGTGGTACATCACCCTAAGCTCCACTGATCACTTTGGCATTGTGTCTAGCCATGCCATCGAGATGGGATTCAAAATGATGCACACCATCCTTATTTTGATCCCCGATGGTTATGTGCGAAAGACCATTGAGATTGAGAGAGTAAGTAAATTTATTTGTTGATTGAAAAGCATGCTTGTAGTTTTCTTCAATTAGATCACATTCTAGTTGTAATTTGTAGGTGGAAACACTATTGCTAGGATTGTTTTATCGTAAGGGCCAACGTCCTATCTACGATCGATGAGATGGAGAGAGCGTGGACAACAACTCTTTCGATGCCAAGTCCGGAATACTGGTGGAGCGCATCGACGGAGAGTACATTGGAGGACACGCTCTTAGAGGTGCCACCGAGCGTAGACTTGACTTCTTTCGGTAAGAATATATGCTTCCTACTATGCGTTATTGGACTATGTTACATAAAGTAAAAATGCGCATATTTTTTGCTTTTTTTAGCTGGCTTGTGCGGACATTTACTGCGGAGCACACCTACATTGTTGATATGTTTTCTGGATGTGGTGGCTTAGGCAATGTTTGCGTTGAGTTGTCTAGACACTGTCTCTGCATAGATAGTGATCTAGAGGTCTTCCATCAACATCTTTCATGCTTCAAGGCTCCATGTGTACGTGCTATTTCAGCAGTTGATGCAAATAGCGATGAGGAGACTGATTGGCAACAATATGAGCCCGGATCACATTGCCCTTGATTGACATCAACATTGGTATTATCTATCATTTTTTCTAGTTTGTGATTTTTATGGAACGACGTGTGACCATGGTGTTTGGGTGCCACTTTTTTGGTATTACTGAAGACATGTTGTTGGTGTTGATCGTCCTTATCAATTCAGCCATGATTTCATATTTATTATACTAGATAGAAGTTTGTTGAGAGCTTTGGATTTACCAAAGTAATATACCAACATATGCTTTTTTGCTTATGTAATTTCTTCTTCCTGTGAGCATTCGCTGCTGCATGGAAGCAAGTATGGAATGGGAATTTTTTTAGTTTATATTTTCATACCGTTATGCTACCGAAATTTTGATTGCTTATCAATATCATCATGCTTTTTGTTCATGTTTGAAAACATAATCATGATTTCACGTATACAGAAAAGTTAGTCAAGCTTCACGGAAGCAAGTATGGAATGGAAAATTTTTTTGTTTTTATTTTCGCGCCGTTATGCTGTTGAAATTTTGATTGCTTGTGAATATAATCATGCTTTTTGTTCATGTTTAGAAACATAATCATGGTTTCATGTATACACAAAAGTTAGGCAAGCTTCACGGAAGCAAGTATAGAATAAGAAAGCTTAACAAAAGTTAGGTAAGCTTTCACAGAAGCAAGTATGGAATGGTTTTATTTTTATTTTTCACGTTGTTATGCTGTCAAAATTTCATTTGCTTGTCAGTATTTCTTTACACTGTCGGTCTAAGAATATATATAGTTTTATATATAATATTTATATTATATATATAATATCTTTTTATTTATTTATTTATATGTGTGTGTTTATGTACGTAAGGAGATCTTCAACTCGGTAAAGTGTTTTTAAGTACTTGTTTATACAATATATATAGTTATTTATACGTGTGTGTTTATGTACGTATGCAGTTCTTCGACTCAGTAAAGTGTTCTTAATTACTATTTTATATGCAAGAGTCTATGCGTGTTTCATTACTTTGAGGTCTTCGCCCAAACAAGTACAGCCATCAATATTTTTTAGATTCCTAGTTTCAAATTGGCTTATTAGGCATTCATCCTTGTTTGCAACAACACCTACATGGACAGGAAAGTATATTCTACTAAAAGTAGGGTAAATAATAAAGACATGCTCATCTTTTTCTTGCATTATATAAAAAACTCACATAGATTTTCTTTACATTTTTGGCTTTCAAACAGCTTGTAGTTACATTTGACGGTTCAGTTTAGCTACAAGATATCAACAATACCCTAAATTATGACAGATCTTGAAGATGTGTTAGTAGACCAGGCCGATTAAAAGTATCACAGCTACTTCAATAATAATAAGTCAGACAGAGACATATGAATTATTCTCGCCAAGGCACTGAAGAGTGGAACACCATCATATAGTTAAAATAAGCATCATATAATTAAAATAAGTTGTTTACATGATTACGTAGGGAATCAAACCTGCACACACACACACACACACACACAATACAACTTGCATCACACTAGTACAATTTATCATGTGCTAGTGCATATTTATTTAACTATATTATTTAGTGCATAATTATTTAAATCTTGCCTCAATCTTCTACCACATTAGAGCCTGAGATGTCGACCAGGTTGATTGTGCGTTTGCAGACAAGCAAATGGTCAATCTCCACCTGTAACGCGGCCCTTCGAGAGCTATCTATGTACCCCCATGTCTCCCACTTGCCCAGAGCTTCTCGCATTGTCTCAAAGCCATCATTGAGTTCCTGGTCTCCGGTGTTGGGAGCGCGATTAAGGTGGTTGAACATCCAGATCGCCTTGTTTGTGTCACGCTCTCTTTGTGTAAACGTCTTCTTTTCTTCAAGGGGTGCGTTGGGGGGGAGTTTGTGAAGCTCTTCATGGATTTTTGCAACTACCTCATTACCAGTACTAGCATATCCTATAGGCATTGTATAAGTACAGGGAAAATGAAAAAATCTCTCTTGATTAGCACCTCTGATTCACTTGTGCAGCATATGGTGCTTGCCTTGTAACATTTATATAGGCTAAAGCACCATGCTCTCAAAAAGCATTGATAGTGATGGAAGAGTGGCATGTGTTAGTGACATGAGGGGTCCCACACAGTATAACTGCTAAATTGGAGCGTGCAATAATATATGCATGATTTGTCAATATGAATATTATAATCGTCTACTACTCCACCACTAACTTTTAAAGTGGGGTGTGCAATAAAATATGCATGATTTGTCACTACGATTATTATTCCCCTATAAGATTTATAAGCATCTAAAAGTGCAATGAGTAGACAACACTAACTGCCTCTCTAAGGGCTCGGGAAACACTATGATTATTATTCTTCTATGAATACTATAGGCATATAATAGTGCAATGAGTAACCACCACAAACTGCCTCTCTAAGGGCTCGGAAAACATTATTTGTGGACCCGGATTTGGAACCTTTTCACACGCATATGAACAGGAAAACTCTCTCTCTCTCTCTCTCTCTCTCTCTCACACACACACACACACACACACACACACACGTGAGTAGAAAACGTGCACACAACCTCCTTCTTCACAACAAAACTCCACTTTTACTTAACTCCACTTTCATCTCAATTAAAATGTAGGATATTTATAAAATATATACATTAAACCAACACATAAACAATTCTATACCAAGTTACTAAATGAAATAATCTGAACCGGCTTGAGAACCTTCTTGCCCAAACTTTAGCCGGACTTTTTTCATTTTGAACCTATCTTTCCTCTCTCCCCCTCATCTCCCACTCTCAGGGGCTCTCTCTCTCTCTCTCTCTCTCTCTCTCTCTCTCTCTCTCTCTCTCTCTCTCTCTCTCTCTGTCGGTACTCTCACACCCCGATCCTATCTCTATTTCACAAGTATGTTTTTCTCTCTCTGTCTAATCCTTCTTCTCTCTCCTTCCCTCGGTACTTATTTAACATACCACAACGCCACCTTAGAGAGCATACATATGAGTGGAATCCATGCTTCTATAAACTCGAAAAAGCATCACCTGTAGCAAAAAAACACGAATTGATTAACTCGCAAATAAAATTAACCCTCCCTAACCTAATACCATATATGAATAACATACCTCATGTGATGTATGTCCTCTTTTCTGTGACACAAGAGAACTTAAATATCTACTTGATAGGGCTTGAACTCAAGACTTTCTACTCAAGGGGGAACTTGCATAACCAATTTACACATTGGGGGATGAAGAGGCTATTCTAGTTCTCTTCTTATTTATACACACTCCATAGAGTTATAACCAAAGAGAAGGAAGGGTGATACATATACAAACAGAGAGGATGTGAGAAATAATAAGTTTCTTCGAGATTATTCCAGGATCTAATCAGTGAACTATTCACTTATTCATTGCAATATAGGTTTGTATGGTGCTAGAAGTAGTTACAAGCTGCATTGGGTTGCTAGATGAGCACCATTTTGCATTTGGTTGAAATCTTATTGTAAGAGCAATGCGTATATAAAGGTAGCATGATTGTGAACACTACCTTTCATGGTCTTGAAAATATATTGACTTCAAAGATGTCAGATAAGGGGAAATTATAGAGGGGATTGAATTTTCATTCTCAAAGAAGGGGTCCATACATGTATGGATAGTAAATAGCAAGATGGGGTTTAACAGCGTGTGCACACAAAATGAAGAAACATACCATGTTTTTGTGATAGATGAGAAAGAAGAAGCTATAGTAATTATGAATGAAAAGTCAAGTCATTCTCCCATGCATCTAGGTGTGTTTCAATTTATGTTGGGAGGCACTCCCCTAATAGTTTTTCATCTTTAAGGAGGTAGATGAAGAACAAAACCATAAGCTCTTGACTTGGTGGACAAGGTATGCAATGTCAGTAGCTCCTGACTTGGTGGACAAGATATGCAATGTTCGCAACTAACAAGCCATAGAGATGGATCTTTAAACACATACAAGAATGCTAGCACCAAATGTTCTCAGGGGTTGCACTATGTAATCATGTTAATGTACAATGTAAATTTAATAGGATGAAATTTTTAATGCATACATTTAAGAAAAATTAACAGAGATACATTAACACAAGGGGCTTTTATATTCCATTCTAGACAAAATCCTAAATTAAGGGGTCATTTTATTCATTCAAACATGTTAAAAGAGAGATTTTTTCCTTGAACGCACGTTATATAAGGGAGGTGGGGGATGGAGAGGGAGATGCAATGGTCTTTTGAACCAACCACCTAGACACTTTGTGGAAGATGTTTAAAGAGTGACGGCACAAAGTCTATGGATGGTATCATGAAACAAGCACGGGGGGGGGGAGAGAGAGAGAGAGAGAGAGAGAGAGAGAGAGAGAGAGAGAGAGAGAGAGAGAGAGAGAGAGAGAGAGAGAGAGAGAGAGAGAGAGAGAGAGAGAGAGAGAGAGAGCTAAAGGATCACAATAAATATCAAATTAAATGAAATTCTCTACATAGCGTTATGTATGACAAGGTGATGCAGCTTCACTACAGGGTGTACCAAAAGCCCCAACCAACATGGAGATCAACTCTGCATTTAGGAATGGGTTGGTAAAAGAATTCACTTAGGTGACAATTACAAGAAATTCAGCCATGCAGTTTAATTAAGCCGAGTTTGCTGTAGCACTTCCAGGACGTTTGAGAAAAAAGATACTATGAGTCCCATGTCAAAAAACGGAGGATGCGTAATTCACATCATTCATGTCAAAACACCGAGGAGGGGTTTGCGGAAATGAAGGAGAACTACTCGGGATGAATAGCCATTAATATTGGCAAAGCTACCAAGGTGGCACCCCTCTCTCACCACAACACTCATGAAGGGGAAAAAAGCCTATCATATTTTGGCCTTGAGGATTTGTACCACATTAAGGTTGTCGACGATCATCTCACAAAACAATTGAAGGATGCTAGACAACATCTCGTCAATGCAAGATAGGAGCTCAAAGCTGCGAGGGTTTTGAAAGCAGGCAATGCTAGGGTTAGCCCAATTGTGGTTGCTATGAGACAAAAGCTTCATGATACTGACAATGAACTGCAAAGTTTACTACAGATCCACAGTGTGGATGCAAAGAGGGAAATAGAGCTCAAAGTGAAGATAGAGACACTGGATGGTTTGGGGTTTCCTTAGAGTGAGGACAACCCCATTGATGTTGAAATTGACATAACTTGTCATCGTGTAAGTGTCCATGAATTTTGTGCTTGCACTGTATGTTTGCAATATGTGCACAACTATCCTATGTACTTACCATGCTTCTCTTTTATTTGGTTTGTAGATTAATGTGGGGTATAGGAAGCAAAACTGCATGCTTGTGAAAGTCAATTGCAACTACTCATGCATACAAGCAAGATGCTACAAGGCTCCTTCTTCCCCACTGCACTCTATAAATTAGCTAAGAACACTTTTATGGAAATGATAGGAGAATTATGCGATGGGACGATGATCAACCAGTGTATTGGTTGTGGTCTGCCACTAGAAGTAGAGGAAATCACTGCAATGGTCAATCTGCCCTATGCGCATAGCTATCATCTTCTCTGATTTTTTGTTGCATGCTCCTTGGGAACAAAATGTAGAGCTTCCTTCTGCTAGCAGAGGATACCAATAGAATGGTGTTGTAAGCTCACATGGTAAGGACATCCAATCACACTAATATTTCGTAAGATAATCATAAATGGCAGCATGTTAATTAGTAAATCAGCATAACAAGAAAATATTGGTATGCTAGTTAGCATACTATGAATGCTAGTTAGCACAATGGGCATGGTGGTTAGCATAGTTTTTATGGTAGTAAGCATATCCACTTAGCACAGTGGGTATGGTGGCTAGCATACTATGTATGTTAATTTGCATACCCAATTATGCTAGTCAGCATACCTAGTTTAGATAGTTAGCATACCCAGCTTAGCTAGTTAGCATGCATAGCAAGCTAGTTATCATACCCAATTATGCTTGTAAGCAAACCCAATTATGAAGTAAGTAGACATGCTATCGTGTATGCTAGTTATCATACATAGTTATGCTAGTTAGCATACATAGCTCTGCTAGTAAGAATACATGCTAATGTGTATGCTAATTAGCATACCTAGTTATGACAACTAGCATACAGAGCTATGCTAGAGTAAGCATACATGTTACTTTATATGCTACCTAACATACTCAATTTTGATAGTAAGCATACATGGTACTGTGCATGCAGCTAGTTAGCATACCCAATTATGCTAGGTAACATACCCCGTTATGCTTGTTAGCATACATGGTATTGTATATGCTAGTTAACAAAACCAATTATGCTAGTTAGCATAATTGGTACTTTAGATGCTAGTTAGCATACCCGGTTATGTCACAAATTGATGACATGGCATGATCATTTGGACATCACAAATGAAGACGTGGTAGACTGTTTGGTAGCATCTAGATTTTGAATGACAAGTGCCATGTGGTAGCAGTACCGATTTGTTGCATAATGCCCTGACAGGTTGACATGGTAATAGTACGGATTTTTGTAATTTGTGCTACTTGCGTTTTGGACATATTTTTGGGACCAGTTGCTTTTGGGACTTTTTCTTTTGAGTTAAAAGATTTTTGGGCTCTGCTTTTGGGCATCCCTTGTAAGAATAAAAGGACTCCAGGGGCCTCACTCTTCAAAGAGTCTGGATGCAGAGTCTGAGAGCATAGGACCCCTCAAGAGTTGTACTTTGCACCAGTCTTTGGGGCCAATCTCTCTGGGCATGGAACTACGCCGGGTAATGACGACAAAAATTGAACTATGATTTTAAAGTTGTGAAGTAATTTAAGTGATTCTCGCATGTGTCATGTATGATTCTCCAACTTGGTGTGCCAAGCCTATTGTGGCAGGATATGCTAATCAATTGACATTCTTCTATGTATGCTAGTCATCATACATCCTAATTATGCTATGTATGCTAGTTAGCACAGTCTGTATGCTTGTTAGCGTAGGGGTATGGTGGCTAGCATATTGTGTTTAGTTAGCATACCCACTTATTATATTTAGCCTACCTACTTATGATAGTTAGCATATTGGCTATGGTGGTCAGCATACCTAGTTATGCTAGTTAGCATACATGGTACTTTGTATGCTAGCTAGCACACCCAATTATAATAGTTATCATAGAGGCTACTGTGTATGCTAGTTAGCATACATAGAAGTCAGCATACATGCTTATTATGCTATGGATGCTAGTCAACATAGTCTCTATGTTGGCTAGCATACCCAGTTATGCTAGATATCCTTTGTATGCTTGTTAGCATATTTTGTATGATAATTACACACTTATGCTAGTTAGCCCCCCCTCCCATGAAGGGATGCATGAAGACTTTTTGAGCACACACAATGCATCCAATTTTCCTAGGCTTTTGACCTTTGGACACAACCTTTGAATTTTGGAACCTTAGCATTTTTGAATTCTTAATGGGCTGAACCTTAGGGTCTTTTAAGCCCATTGTTGCACCTTGCTCTTTTGCAGATGGCCCCCCCCATCGGATCCCTATCTTCCGTCCTTTGGATCCCTACTGTGGCCGGTCTGCCAGCTTAACCAATATTCTAGCTTTTTCTCCCCTGGCACTTCCCCATATTAAATGATCAATTTAAAATGAGAAAATAATTTAGGAGAATTAGATATTAGTTATTATGACATTACCTCTCTCTTGAAATCATAGTCGTCCTCGACTATGGGGTAGAGAAGGTAAAGCATATTCATTAGTCCTTTTTCTAGCGGGTAGGGGATCCCTATGTTACCTTACGACATTGTTCCAGAATGGATGACTAATCCATTTGGTGCTTGAGAGCTTAAGCTACCGCAAGCATGTATGCACATTAGTCCTATCAATCTTCCATAGTAGAATGACAAGCTCTACTTGGTGTTTGGCAGACGTCGTCTCTGCAAACTTGGTCTAAGCATGCATACAACTTCATTTTTGTGCACAATAAAGTAAAATAAAGTCTTATAAGACAAAACTTTGTTCATTTTAAACATTTGTACATTTGCTTACTCTAGGGAAGCATTGCAAGCATTGACAAGGTTTAGGTTATCCTTTAGTTGTATGCCTTGCATCCATCTAGCATCTTCAAAATGATAATTCTTAAACTTAATAAGCTATCATCGGATAGTCCTACTGCCTCTTAGTACCTTGTTTTCATGTCGGAGAATGGACTTGGGCTGCAGCACCTCTTCTGGGTCCTGGATGTCCGGTGGGCCTTCAATAGTTGGTTCTTGTGGTGGCTCTCCTTTGTAAGACTTTAGAAGATTCACATGGAAAGCATTGTGTATGAGCCAATGGCTGGGCAACTTGAGTTGATAGGCCATCTCATTGATTGGCCTAAGAATCTGGAAGGGACCAAAGTACCTTTTTGCTAACTTAGCATAGTACTTTAGGTCTCCCGTAGGATTCTTGCCCACCGTCTGCCTTAATCAAGCCTTGGGAAATTCGAGTAAGACCCAATCATTTTCTTTAAAGGCTTGGCTCTTCTGTGCTTATCAGCAGAAGCCTTTTGCCTTTGTTGTGAGATAGAGATAGCATCCTTAATCTTTTGGAAAGATTCTTGTAGGTCTCGGCTATACTGATCTGCAGTGAAGATCTCCCTGTGTACCTTAAGTAGTAGGGGACTTTTTAATCTTTCCTCAATTAACTCAAAAGGTGCTTTTCCCGTGGAAGTATGTACAGTGTTATTGTAGGCATACTCCACCAAGGGTAAGTACTTCTCCCATTGGGACCTTTGATCTACTTCCGTTACATAGGCTTTTAGTAGATCAAGAATTGTTAGGTTAGCTATTTCACTTTGGCCATCCGTTTGCGGGTGATAGGCCAAAGAGAAATTTAGCCTTGTCCCTAAATTCTCAAAGAGACCCTTCCAAAAATTATTGGTTAGGATCTCTATCCGACACTATGGACATTGGCAAGCCATGGTACTTGAAGATTTGTGAAATGAAGAGGGTTGCCATTTGATGGGCTTTGATAGTATTTTTGATAAGTATTAAATGAGCTTGTTTACTGAACTAGTCTACTATCGTCCATATTCCCGTATTCCCATGGATAGACTTAGGCAATCCAAAGATGAAATCCATGGATATGCTCTCCCATGGGGAATTAGGAATTGGCAAAGGTTGAAGCAATCCAAGTTGATTCCCTCTATCAAACTTCATTTTTTGGCATACCACACATTTAGAAACAAACTCTTCTATGTTTGCTTTCATGGTAGGCCAATAGAAATATGTTTCAATCCATTTTAGGGTAGACTGAATCCCTTTATGCCCTGCATAAGGAGGAGCATGAGATTCATATATTACTTTCTCATGGAGTGAGTTAATAACACATAGTCTATTGCCATAGAGAAGATAACCATCTTGTAAAGTAAACGGTTCCTCTTTCTTCCCTAGTGTAAGGGCTGAAATCACATCTCTAAAATCGGGATCAATAGCATACTCATCTATCATAGAAGATAGATCATTGTGAGTTGCTATGGAAACCACACTTACTCTCGGTCGTCTTGAGAGTGCATCGGCTACTTGATTATGATTGATATCAAGGTGAGCAATAAGAAAATGAAATTGCGAAAGAAAATTTTCCCACCTCATTTGTTTGTCGGAGAGTTTGGTCTATGTCATGAAGTACTTAAGACTTTGGTGAGCCATTCGCAGAATGAAAGGAGTCCCCAATAAAGAGTGCTTCCATGAGTCAAAGGCATGTAGAATTGCGAGGAGTTTCTTTTCATATATGCCTAGGGCTTGCCCAACAGGGTCGAGCCTTCGACTTTCATAGGCTATGGCGTGCCCTTCTTGGAGAAAAACAACTCCAAGGAAATCACCACAAGCATCACATTGGACCTCAAATGGCTTTGAGAGATCCGGTAGTGCAAGCACAGGTTGAGAGATAAGATTTTCTTTAAGATTTTCAAAAGCATTGTTCTCCTTGGCAGACCATGTATACCTAATGTTTTTCTTTGTTAGGTCATGTAACGGTCCTGCAATTTGTGAGAACTTTTCTATGAAGTGTCTATAGTATGCACACATACCTATAAAGCTTCTTAGTTCATGAATATTCCCTGGTTTAGGCCATCCTTTTCTTACGTCTAATTTTGATGGATCCATTTGGATGCCATCTTGAGAGATAATGTGACCTAAATACTGAATCTCTTGTAATAAAATTCACTTTTCTCTCGATTAACATAAAGTTCATTCTCTCTTAAAACTTGAAATATTACCTGGAGGTGCTGCTTGTGTTCATCTAATGAATTAGAGTAGATGATGATATCATCAAAGAACACTCCAGTAAAGGTTCGGTGAGGCCTGAATAGATTCTCCATCAAGCGGTTGAATGTGGTTGGTGCATTGGTCAAGCCAAAATGCACGACAATATATTCGTAAAGACCAAACGTAGTGCAAAATGCGGTCTTTACAATGTCTTGATCAACTATCCTTATTTGATGATAGCCACTTTTTAGGTCAATCCTATTGAAGTAGGTGGACCCTTGTAGCTTATTGAATAGGTCTGCTACCCTGGAACGGGAAACCTATTCTTGATAGTGATCCTATTTAGTGCTCTATAGTTGACACACATACGATATGTGCCGTCTTTCTTTCACACTAATACCACAAGAGAACAAAATGGAGATGAGCTAGGCCTAACCATGCCCTTCTCAACTAGCTCATGCACTTGCCGCATAATCTCCTCTTAATGAGCTTGAGAAACTTTATAAGGAGGTTTATTAGGTGGTGAACTTCCTAGAAGAAGTTCAATTGCATGGTCATCATTGCCTCGTTTAGGAGGTATCCCACAAGGGATGTCATCAATAAAGACATCTTGAAACCCCTTGAGAAAATTGGATAACTCTAATTCCTTGTGAGTTCTTTTGCTAAAAGATTAGGTTCATTTTGAGAATCTTTAACAAAAATCATGTACACGGAAATAGATCTCTTTATTGACTTATTGAAAGCTTGCGTATGTACAATGGGTATGGTGTTACCCATTTGCTTGGCATCTATGTACATATCTTTTTCCCTGAACCTAAAGTAGATTTTTGTTTCAGGGAATTTAACATTGGCAGCCATGCAGTCAAACCATGGTGCCCCTAGGGTTGCATCCTCATGCTTGAGAGGAGAGATAAAGAAGTCCTCTTTGTCCACATAGCTTTAGACATGGAGCCTCAATTTCTTGATTAAGGGAGTGACTGAAGTTACTTGCCCTTGAAAGCATCATCTACGGGTAGGACATCTTCCATCTCGTAAGCTTGTATCCCTAGCTTGGTGGCCAACTCTGTGGATATGAAATTGTGAGGAGAACCAGGGTCAAAGAGAATAAAAGCATCATGTTCTCTTACCTTTCCCCAAGCATGGAATAGAGGAGATACTTTGTGGTGAGTTTCCTCTTCTTGGATTTTGACCAAGGTATCTCTAAGAGGTTCATGGCAGGTGTTCTTTTGGAGACAAGCGCGTTGCGCATGCCCTTGCTTGTCACACTTGAAAAAATAGTTATCCTTGGGATAACGCTCAAGCTATTTAGGAGAGAGTTTGTTTTTGCCTTTGTAAACTCCCTTCTCCTTAGCTTTGTTGGAATTTCCCTTAGGAGAATTTTGGACATTGTCCTTTCCCTTAGGCTCATTGGAACCCTTGTTTTTCGTGGGCTTAGAATTTCTTTTAGCCCCTGTTTGGAAATTGATTTGAGAAGCCACCATATTATGGTGTATAGCCGCCGATATGGTGCGCGGCCTTTGGGAGTTGACATACTCTAACATTTCTTTAGTTAAGCCCGCACAAAATTGTTTCTTTTGCTCTCCAAAATCAAACTTTTTGAAGACAGTGTCTTTGAGTTGTAAGTCCCAAAACTTGTCTACATATTTGTGGATGGATTCATAGGGAGAGAGCTTCAAGCTTCACCGTTCGGTGAGTACTTTGTCTTTGGTATCTGTGGCCAAAAACTGCTTCATAATGGAAGCTCTTAAAGCTTTCCATGTTCGTGGAGCTTCACCATTGGCTCATAGGCTAGACCACCATTGCCTGAAAGTGCATAGCTACATGGCATAGCTTAGAGGACTCCATGAAGCCCTCATCTCCAAATGCCACATTGAATTGTTGGATAAAGGCCAAAAATTTGTCAGTAGCACCAAAGGTGCCATTGTAGGTAAGGAAAGAGATGCTCTTCCCTCCCTCTTTGAACTTCTTGAGCTTGGATGACCTCTTCCATGTGGCATAGGATTTCCTATGGACTCTTCTTTTCTATGGTTCAAAAGTTGCACCATCACTTTCTTCAGAAGATGAAGAATTTGAGAAAGATGGAGAAGAGGGTGACCTCTTTCTTGCCTTGATCTTCTTTATCTGCACCATCACTTTCATAAGAAGAAGAGGATGAAGAAGATGGAGAAGAGGGTGTCCTATTTCTTGCCTTTTTCTTTGCTTGCTTTTTGTCATCCCTCTTTGAATTATGGTGTGGAAAAGTGTGCGATGGGCTTCTCCGTTTTGGAGGTGATGGAGAGCGTTTAGCCCAGTGTTTTTGTGGAGCCATCTCCACCAAGGTGGCAGGAGACTCTTCTTTCTCATTCCTTTGGTGGGGTCTCTTGAGTTCTTTTTTGAGAAGGAGATACATCATCAAGAAGCAAACTCCTGAGCCGTTTGTATGGATCCTCTTATTCTTCTTGAATCAGAGAGAGGCCTCTTTTGGAAGTCTCGCAAGGAGGCTTCCTAGGTGCTCTCTCATCATCGTGGGGAGCTTGGAGAATCCCATGAGCACGAAGCTCCCATTGCACTTTACTTTGGAGGGATGGATTTCCCATGGCTTGTTGAAGCCTAGAAAGAAGATAGTTGACAAGCATCGAACCATCATTAGTAGCCTACTCATTAGCAAAATAAAAGTTATCAACATTAATTTCCCTATCTTTACTATTGTTAGCCATTCTAACCACTTCTAGGTGTAAACGTTTTAGGTGTACTTTGGCACTTCAAGCCCTAGTTGCTACTCCTCTTTACCCCTTTAGAAAAAGCACTCAAGCTACTATACATGTGGCTTGAATACCATTAATTGCAAGGAATAGAAGAGAGGGCCATTTAACACCAAAACAACACCGGCTCTTGTCAAGCTTCTAATAGCTCAATAGTGGTTAAGCCGTAGGCAAGCCCCGTAAGACTCCACTATTAAGACCATAGCTCTCGACGGTGATGGCCCATTATCTGCACGAAGACAGGCGCACTGCAAGGCTGAAAATTCCCTACTCTACTTACTCAAATGCAATTAATATTACCAACCATTTATAGCTAGCTTGAGGACCTCCCTTCTTGAGCAAGAAAAGAGAAACCTTGTTCTCTGATACCAATCTAACATTTAATGGCCTAGTAGCTTGTGTGTAGCGGAAAATAGCATGAACATAGTGAGCATTTCATTAGAATAGATTCCTAATGAGAATAACAAGAGTGCTTGGGTGGAGAGAGCAACAAAAAGTATAACACCTAGATAGATAGCATGAACAATACTTCAAAAGAGAGAGAAATTAAGCTATTAACAAAAGTTGAGGACCGGATTTACATGGAGTTGGTCCCCCCTCCAAAAGGCTTTGTATCATGGTTTCTCCCATCAACAGAGACCTTTTACAATACAATTCTTTGTGTTCCTTCAGTACTAGCTAGTGCAATGAAGATGGAACTTGGAAGCTTCAAGCAATAAGCAAAACACTTATAAAACACAACATCAATTCCCTCACGGTCTCAGACCAAAAACCTCATACACCTTCGAAGATGGTGAGAGCTAGTGGGGTATGAGAGTAGATTCAGAGGAAGAAGTAGTAGATTGAGAGGAAGAAGTAGCAGTCTTACGAGAAAGATGTACATCTCTTCACATAATCACTCATATTAGCATAGCTTAGCTTAGTAATTAGCATGGTAGAGGAGATGAGCATGCATTGAAGCTTGGCTCTTGGTTGGATTTGCATCACAAAGTCAAGAGTTGTTGGTGTAGGCCTCCCTTCTCACAAGCTTGGAGTAGGTGATAAGATTTCCATTAAATCTTGAGAATGAGAGAGAGAGTCTTCTTACTCCACACATGGACTAGTGGAGTGTGTATGCAATAATTCCTTTCAAAAATCAGTCCCCCTCTCTCTCTTGGTCTACCCCTCTTGCAAATTGCTCATGCTCACACCCTATTGGCCCATGCAAGGCTTAGCCAATGATATTAAGTAGCATAAGTGATAGCCTTCTGACATGTGTCCCCCTTTCCCTTTTGTGAGAGATTTATGTAATTAATTAATGCAACTAAACTCTCAATCGACCAACCCTTTTGTCTCTTGGCCAATAGGAATTAGGTAAGCCATTGGGATGTTGAATGCCCATTGGACCCCTTGAGAGACTATCCGAAAGTCTTCTAGAGAGCTTAATTCTTATTGGTTCTTTTATTAAGTGTTTTTAAATTAATTGAACTAGATTTACTCTAGCCTAATTCTCATTGGTCCACCTCCATGGCCATCCAATAGGATTTGAGTACACCTTGTGGGCAGCTAGGCTAGGGAGCTGACATGTGTCCCACTTTCCCTTTGTGTAAAGGAGCTTGTGTGTGTGTGTGTGTGTGTGTGTGTGTGTGTGTGTGTGTGTGTGTGTGTGTGTGTGTTTCTCTCTCATCTCCTACTTCTAGGGCTCGCCCCCTCCCATGTAGGGATGCATGAAGTCTTTTTGAGCACCACAAAGCATCCAATTTTCCTAGGCTTTTGAGCTTTGGACACGACCTTTGAATTTTGGAACCTTAGCATTTTGGAAGTCTTAATGGGTTGAATCGTAGGGTCTTTTAAGCCCATTGTTGCACCTTGCTCTTTTGTAGATGGCCTGCCCTTTGGATCCCTATTTTCCCTCCTTTGGATCCCTATTGTGGCCGGTCTGTCAACTTAACCAATACTCTAGCTTTTTCTCCCCTGGCACTTCCCCATATGAAATGATCAGTTTAACATGAGAAAATCATTTAGGAGAATTATATATTAGTTATATGACAAGGAAATAGTAAGGAATGTTGATAATCGCCTTCCAAGGAAAAGAATACACACCGAACCGGGTTTGAGCATGCAAGATATACCCATTGGAGTGCTCCATAGCCACAAATGCTACAGGAATGCTTTAAAGAAACACACAAAAAGACCATGCTCTCTCTCTCTCTCTCTCTCTCTCTCTCTCTCTCTCTCTAATGGCCATAGCCATGCACACACAAGAAAGCGTATACTATACTAGAGCACACAAGAAAAATTCAAGAATCCCATCCTCTTCTTCATCCTCACTCTCTCCCTCCATAGCTAGGAAGAATTTACACAAAGCGAAGAAAGAAACGATAGAGAGAGAGTTGTGCCCAATCCAAGAGAGTTTGAAAAGAAGCCGTGCTTGGGTTGATAAAGAGAAGCTGGTTACAACCTACTCTAACTCCATGGACAGAAACAAAGTGAATGGACACTGTGAATGGAAGTGCATGAGACTGAGAGATAGAGAAGAGAATATGACACAGAATGTTGTCAAACCCTCCTCCAAAGGCCCCACCTATGGCGAGAGCGGTCTACTTATGATTGCACAAATCTCTACAATTCTTGGACTTGGACGATGTTGTCATCGATGAGGACAACGACGAGACGGGCTGAAATCTGAAAATGCTAAGGGCTGAAATTTGCAAATCTCTATCTGCTGAATTCTGACTATGTTAGTGGCGATATCGATGGCGACGATGATGCGCTGAAAACGCAGATGCTGAAATCTGCGTTTTTTGGGCTGAATCTATAAACCTTGCAAAATCTGACCGTGCGACAAGGATCTGTTGCGGGAAGGTGAGATCTGCTAGGTTGGGTGGTTCTACTGCGGGTTCTAAATGCTGAAAAACTCAAAATGCTGAGTCTAATGGAGGTCCTGTCGCGAAGGTTTGCAAAAACGCTGATGGCTTCAGGTTGAGGAAAATATGCTAGGCTGAAAATGATCTTATTGCAGTGAATCTGCTAACATTGGGGCTTCTGCTCTTTGCTATCGCCAGAAATCTACAAGATCCAAAAACGCTGGCTGATCTGGTCCAAAAATGCTAGGTTTATGTTGTGGAGCAAAAATGCTAGGCCTCTTGGGGATTCTGCTGACAAGTTGTCCGTTGAGCGTGTGCTTGTGCTGCCTCTTCTGCCAGAAAGTGCTAACTCTGGTTTGCTTTTATATTATCTTAGCAAAATTGCCCTACCTAGTTCCCAACAAAAGTCACTTAAAAATAATAAGTGAAAAATGTCAAAAATAGAGAAAATAGGTTTTAATGCACTGGAACATTCCCCTGATGGATTTTGATGGGAATGTTGATGATCACGCTGTGTGAAAGCGGAGGATATGCATCTAATCTAAGTGACTGTTCATGCACAGTCTGCGAACAGACTCACAAAAAGTGCCAGATCACTTCCTATTCTAGACTGACTTGACTGTTTGAACCCTGGTCATGTTGTAGCTTGTCCACACACACATAGGGTTGGATGTGTCAAAGTGAGGTACTGGTACCGAACTGTATGGCGTCGAGGGAGATCGCCAACAACATCCAAAATCCTCGAAAGGACTCTTCGCCGACCCACTCTGAGGTGTGGGTTGTGCGATACTTGAACTTCATAAAGGTCTGCAACGCTCGCTTCTTGGGCTGCACCAAAAGCGTCACAAAGTCATCTGCAATGCTTCAACTTCGTCTATAGTCATGCGTCTACCTTCTTCAAGAATCTCCGAGGCTGAAAATTCCTGAAACCACTTCCAACACAAAAACATGAACATACCCATTCCATGGAAAGTGACTGGAAAAAAACTATTCTTCCTAAAAGACTATGCATGCAATGTAGATAAACAAATAGACGGAGTGCCAAACCGTTCACCCCACACATGCAAACAATGAGGTTGAATCTTGTCTTTCTAATGTAAATCAATCAACTGTGGAAAATCACAATGGAAATGCCCATGCTTGGTGCTCATAATTTCTTGTCCTCTTTCTAGAACTGCGTCGTGCCAAGGAAGATACATTGAATGTGACTTTCTTGAATGGAAACATTTTATCTTTTCATGAGAAATCCGCATACATCCTGCTCATCCATGAGTGAATCGTGCTCATCTTACAATATGTCATGCCTATGAAAAGGGATCACATAAGGACGGTGACTAAAATACAGGAAACGATCACGACACTCAAACAATGCATGTTGACCAATCATGCAAACACACAGTACTTCCTGTAAGGGTTCTTTGGACCTAGGCTTGAGAGCCAAGATTGGTTTGTAGTGTTTGATCAAATCTGTCTGGGGGTTTGTTGTGGACCTCGACTCGAAAACCAAGGTCAATTCTTCGTGACTGATTGAATCTGCCATGAGGTTAGCTTCGCTAGAAAAAGCATCAACTAAACCATCATCCTTGTGAACAATCACGTCTTGATCATACAAATCATCATGCTTGTGAGAACACACATCTTGATCATCATGCAAATCATCATGATTTTCATTGTCATTTAAATCATCATGCTTATCATTATCATGCAAGTCTTGCAAAGAAGAGACTGAGAGAGTCTCCTTCTCCTGAATCCTTTCAATCTTCACCTGCACATTAGAAATGAGAGATGGAGAACAACTTTCTCTTGTCCCTTTTGGCATTGAAAGTGGACGTATTTTCCGCCCAATCAATGGGAGGGTTATGCTCACGAAACCATCGAATGCCCAAAATCATATCACATCCTGAGAGGGAGAGACAAAAAATTTTATATGGAAAGCAGCTTGTTGAACTGTAAACAACACATCAAACCACTCCTTTGTGATGAGAGAATCCATACCAAGAGCGAAGCCAGAGACCTCGAGAGGAGATTTTTGACTAACCTCTAGGCGGGCTTTCTCAACAAGAGAGGGACTAATCACATCATGCATGTTGCCCGGGTCAAACAATATGACAAAACGCTGCCCCGTCATATGACCATAACATTTAATGAGAGACTCATCAATGGGAGGGTCAGGAGAAACTTGGGGCACACTCGTGTTGTCATTTATTGCATTGACAGAGGAAGTGGGTTCTGCGGGTTCTTTAGATTCATTCGATTCAAGCTTAGGACATGTTCTTTTGATGTGACCCTTAATGTGACAATGAAAACAATGAACTTCCTTAGAATAAGTGCTTTGCTCTTTCGACGTGATGTATCCTCCTAAAATTACTTGTGCTACCTTTTCATCTGGAGTGAGCTTAGGTTTAACAATTGTGTTAGCCTTACCCTTAGGTTCACTTTGAGAGTTCTTTTCTGAGAGAATATTGGAAGATTGGTTAGAAGAGTTACCGTTCTTACCATTCTTACCGTTCTTACCGTTCTGAGGGTTTTGCAAAGTTTGAGAGGTACTTGTGGAAGTCTTGTGTTCCTTAGGCTTTCCCTTGTTGTGCTTCATTTCTTGTGCGAGAGCAATCGCTACTGCCTTGTTGAGATCGATTGGATGCAACACCTCAAAATCATACTTGATATACTCGTTTGCCTCCTTACGCTCCGCATCCAATTTACGTAATTGAGTGTTGAGCTACAAAACACGATTAGAGAAAGACATAACTGGCATACCATTTTACTTGAGAGCGTTCCAATCGTCCTTCAATCGTGCAAGATACTGGGGTGGCATAAACCGTGCCTTGAGCTTGTCTTGGAAATCGGGACAATTGAAGGAAAGGGGCTTGAATTCGTTGGCTTCCTCTAGATGCAAGGTCAACTGTGCCTCTTGCCATGCGTGGTACCAATCTTTGGCATCACCAGCAAGGTACATGGCTGCCATCAAAACCTTGCTATTTCCCATCTTCTTAGTTGTCTCAAAATAAGAATTATATTGATGCAACCAAGAATGAATAATTGTGGCATCCATCTTACCATCATACTTACTGAAAGTCAACTTCTCTGTGACTGGGTTGTTGGAGTCTGAATCTCGGCTTGCTCCACTTGAGGAACTACCAACATCTTTGGCTGGTTTGGACTTTGAGGCAATATCCTGTTGAACCAATTCTTGCGTGCGAAGGTATCTCTAAACCTCACGATCGGCCTCCAAGGCCGCTCCTCTTTCTTTGCCTGCCTCCTTTCTTTGTGCTTTTCTTTCTTTTTGTGCATCACGCTCGCGTTCCAAAGTAATGCGAGTCGCTTCTTGTTGTGCTAGTGCAACGCGATTTGCTTCTTGTTGTTGTGCCATCATGTCCATCATCGACTTGACCAAAGCCTCCATAGGATTCGGTGCAATCCCTGGCATAGTGGCAAAGGGGGAGGGTCAGGAAAACCTCCATGGTGAGGAAATTCTTCTTCACTACTTTCATGCCCATCACCTCCATGCGAAGTATCCATTCCGCTTTGTTTGATGACTATACACTATGAGTTTTGGTTCTTAAGTTCACGAGACACTTGGGTTCTTGTGGGTCTTGGGTTCTTGGGGGTCTTGAGTTCTTGAGGTTCTTGAGGTCCTTGAGGTTCTTCTTTCGCTTGCAATCTATGTTAGAGAAGGATCTTCTATTCACCCGAGTTCTGCTCTTTTCCGCGGGTGCATCCCTTGGCGGCCTTGCGCTCACACCAAGGTTGCTTTTTCCCACCTCACGTTGATTGGCCGGCCGCTAAGTGCACGGTCGCTCTCAATGAGTGAAAAGAGGCACAAGGGGAGACTGGGCAAGCCTTCTTTATTGGTTTCTTGTCACTCTTCAAAAACACAATTAGGAATCGACACGCCCAAGAGGACTTGGGTTATGTGCGACCACAACAAGCCAAAAAAAAAATATTGTGGTCTTTCCTTGAGTGATACAGAACACTTTCAAATCTCTGATACCAAGGTAAGGTACAACGGAAGTGAATGTTGAACTTTTCTCAAGATGAGTGTTCCTTTTACTCAAGGTTCCTTTTACTTACGGAAGGGAGAGCCTTCCGTTCCTTTAGTGAGAGAGTGCCATGGACAAAAACAAAGTGAATGGAAGTGCATGAGACTGAGAGATAGAGAAGAGAATACGACACTAGAATGTTGTCAAACCCTCCTCCGAAGACCCTACTCTCTATGGCAAGAGTGGTCTACTTATGATTGCACAAATCTCTGCAATGCTTGGACTTGCCGATGATGAGGACGATGACAAGACGGGCTAAAATTTGAAAATGCTAAGGGATGAAATCTGTAGATCTCTATCTGCTGAATTCTGACTCTATATCAGTGACTATGTCGATAGCGACAATGCGACGACGACGCGCTAAAAATGCAAATGCTGAAATCTGTGTTTTTTGGGCTGAATCTGTAAACCTTGTGGAATCTGACTGTGCGGCGAGGATCTGTTGCGGGAAGGTGAGATTTGCTAAAAACATTGAGTCTAATGGAGATTCTGTCGTGAAGGTTTGCAAAAACGCTGATGGCTTTAGGTTGAGGCAAAAAAGCTGGGATGAAAAGGTCCTACTACGGTGAATCTGCTAACGCTAGGGCTTCTACTTCTTGCTATCGCCAAGAATTTGCAAGATCCAAAAACGTTGGCTGATCTGGTCCAAAAACGCTAGGTTTATGTTGTGGAGCAAAAACGCTAGGCCTCTTGGGGCATCTGCTGAGAAGTTGCCTATTGAGCGTGTGCTCATGCTGCCTCTTCTTCCAGAAAGTGCTAACTTTGGTTTGCTTTTATATTATCTTAGCAAAATTTCCCTACCTAGTTCCCAACAAAAAATGTCAAAAATAGGGAAAATAGGTTTTAATGCACTGGAAAATTTCCCTGATGGATTCTGATGAGAACGCTGATGATCATGCTCTGTGAAACCGGAGGATATGCATCAAATCTAAGTGACTGGTCATGCACAATCTGCGACTCACCAAAGTGCCATATCACTTTCTATTCTAGACTGACTTGATTGACTGAACCCTGGTCATGTTGTAGCTTGTCCACGGACACACATGGTTGGATGTGTTACGTGACATGAAAAGTGATACATTTTTGAACCTTAGGCTTAAATCTTTATTTGTGTGACATAAGCTATGGCTTTACTTTTCAATACAAGAGAGAGTTTCCATGCTTTGGCGTTTAATTGTGCGAACCTGCTAAATAAGCCAAGCATTTACAAAAAAATATGAGCGTAAATCATGTAGCAACAAGAGTACACAAGGCATAGATTTTCCACAAATATGGATGGAAACAATGACTTTAATGAGAATCTCTATATCTTTTAGCCTTTTTGGTGTCGAAATCGGAGGCTATCATTTCTCCCACACTTAGCTTGAGAGCTCTCGCGAACAAAACTTGATGAAGAATCCCCAAGTTCAGCATACTTAATAAAGTGCTTGCTTCACCCCTCACTAACCACTTCTCCAAACTTCTTCAACACAAACACTAAAAAAAAACCCCACAATTTTGTCACTTCTCCAACACATCTCCAAACTCTTACACTCTTACAACTTCTACTACATCTCCTACTTCTACTCTAACATGATCACTCCTCATAGATGACATACGATAAGGAGAACATCATCAACCTCTCACCCGCAACAACCCACAAACTTCACATGGAAGAAATAACAAACCCCAACTTCGAAAACCATTTAGTTCCCCAAATATGAATAAAAACATGAAGCACACCCTCGCTCAAAATCTTCAATTAAATCTGCCACCCGGAAAAAGCATACCCTTGCTGCATCAAAAAACTGCGTGTTTCGATGCCAATGGTCACTATGTGGGATTGACCGCTTAATTTGAAGGGTCACATAAAATAGTTTATACTATTTTGAGGTTCAACATTGAAAACCAACTCAAATTGTGAGTTCGACTTTTCTGCAGATTCCAACAGAGGCACTCCGTAAGCAAGACAGAGCGAGAGTGAGCAGTGAGAGACTTGGTCATCCCCTTTTCCTGACTTGGCTTCTGTCTGGAGTGCTGTTTCTCCCTGCTCCTACGCTCCTACTCTCATTTCTCTGCATACAATCCTCCCTTTCATTTGAATCTTGCCTTGCTGCCCTTGAAGAATCCTGTAGAGCTCACATGCTCGAGCTTCTGCACCCGGCTAGCTTCTCCTACGATGCGTGATTATCACACCCATCCTCTTCTTCATCGTCACTCTCTCCCTCCATAGCGAGGAAGAATTTATGCAGAGACAAGAAAGAAACGATAAAGAGAGAGTTGTGCCCAATCCAAGAGAGTTTGAAAAGAAGCCCTGCATGGGTTGATAAAGGGAATTTGGTTACAACCTCCTCTAACTCCCCAAATCACACTACCTCTCTCCATTTCCCTTTTTGTTTATTCAAAATTTGAAAAGTGATACAATTTTGAACCTTAGGCTTAAATCTTTATTTGTGTATACATAAGCTATGGCTTGACTTTTCAATACAAGAGAGAGTTTCCATGCTTTGGCGTTTAATTGTGCGGACCCGCTAAATAAGCCAAGCATTTACAAAACAATATGAACGCAAATCATGTAACAACAAGGTTACACAAGGCATAGATTTCCCACAAACATGGATGGAAACAATGACTTTAATGAGAATCTCTGCATCTTTTAGCCTTTTTGGTGTCAAAATCGGAGGCTATCAAGTGTGGAAGAGGATGCTATGAGGATTGACATCGGGTAGAATGTGCAAGACGCCGATTATGACAGTCCTCTCGTGGGTTTGGTAAGAAAAGTGAAGCTGAAGAGGAAAGGTGGCCTAGAACAGAATCCAAAAGAGCCTAGAGAGGATGCTTGTGTTGTCCCAAAGAGCACCTAGGATGACATAACCGACCTTACCAAAGGTGAAAAGAAACCCACTCGCTCACGTGCTTGCAAGAAACTATGGTGAACAACTGTTCTCTGTTGTGCCCAATTTTTGTAGTGCTAGCAAGATGTAAATCTTATGGCATGTATCTCTCTGAGTATTTACAATGGAGAAAATCTTGTTGGCATAATTATGTCTCTGTGCAATATTTCATTAGTTTTTCCTTGTCCTTTATGATGTATTTATTCTATACCTTTACTGTGTCACAAGGAAAAAGAAACTACAATTAATTTGCTTGCATGATATGAATGTTGCCATTGCATTGAAAAAGATACAAAAAAGGTGTATCGTCAAGGCCAGACAACTGATAAAAGAAAAAGCTGAGATTGAGAAATGCCTTGACTGCTACCTTAAACATCGTAGGAAATCATGAGTAATTGAATTTTGTTCATCCCTCAAGGGAAGTTATTTTTGTCGAGTGGTATCCACTGCCGGACCCAATATGGATGCCCAAGATATTGGGCTGATGAGAAGCGCTCTCTAGTTCTTGATTTGAATGGCCTATTAGTTAAAGTTGTAGAGTCAAAGCATGTTGAAGGTCCCCCTAAATATGCACAGAAAATGATAAAGTACTGTATGCAAGATAGGCGGTACATATTTTGTCGCAAAGACAACCATCAATTTTTGGATTGGTGCCTCTAGTTTTTCCATGTGTACATATAGAGCACCTGCATGCAACATAAAGTAAATGCAATACTAGATACATTATTCAAACCGCAGTGGGCAAGGATGGCAACTGTTTTGGCACAGAAGCATTGTGGTAAGGTGCCTTGGATGATACATAATAAGCCTATTTTCTTCAAGAACATTAGTATGTTTTGGAGGGGCTTAACGCAGTTTGAGCCCAAAAACACTCTAATCATTGATGATAGTAAGTACAAAGTGTGCCAGAACCATGAAGGAAATTGGCTTATTACTCCTAAGTCAGAGGACTAGACTGTTGAACAACGGTAACCAGGGATTTTACATTTACTTAATTACGTCAAATTTTGTGTGATCACAAGGTTTTATTAACACGTTTACATGATTACACTAAACATAATCACACGGAACCCGGTTGATGGTGACGTGAAAACCCACTAAATTCCCACCGGACTTTTCAGTATCCCCGACGGGCCCACCGGGAATACTGAAAACATTAGGAGAAATATGAACCTTGCATGGGCCTTGTAAGGAATCTTAATTTTTAGGGATTAAGGCTAATGTTGTGTGGGGTTTAGGGGGCAAGGGCATTGAAGAAAGTAGTTTTGAGTAAGATTTTCTAGCCTTTTTTTAAGACAAATGTAGGATGTGGACCTAAGGGGTTACTTTCTCTCTCTAGCTTTTTTTAAAGTGAAGGAAGCATAGGGGTGTGACCACATCAACAAAAACGTGGGTCACTAAAAGTCACAATTTGACTTTTTTTTAAAATTTATTTTTACTTGTTTTTTACTTAAACTCCCTTCCAACATATATACATATCCAAAAATCATTTTTTGACCCATTTTTTAACCCACAAGCTTAGAAAGTCCATTTTTTCAAAAATATTTTCTCCCAAAAAGTAAAAAACATTTTGTTCTCTCCTCCTTCTCCCTCCTCCCTCCCTGCCCCTACCTTCCTCCTCCCCAATCTCTCCCTCCCACCCCTCCCTCCTTCTCTCCTCCCATCTTCCTCAACCTCCCTACCCTTCCCTCTTTATCTTTTCATCATTTGCTTGCTCACGCAACAGCTTCCATGGTGCTCACAGACATCACAAATGGTTTGCTTCCACCACCACGTACTCCACACACCAAAAGCATACATATTCGCTTGCCCACGACATTTGCACCGAAGACCGCTAGTGAGGGTGATCAAAGGTCATCACAAGAACGTCACACCGCTTGTGACACCAATGTTGACATTTGGGTGGATGGCCATTTGTACCCTTACGATCCTATAAGCCCCTTCCATCCATCGTTTAATAGCCTTTCCACATTTCTTCAATTTCTTGGGAGGGGAGAAGCAGGCTTGTTAGGCTAGCAAGCGGTTGTGTATGGGTGCAGGTGCTTCTTTGCATATGTGGATGCACAAATGTCAAGCTCTTCACCTCAAGACGACGGCATTACAAGAGAGTGTTGCCTCTTCGGAGAGGGTGGTTAAAACTCTTGAACAACAAATGCAAGAAAAGGAGTCCCACATCTAGAAGCTTACCAACACCATCACATACTTGAAAGAAACATCCCTTGGTGCAAGGGAACGCAAACGCACGTATTCATCCATTGAAACTCTTGCACATTAGGGAGGAACACGCAAACGATAAGTTATAGCCACAGGGTGATTTGGTCTTTACTTACATGATGCATTCTTACTTCACACTATTTTCTAACATTTATGTTTATTTGTTGCTAGAAACTTCATCCAGGAGGCATGCAGTGGAACAAGCCAAGATGATCGAGTCAACCATCTCACTAGTTGTCTCAATACCCAGGATGTCATTTCTATCTTACAATCACCTGGAGGTAAGCACATTAAGGATGCAGTTACCAAGGACCTTATGCGTAAATTGAAAAATGTGGTTAGTAATGATGACGTGCAACAAGCTTGTGATGAGGCGGGAATCAGCACCAAAGCCTATCGGGCTATTTTCCAACTCCTAAAGGATGCCCTCAAAGAACATGGCATTGTGGAAAACCTATTTCCCGTTACTCACAAGGTCAAGCTCACAAAGAAGGCCACAAACGAAGATGTGTTCTCCCGCATTGGGACATACCTACACATTGAGGACACAATGCCAACTTCCCCTTATGCTTCGTGCGCAACAAAGACAAGGGAAAAAGGTAAGAAACAATCCATAAGACCTTCGAAGAAGGGCTTTCCTTACACAATGTGGAAAAATATTTCCGTGGATCGTAGAAGGCTTCAAGAAGCCATGCTTAAATTTTATGAGTTACCTGAAGAAGGTGACACACTTTACTTTTCTCTTTGGTATTGTTCTTATCATAGAATCTGAAGTTTAAGGTCTTGGTACTATTTATTTTGTAGTGCTTGGCACAAAAGTCACTTTTGTGCTAAAACTCGATGAGTGTCAAATAGTGAAAGGCCAAAGGTTAGAGAGGCTAAGTGTCACTGTAATGAACGAGGCCCTTCTGCAAACCAAGCGAAGGGATTCAGTCAAGCCATCTCCCACCCCATCTTTTAGCGTGTAATCAGATAAAGACATTTGGTGGTTGGATGCTATTGAGGTGACCAAAGAGACCAATGGAGTACTTTCATGGATTTTTGAGAGAACTCCATGGATCACAGAAGTAATACACTCCCAAATTGCAGGCCAGAAGTTGGAGATTGAGGGTTTTGGTAGTTATGATGTGGAGTGGCACTTAGGTGGGGATTTGAAGACCATAAAGTGTTTGCTTGGCTGCAAACAAGGGGCTTCTTCTCTCATGCCTTGTCCATTTTTCACTCGAGGGTACAAACCTAATGGACAAAAATCACATAAGAGCACTGCAAAGGTCGATTCCATGCTTCCATGGCAAGGGCATGGAGAACAAGGGTTAGATTGTAGTGCTGGCGGAGATGAAGGTAGAGAATGGGAAGCGTCTATTCTGAGATGTCCCATGCTCAATGCCCCAGACCGTGATCAAAAGGACCACGCTTGAAATCCAATCTTTCCATTTCCTCTATCGAATGTATATTTTTGTACATTACACGCATTCATGCGCATTTTTGATAGGCTATTGAAGCTCCACGTTGACTATGATTTCACAATGAAACCGTTGGAAAAGTCCCAGGAAGCGATCAAAAGAGTGGAGGTACTCTTGAATTCCATTGGCTATCACGGTGGAAATGTGTCTATCGTTGCTGCAAAGAACACAAGGGAGGCCCATGAAATTTCTCAACAAGTGTCAATGAGTGGACAAAAAGCTAGACACTGTTTGAAGAAAGTTTCCCAAGGAAAGACAAGTCGATATGATGCTCAAAACAGCTCCAGCCGGCAAGCAGGTAACCTTTGGGAGCTTTGGAAGGAGTTATACAAAGCTACTACTGACAATGATTCAAATGGCGAGTTTGCAAACAAGCGCAAGCAAGTTTGGGCACATTTTGATAAAATGGTCAAGCTTATGGGCCTTAACAGCCCAACAGAAGAACAACGCCAATCATTTCAAGAAGCCTTGGCGGATTTTACCAAGGTCTTCACCCTTTCTTGGGGTGAAAATAACATCACACATTACATGGTAAGCCATTTTACGCGGTGTATTTATTACAAGGGATTGTTTTTACTAAATAATGTGGATTGTTTACTCATGTGAAAAACATATCTTGTTTGCGCATGGTGCATTTTTTATGCACAAGTATGGATCGCTTGAAATTTTTAGCACTCAAGGCATGGAGAAGTCCTATTATCGAGCATGGGGAGTGTACTTCAAAAATACTCGACATGGTGGTGGAATGGTGCAATCCAATTATTTGGAGGAGATGTTCAATTGGTTTTTTCGTACAACATTTGCTCGTAAGCTCACAATGGAGCGTGCGCAACAATCCAAGATTGCTATTGAAGTGCGGAAATGGAGTCGTCAAGAGCATAGCAACAAGTGGCAAATGTCGCAAGGTCCCACCAAGCATGCTGCATGGCGGCGATGCAGAGTGCGACAAGGATCAAAGTGGATACTGCACGAGTCACTAAATGTGAACGTAGGGTCCAACTCTTAGCGACATGTTTATTTAAAAAATAATAGTTTTTTTTCAAAATTAGTGTGAACAGGGCCCTTTTTAAATGGGCCCTAATAAATATTGCATGCTCTCATAAACCACTCATTTCTTAAGAACAGGTGAGCTCTTACCATACGAAATGGCGCGCACCAAACAAACCGCGAAAGAGCATCCGCTTGCCAACAAAAACACCCTCCAAGGATGTGAGAAGCCGGCATGGCTTAAAAGCACAAGAAAACGGCCACGAACACTTGGCCGTTCCAGGAACTCTTCTGGCAATGGGCATGGTGGTAGGGCACCAGAGTCATTGAGGGATGTTGAATCTCCACATCCTCAAGATATAACACCTAGAAAAAGAATGAAGCAACGTGCCAGCGCTGGAGAGAAGAACAGGGACAACAAACAACAGAGCCCGATAGAGAGGAGCCGTCGCGCCACCAATCACAAGCAGGACCATCCAGGACTCGGGTGGTCCATACAAACACTGAATTAGAGAGTGAGCCACCATGGCTGCGAGATGAAATACCGCGCACACACCGGGTGGATTTTGGGGAGAAGACACTGCCTCGAGGCCAGGGAGCTCTCCCCACACCACAAGATCGGCAGCCAAGGGAAGAGGATGAATTAGAAGAGGCTACAGAACCATCCCCTAAGCATGTAAACAGGCGCAAGTCTAAGTTTTTCAAGTAGCCTAAACGCCGCCAGCTAGCAAATGTGCAAGTGTCCCCAAGACAACCGCAGCGGCACCGAAAAATAGCAAGGGCATTTGCAAAAATCCTCCACTACCAGAAGAATACGGAGCTTTTGATTTGACGCACCCCCTTTGCTCGCACAGTGAAGGAGGTGCTTCAAAGCTATGGAAATCAGTATAGAATGCAAGCAATAGCGCTAGAGGCTATTCAAGAAGCTGTAGAGGCCCACATCATTTCAGTGTTGGAAGATACCAACCTATGCGCCATTCATGCAAAGCGAGTAACAATACAACCAAAAGATATGCAGATTGCACATTGATTGTGACGAGACTTTGAGCACTAGCCGAAGCTACCCCTCTTTTTGTATTGCACACCCTTATCTTTGTAATGTTTTGACTTTCCAATGACAAAATGATCAACAGTTGTGTCTACTGTGTCTATTATCTTTGTAACGAGATGACTTCGCAATTTCAAGTTCTGTATGTAATTTCACTTAATTTCAACTAATTTATGTATTTTAAGTATCCTAGGGGGTAGAGATGCCTACCAGGAGCAAAAAAAAGGCTAGCCACAAGGACACGCAATTGACCCATCCATTGGATGGGTCATTTGCGCGCCCTTGTGGCCAACCTTTTTTTTTAATCTTGGTAGGCTTATCTACCCCCCATGGTGCTTAAAAAACACAAATTTACTAAAAGCAATTGGTTTTTCATCATTATTTTAGATGGAGCCTTGTGGACACCCTTTTTTTGGCCATTTCAAGCTTTGAATTCCCCATAGGATATCAAAAAAGTTACTAAGTGTCTATGCAACATTAATTTGGATTTTTCAAATGTCCAATGTAATTGGGCTTTTTGGTGCAGGGGGGTACTAGGTAGAGCTAAAGCAGGTGATAGTGTGCTGGAAACTTAAATTCAGAATTGATTTCGCCTTTTCTAGTATCCTTGAGTGTGAACATATGCTGAAATTTCCATAAAAAGGGTGGCCACAAGGCTCCATCTAAGTTAATGATGCAAAATCAATTGATTTCAATAAATTTTTGTTTTTTAAGTATCCTAGGGGGTAGAGATGCCTACCAGGAGCAAAAAAAAGGCTGGCCACAAAGGCGCGCAAATGGCCCATCCAAAACTAGTGGATGGGCCATTTGCGCACCCTTGTGGCCAGCCTTCATTTTGCTCCTCGTAGGCATCTCTACCCCCTAGGATACTTAAAATACATAAATTAACTAAAAATAATTGATTCTGCATCATTAATTTAGAGAAACCACTACTCACTCAAATGTGTTTTATATTTTCCCAAGTATCATGTGCATCCAACTTCCGTTGTGTTGTTACTTCAAGCAAAAAAAAAAGCTTATTGAAACATATCACCAACTACAACAATTTTCAAGATTGACAAATCACATTTAGAAGAATTTGCAAGATAGAGAGACAATTCCAAATATTTCCAAAACGGTGATTTTACATCATGTATCTGAGGAGTTCATAATTTTCTTGACCATTTTTTGGCGCCTATTTTGGGCGTAAGGCAACTCCCCAGTCAAGAGGGACTGCGCTATGGCCTTTGGTTCATTTGAGCCAATGGAAGCATGTATCCCTATATGGGCAAGCACTTTACCACAAAAGCCAGTGCCAAACCTATGCATACAAGGGATCTACGCACTAGGAACACTTGATGCGCAGTTTGAGCAATGGTGCTCAAACACAAAAACTTGCTCAAAGCTTTCAACGACCAAGTCATAAAATGGGATTGGGGAGTAAATTCATTATGGATGATGGCCACATCGCCAGGGGGGAGTTGTCCTAGGTAATGTGCAAGGGAAGCTTGAGGTCCAAAGCCCGTCCGCTTGCCACCCGTCCTTGCAGCAAAATCATCAAGCTCCACGACGTCCTGTCATAAACCGATGAAGGTTGAGAAAAAAGACAATGAAGGATAAAATAGTAACATGAAAATTAGTATACAGTTTACCTCCTGCTCCTTGTCATCATCCTCCCTATTTACCTTTGCATCCAAGACAATGCTCCCATGCACCGCAGCTACGAGCTTTGGATCATCAGATGGAAGGTTGCATAATGGCATAGGCATCCTAGCAGCCTCAACCTTGGCTTGCGTGGCTTGGAATTCTTCCTCAGCCACGTACAACTGCTCTGCTCCCAGGACCTCTACACATACAACTACAATAGTGTCATCAACAGAGTCCCCAACTGGCAAGATCTTGCTTTCTAGGGCATTTGGCGTATTGTCTAAGGGACATTTGGTGATGTTGCATAGCACGCTCAAGCATTCATCCATGCGTAGGCCAAATGATTTCTCCAAATTATGCATAAACACATACTCCTCCCCATCCACTACCACTGAGGAGAAGCGACTGATTTCTACCTCTGGGATAGCCACATTCGTCAGTGGTAGTGGCACTGGAGTGTCACTAGGTCCAGCCACAACTATGGATTTCTCAACCACTTCCTCGAGACCCCTGGGGTACTCGAGCCGGAGTGTCTTTCCTTCTGCTGCAAGGTTCATGGGGATAACCTGCTGCTCCTTGGTGTCCTTGATAAAGGACCCAACCTGAAGGTGTGTTAAGCGGAGCTCCTCTAAATCAAGTTCCTTGCTCACCAAGAAGATAAATTTTGCGAGCCGAGAAAGGTACTCCACCCCCAACTTGCGCTTCTTGAGCGGCGCTGACACCCCTCGGGCTTGCTCGTCCAAGTAATGGCCTGCATCGGTGGCAATTTCTTGGAATCGTTGTAAGCGCTTGGAGAAATGGGCGATCGCCTTTGTGTATATAGCGCAAAAGATCGCAAGGCACCCAGATCCCTGCATGTGGGGAGATAGATACAGATTATGTTATGATGTGCTCCTCCATGAATGCAAAAATCTCGGCAAATGCATCCATGTGAAGGGCAATTGTGGTGTCAAGGTCAGGGAGACAAGTAAAAAAGGTGTGGAGGTTCATCTTCCCTTTGTATTTGGTGTCCTCGAGGAAGAGGATGAAGCGTGACAAAGGGGTGGATGTGTGTGCAGATGGAGAGGCAGTGGAACCATCCATGTCTAGCCTAGGGTGTAGATAGAGAGTGGAGGAGCTCAAGAGTTGCAAAAGTGAAAATAGTGAATGAGTTAGGTGGCTCCCCTTTTATAATGGACCCTTTTTAAAAGACATTAAAAAAAGGCACTTTCACCAAAAAATGATTTCTCATCTCAATGCAAAAAATTATATTCAAAGACATGATTTGCCGAAGCAGATCATGTCGATTACATCGGGGATCGTTTTGAAAATTGCAAGAGTTACAAAGATAAAAGATCGATAGCATAGTTCCATCCATCCCCAGTCCTCCTCGACCTTCAATTTGTCTTCCATTCTCTTCCCAATCTGCGGACATTCATTACAATAAGCATCCAATGATCAACAAACCATGATGTATTGAAAATTTGGTGGAAGGATTCTCACCTTGTGACCTTGTAAACAAAATTGTTCTTGTTGAAGGGCCTCAAAACCCATAATAAACAAATGTTCTCGCACATTACTAAGAGTCCAATGCTTGTTCACTTGGACTGCCTCCAAAGCATCATTGGGCATCTTCACTGCAATGTCAAAGCTTCCAATAGCTCCATCTACACTCTGTAAAGGAGTCCACACTCCAAGCTTGCACATCCAACGATCCTAGTGAAATCGTATGTACAAGGAGGTGCAGGATTTCAAATAGCACATTCCAATACCTGAAGCTCCAACCTTACAATGGTACTGGTCCCCGTTGTGCATGCCCTCCACAAAACCCCAGTCCTCTTCTAAAAGTCTTCCTAATTCCTCGTAATGCACATCTTTACATACAAGCATTGTGGTAGTCTCCACAAATCCAAACTCTTTAAAAATGTGCACAAAACAATGAATAGGCAAACACCAACTCAAGCCCACAGACCTAGAAGCTTTAGAGTATTTCAAAGAGTTTTGGATATCTATTATCATCTTTTGCTTGAAAGATGCTACCGACCACAAATCTGGCACCGGCCACTCCATACTTAATAAGGAAGTTACTTTGATGGGTTCAAGTGCTCCAAACGCTTGTGTAAAAGTAGGGACAATATAGGAGTGAGAATAGAAGAAAATCCTTCTTTGAACCAGTTTGGTTGGGCAAAGACGTGGGAACATTGTTGCTCCAATATCCGCATGTATAGCATTGAATGTGCCGGAGAGACTATGTAGTGGTTGCTCCTCCACCAACGTGGATGGAAATATGACTATAAACGCATGAAAAATCTTAAGTATGAATCCATAATAACATTACACTATGATTTCACACCTAGCTTTGTATTCTCAAAACATGTACTTCCAATGTGTTGGAAATCGAAGTGGTTGTTGCAATTGCATGGTTGACATTGAGAAAACATGTTGCACAATGGCTACGGTCCCCTTGTCTTTGCGGTTCTTGAAGCCAAGGAGCTTTCCTTTCCAATGAAGATCCAAGTTTTCATGATTCCGCACACAATGAGGGCCAATAGCAAATGGTTTCATGTATACCCAAGCACCTTTGCTGAACTCTTGTGGCACCCACTCATCATCTATACCTCTAGTGTTGTGGTATGCAAATGTCGTGACCTCATCCTTTGGCCGCCTTTGCAAAGTAGAGTTGGTCATGGTTGAGCAAAAAAAATTAGGAGGAGGAGTAGGACCTTGCTTATTGCTACAATGTAGGTGGGATAAAGTGATATGAGAAGGTGGTTAACCCTTGTGGAAATGGGAGGAGAAGGTGGATAACCCTTGCTTGGTGTGGCAATGGAAGGTGGTAGGGGAGGAGAGAGGAGCTTCCTTGCTGCAGCAATGGAGATGGTGTAGAGAGAGAGAGTGTTGGAGTAGAAGATGTGTGTGATGGTTGCAACCAAGGAGGGCTTGGAAAAGGTGTTCTAAAGAGAGAAAATAACTTTTTGCCTAAGGACTGCTTTTGTGGAAGCTCTGGATAGTAAAAAAAGTTTTTTTTTAAGTTTTAAAAGAAATTTGAATTTTAGGGTTTATGGGTGTACGTTTTGACTTTTTGAGGTCAAAAAATTCTTTTTTGACCATAAAATAGATTTAGGGGAGTTTTAAGAAGATAAAATTTGAGTTTTGAAAATTTTGAACAATTTCAAATTTTTGGGATTTTTCCAAAACCGGATTGAAAAGGAGGGAAGTTGGAGGTTCCATATGGACAACCCCCCCACCCCACCTTCTCACTAGGTAAGAGCCCATTTAAGAAGTGTAAGGCTACTTTGTCCCCCTACATTTTTGAGGGCATAGAGTGTGTCCACCACCCTCTTCTCATTGGATAGCTTCTAATTAACCTCAATCCCAAAGGGCCCCTAGAGGGTTCATATTTTTCCTAATGAGCCCAGTGGGCTCGTAGAGTTATATATACACGATCCCGATCGGACCCGCTGGGTGTTTTTTTGCCTTGCTTTCATCTTCTGAGAGAGAGAGAGAGAGAGAGAGAGAGAGAGAGAGAGAGAGAGAGAGAGAGAGAGAGAGAGAGAGAGAGAGAGAGAGCGCTTGCGACCACCTTTGCATATATGTCGAGAGGAGAGAGAAGAGAGGGAGAGAGGGGGTCGTGTGGGAGCGTGCTCTACGTCACAGTGCGCGACAATAGCAGCAAAGTACCTGACCACACGATCCGGGTATGTGTTGTGTGTGTGTATGCACTGTGTGGTAGTGTGCCTTTTTTTGTAGTGCGCGACAATAATAAGGTGCCTTACCACACAATGGGAGTGTGTGTGTAAGCTGTTCTACAAAACAATGCTTATCAATGGGGGCATCACCTCGGTGACGCGAGGAAGATGGTTTCCTTGTGGTAAGTATTGGTTTACTGTCTGGGTACTACATCGGTAACGCGGCGAATCTACTATCCTTATGGTAAGTCAAGTTCCCTTCCCCTTTTTCAAAAAACATATGGGCATCGTCGGTAATGCGGCTATATGATGTTCGTATGCAGGCCATTGTTTTTCCTTAGACTCAGGCGGCACTCGATCTGTAACGCGGCTAATAGAGTGTCGTTTGTTAGGAGCATCTGTTTTTGCATAAATGTGACATTCAGGTCATTAACCCGACTGTACGAACGTCATATAATTTGTATGTGCAGTTAATTTTTTTAAGTATTAAGTATATGAAATACTTGGTCGGTAGCGCGACTATGAAGAATATTTCATATACAAAATATATGAATTGTTTGATTTTGTTGTTTTTAACTGTCCATTTGAAATTATATACTAGTTAATCATATTCAAAAGAATACTTTATTCATCAATCATCGCTATTTTAAATGTTTCATTTATATAAATTACATGTAAAAAAGTATTTGCACACAAATTGCATGTTTAATATTCTTTTTTAATCTTTTTAATGGACTCTTAAGCATTATTGCTATTTTTCATACTTCATCTACATAAATTCTCTGTAAAAAATCTAAATGCACACAATTTGCATGTTAAATATTCTTTTGTATCTTTTTAAAGAGCATCAATTATCGTCGCTTTTTGATTGCTACATTTACATAAATTCTATGTAAAAAAGTGTGCGAATACAATTTGCTAGTCCAATTTGTATACTTCCAATGTTTTAAATGTTTTTGAAGTTTTTAAGTTGATGTGTGCTTTGTTTGAATTAGTATGTGCGCACGGAGAAAAATATAAGTTAAAAATTCAATATATGCTGAAATGTGTCAGACTGCTAACATGTATTGTTTGATCTGAATTAAGTTCTTATAAACCATTTGTTTGAATTGCATTTTACACGTGTAACAGATTGTAATTTTAAGTAAATATTATTTTCAATTTTTATCAATATTTCCTTGCACATTTGTTAAAGTCTTCAAGTGGTGGTTAAGAGTTTACCTAAAATAGTGTGAGAGTGTCAGTGTCATTCGCAACCATGAATTTGTATTTGATATGCTGTTTTTATATTGTCCAGTGCAAATATGACGCTAGATCAAAAGAAATGTATTATGCGTGCCATTCGTAAAGAATGTATTTTGGCAATCTCATTATGTGCAGCTGATCACACACAACAGATTAGTGAAAGCAATGTCTACATCAAAGACATCACTAGTGCTATATGGGAGAACGCAGAGCGCAGGTTGCGACTTGAAGGCCAATACGAGTTCTTGCTTCCAGCAAGGATACGAGAATTTGACTCCCACCAAAAGGTTAGGACAGTGTTGGGCAATATGAAAGTATGTTGCAGAGACTTAAAGAAAGATATCCCACCTGCCTGCGACATGTCAGAATTAGATCTCTGGGATAAATTCTGGGAAGAACAGAAGGTAAAGATGAAGCGTGTGAAAGCGGAGGACCAAGCAGCCTTGCCCAAGAGATTGAAGATGGCTCAAGATGTGCAAGCAGCGTTGGGAGGTCGATCCGATGCCAGCGGCACCGGCACAATCATGCGCATGGCTTTGAATGCAAAGTGCGCTCATCTTGTCCGCATCCCTCACAAAGCCTTGGTAGAAGGTATGAGGATTGGAGCAGGCCCCTTCAGTGTGTGCACATTGTACACCATCAAAGGCATCTTATTTTTTCTAGATCACATTACATATGTGAAAAAATATTACAAGGGAGGAAGTGAGGTAAATTTGAAAGCTTTTAGACAGAGCAAGGAATGCAAACACTTCACCCCTCCATTGTAAGGTGCACTGGGTTTACCACAGAATCTCCTTGGATCATGATATTTCCATACTACAATGGGGGTACCGTGGGCGACATGATGTGTCGCTTATCGTTTGCTCACGGATTGTTCAGATGACACATGCATATGCTACAACACGGCTGGAGGTCATTGCCTGTAGCAAATCTTCCTGTAAGCAAGATAGACACGGTGCGGATCAAAGCAGTGATCGAGCAGATGCGAGCAATTTGTCATGCCTTAATCGACGGCATTGCGGCTGCCCACTCGGCCGGTATAGTGCACAGTGACCTGCACCCGTTTAACATAATGTTGAACTTTACTATCGCCAATAAACCCCGTGTTGGCATCATTGATTGAGGTATGATGCTGAGAACACTAGCTAAGGGTGCAACAAATAATTATTTGCATCCAGGCGCACAATTGGATGAAGCAGTTTTGAATGCACAGAGAGCAGAGAATACCAAGATGGCTAAGCGACTGTGGATTGCTCCCAAACTATACGATCCACAGTGCATAGATGCAAACACAAAAGGGAGCGACATTTATGCATTGGGCTACCTATTCAACATGCCGGTAGATTTTTGGAGTGCAACAAAAAAAGTTTATTTTCTAGAAGAAGTTTTTCACCACCCGGACGAAGATGTTATGAGGGCTATTCGAATTAAAGTAGATTGTTGCATGAAGTTAAAAAAGCGGGACCAAAGAAGGAATGCTTCTGACGTGTTGATATTTTTCAAAGAACATTTAAAGACAGACCCTAACCCTGTCCAACGTCCACTTGTTGAACTTAAACCATCATTTTATCCGATTTAAACATTTTTATGATATACATATGTCTTGGCCAGGGTATTCTTTTTGTAAGGTCCCCAATCCCACCGACAACAAAAACGGGATGGTACCATTGACAGATCTCTAGGCCTACTAAGTCAGAGTCCTTAAACAAGAAAAATTCTAGGGAATTCACCCTTACCATTGACAATGGTTTAGGTTTATAGCCCTAGAAAGAGACCTAGTCCTGTCTCGCAGTGAAAACGGGACCATAAAAAAAATTTATGGCCCTATAACTTCATCATTTAGATTTTGGTTTCCTTAGCCAACGTTTTTTTCCCCCTAACATATGTGAGGGCATAGCCATTGGTGGATTCCTCTTCCAAGTGAAGAAGATTCTAAACATTTTAGTGCGCGGAAACGGATAGTTACCTGACTAATCAGTTCCACCCGTCCATGATTGACAACCTTAGTCAATCCCCACTTACCACCCTGCACTCACACGTCATTTCTGTGTTGTTTACTTACTACCACATTCTTTTCATAATTAAAACAATGATTCCTTTTTAACTTTCATACTGAATTTCATTAAGACAACCTTTGAAAACAGTATTGAAGACATTCTTTCAGCAAACAAACATCTTTAGACTTAAGACAAGGTACTGTCATTTTGAAGTATCTCTGACCAGTACTGGCTTGTCTCAAGATCACCTATACAAGGGTGAAAAATGGCACCCATTCCTTATTTATAAAAACTGGGGTGGAAAAAACCATCACCCAAAGTCCTCCGGGCGCCCATACGCCAAAACCAGTTGCCCATACAACCGGGTGGTTCCTCTAGGATAAACTTGAAAGTACTATCCACAAACATAAACAAGCACTGGGTAAAGACTCCATGCGTGCTGAGGTAACTGACTCTTCCATGATGGTATCTCCATCATTACTCATTACCTGGAGTAAAATACTTCCAAGGAACCAGAGGTGACTTGAAACAAGCTGTCTTAAGGATGGTCAAACATTTCTTTCTTATGTCAATCAATCATAACCCAATCATTTCTTTCCTAGTTACAATCATTGCTCGTTGGTTTTATGGAAGTTACCTTTCATTTACCACCAGTTTATCTTTCCTAACCTTACGTATGCAATGTTAACTTAAAAATGAACTTTAAAATATTTTAAGAGAACAAAATAGAAATCCACCTGGGACTGCTCGTCCATGTGCTGTGGGGCGGGTGCCCGTAGACTCTCCTCAGTTAGCCTATGGCTAGGCCTAGCCTCATGGTCATTTGTGGCTTTGTTTTGCTTGTTGCTAACATCCTCTTCCTCAGTAAGAGGATTTCCCTTGGTTCTCTTTGGAGCCATGTCGGGCGGCAGCCTTATAAAAAGACTTAATCCATTAGAAGTTTAATTGAATAATCTTCTTTTTTCCTTCTTTACCCAAAAATAAGGATTTTTGGAGTAGGTATCTTTAATAGTTAATTTGATGAGATATTCCTCGTGTAACTTATTTATACTATAAGTAATTTCCCATAATTACCATTTAAATTTGGGAATTCCTTTAACTAGGTTTCTCCTTAGTCTATCTTCCATTTTATCCTTAGTAAATTATAAATCTCTATTGGCAAATGGATTACTCTCCCTAAATTGTAATTGAATATGTTCTATCACTAGTAATTTTCATAAATTTGATTTATAACCTTTCCCTCCTATACTTATGGTCTAAATTAGGTAAGATTTTACTGATAGTAACTTGTTATATCATCCATTTATGTTGAGGTCATTTTTCTACCCTTCAATAGTGATTTTGGACCTCAGGTATTTATTTGGTAATTAAATAAATTTATTTACTAATTTTCCTTGTCTATTTTATACACAAAATCTACTTTTATTGAAGATAAATACCTAAACTATTTATCTGACGTTGGGGTATTTATCATAGATTTTCCAAGGTGTGTTCTGCCTCTGATATTTATATCAAATATTTTTGGATTAATTTACTATATTTTCCCTTTTATTTTTCCCTAAAAATAATACAATTTTACTAGGATAATTAGAAAAATTAATTATCTGAGCTTCACATAATTATCATGGGTTTCTTAAGGTATAATTAACCTTTGATAAATAACCCAATCATTTTGAATCTATTTGCTAATTTCCCCTATTTAATTTGTCGTAAAAACAGAGTATTTCAACTAAATTAATTAGATAAATTAATTGTTTGAGCTTCTTCTAATTATCACGGGTTCCCTAACATGTAATTAACCTCTAACAAATAAATCAATTCAATTTGAATCCATTTGTTAATTTCCCATGTTTAATTTGTCTTAAAAATAGAGTATTTTTGTAAAAGTAATTAGGTAAATTAATTATCTGAGCTTCTCCTAATTATCACAGGTTCCCTAACAGATGATTAAGCTCTAATAAATAACTTAATTCAATTTGAATCCATTTCCTAATTTCCCCTATTTAATTTGTCCTAAACACATAGTATTTTTGTTAAAGTAATTAGGTAAATTAATTATCTGAGCTTTTCCTAATCATCACAGGTTCTCACATATAATTACCTACTGATACATAACTCAAAGCATTCGAAATGAGTTACTAATTTCCCCTATTTAATTTGTATTAAAAACAGAGTATTTTTTGCTAAAGTAATTTAGTAAATTAATTATCTGAGCTTCTCCTAATTATCAAGGGTTTCCTAATATATAATTAACCCCACTGATAAATAACTCATAGCATTTGAAATCAATTAACTAATTTCCCCTATTTAATTTGTCTTAAAAACAGAGTATTTTTATTAAGTAATTAGGTAAATTAATTATCTAAGATTATTCTAATTATCACATGTTCCCTAACATATAATTAACCACTAATAAATAACTCAAAGCATTTAAAATCAGTTTACTAATTTCCCTTATTTAATTTGACTTAAAAACAGAGTATTTCTACTAAATTAATTAGGTAAATTAATTATCTGAGCTTCTCCTAATTATCATGGGTTTTATAACATATGATTTACCACTGATAAATAACTCAAAGCATTTGAAATCAATTTACTAATTTCCCTATTTAATTTGTCTTTAAAACAGACTATTTCTGCTAAAGTAATTAGATAAATTAAATATCTAAGCTTCTCCTAATTATCGCACGTTTTGTAACATATAATTAACCACTGATAAATAGATCAAAGTATTTTGAATCAATTTGATTATTTTTCCCTTTAATTTTCTCAAAAAAACAATGTAATTCTGCCTAATTAATTAGGAAAATTACTCAAAAAATTATAGGATAATTTTTGTAGCTTAATGACTGTCTAATGCAGCTCTGATAACTACCTCAACTTAATCTAAGCTTAATTAATATATTTCCCATTAATTCATGTTTAATTTGGCTAATTTCAGCCCTAATATGATAGGATAATTAATTAGCTTAACATTACCAAGATTAATTACAACAATCAGCAGAGAATAATTAATTAAGAGAGGATTTATGAGTATACATAGGCCTAATCTTTGATTTATTAACAAAATAAATTAATCTAGTCTTGCTAATTAAGAAGGATTAAGCTGATTACCGTTTAGGTTAATCGACTAGAACTTAATCTCTAGGGATTTTTGCATAGAGTTCTCTCGAGATGAGAGAGAGAGTGTCAAGGCTTTTAGTCTAAAAAATTATGAAGGGAAGGGGGTCCTTTTATAGCTTTTTTGGGCACCGGGCAGCTTCTAGCAGGGTTTGACACCCCAAGCAGCCCCCCAGCTTGCATTTGGCGCCATCTGCTGCTAAACCTATCCTTGGCAGGTTTCCCCTAGCTCCACAGTGCCCCCATACCTTCCAGAATTTACTTTGGTTGATTTTGCTGATTTCTAATGATGAAAATTGGAATACCAGTTAATTCTAGAACCTTAGGGTAAGAAGTCCTTGTTAATAATTATTACTTAAACCATCCAATTTTTATTAACTAATTGAATTCCTATTGTAACCTTCCAGGGTCTATAACTTTTCCAGTTTTTATCAGATTCTGATTCTGAAAATTACTAACCATAGTAAAGCTCTGCTTATGATTCACAAAATACCAAGATTAGCCGTGTTTGAATCCCTCAACAGTGGTTTTCTATTTAATTTTACAAGCTTTGTACAATTTTTAAGGTTTCGAAAACTGGAAATCTTACAACAATCACCCCAACTTAAGGAATTGAGATGTCCTCATCTCAACCGAAATTGGGAAAATCTTTGCGAAGTGATACTTCATCCTCCCAGGTGGCGTCTTGAGTGGGGTAGTCCTTCGATTTTACTAAATGTTTTCTGATAACTCTGTTCCTCAGACTCCTTTGCCTAGTGTCGAGAATACAATCTCGTTGGAGTTCAAGAATTTCCTGCTTCTGCATCACAATCTGTTCGTCATCTAGAGTGTGATTTGGATTTGGGATGTAGGGTTTTAGAAGACTGATATGGAATACAATATGGACCTTGAGGTGCTCAGGAAATTCTAGTTTGCAAGCTTGATCACTGATTACTTTAATCACTTTATAAGGTCCTCAATATCTAGGGCTTAATTTTTTGTATTTTCTCAAGGATAGAGTGCTTCTTTTTGGCCGTACCCTTAGGAAGTGACTTTATCTCCTTGTTTCAAAACCCGATCAGACTGTTTTTTATCAGCATACTGTTTCTGGCGGTCCTTGGCTGCCTGAATGTCTTGTCTTATGGCTTTAGTTTCGGCATCCATTTCCTCCAACATTTGCTTTGAAGCTTCTACTCTTGTAGTAGGATCAGAAAAATTTAGGGGTTCCTAAGGATTCAAATAAAGCTTTCCAACATTTTGAAGTGAATTTTGCATCTCTGTCACACTGACTATTCTCTTAGGAAGCCCGTGTAATCTGAAGATCTCTTTGATAAAGAGACGGCTTATGTCCAATGCAGTGTAAGTTGTTTTTACAGGCATCAAATGGGATACTTTAGTCAGCATATCCACTACCACCATAATGGAGTCGTAACCCCCTTGAAAAGTGGGAAGGCCTGTTACAAATTCCATGCTAATGAGTTCCCACTTCATTTGAGGAATGTCCAGAGGTTGAAGTTTCCCTGGCAACATTACTCGTTTCCCTGGCAACATTTGAGGAATGTCCAGAGGTTGAAGTTTCCCTGGAAACATTACTTGTTCAGTCTTAATCCTTTGATAGGAAAGACATTGTCTGATGTAGCAAAGTATATCTCCTTTCATTCCTGACTAGAAATAGGTTTTCCTTATGGCGTTAAGGGTCTTTTCATAGCCACGATGGCCAGAAACTAGAGCGTTGTGTCCTTCATAAAGGATTAACTCCTTTAGTGTTGGATTTTTAGGAATGTAAAGCCGATACTTATAATAGAGAAGCCCATCCTCAAGTGAATAATCCTTGATTCTGTCTTTCTCTTTCTCCTTTAGGTCTTGTTGATTGATAACCTGTAGAAGTTCTTGATAATCCTTATCTTCCAGGGAAGGTTCCTTAACCTTGTTTAAGATTGGATTGTCGACTGTGGAAATAGCCCCAAGAAAAACCTTACGGCTAAGAGCGTCAGAAACCACATTCTCTTTCCCTAGTTTATATTTTATTTCAAAGTCATATTTTTGTAGGAGTTCTATCCATCTTCTCTGCCTCATGTTGAGTGTTGCTTGTGAGAAAATCCATTTTAAACTATGATGATCGGTGATTAACTGGAACTTCCCTCCTAGAAGATAGTGCCTCCAGATTTTTAGAGCATGGATGACAGCTAAGAGTTCCAGATCATGAGCTGGATAATTCAGCTCATGGATTCTTAATTTTCGAGAAGTAAAGGCGATTGGTCTGCCTTCTTGGTTTCAGACTCCTCCTATAGCAAGACCGTTGGCATCTGTTACCACTTCAAACTCTTGAGTGAAGTCAGGAAGTTTGAGTACAGGTGCTGATGTGAGATTTTGTTTTAGTTTGAGGAAACAATCCTCCTGCTCTTTTCCCCATATAAGTTTGGTTGTCTTTTTAAGTAGTTGTGTCAACTGCATAATCTTTGACAAAGATTCTATACCATCCTGTAATGCCCAAAAATCTTCGAATCTCACTGACCATTTTGGGTTGTGGCCAGTCTATTATATCTTTAATCTTTGCGGGGTCTATTGTAATCCCTTCAGGGCTTATTATAAAACCAAGATAACTAACTTCTGGCGTGAAAAACACACATTTACTCATCTTGGCATATAACTGATGTTGGCATAGAAGATGAAGTACTTTACGTACATGGCCTTCATGCTCTGTTTCATCCTTGGAATATACCAGGATATCATCGAAAAACACCAACACAAAATCATCTAGATATTCTCTGAATATATCCTGCATGAGACGGTTAAAGTAGCTGGAGCATTCGTAAGACCAAAAGGCATCACGATGAACTCATAATGCCCATACCTGGTGTTGAAAGCAGTTTTCTAAATATCTGCTTCCTTAATCCGGATTTGATGGTAACTTGATCTGAGATCAATTTTTGTGAATACCTTGTCTCCATGTAATCTATCAAGCAATTCATCGATGCCAGGAATAGGATATTTATTCTTTACTGACACCTGGTTAAGCCCCGTATAATCGATGCAGAGACGTAAAGATCCATCCTTTTTATTTTGGAATAGAACAGGCGCTCCCCAAGGTGAAATGCTTGGTCGTATGAATCCTTGTTCAATAAGCTGACGAAGCTGTTCTTTTAATTCAATAGCTTCAGGAAGGGACATTTTGTAGGGTCTTTTTGAAATTGGTTCACTACCTGGAAAGGTTTCTATTTCGTGGTCTATATCCCTTGGAGGAGGTAAATTTGAGAGATCTTTCGAAAATATATTTGAAAAGTCCTTAAGCCATCCTGGGGTTGTGTTGTCCCTTGAATCATCTGCCTTATTAAGTTTTACTACAAATATCTGTTTCTCTTTACGTAACCCCTTCAACAGTCGACTAGCCTTAACTAAATGAGCCTTAGGCTTCCCGTTTAATCCTTGTACTAATGTTTCTTCACCTAAGTGATTTTTGAAGGTTAAGTTCCCTTGAGCACACTGAACTTGGGCTTGATTTTTGATTAACCAACCCATTCTTAGAATACCTTCATAGATTCCTACTGGTAGAGTTCGAAAGTAAGATGAAGTCAGGGTTCCCCCTAGTTCAAACTCAACTTTCCCAGTTGTAAATTGAGATAGAACCTCTTTCCCATTTGCTAGTTCTACTACTAATTTCTTGGTGGGATATTGGTTCAATTTAAGTTTCCTTAAACATTTAGGGGAGAGAAAAGAGTGTGTGTTGCCACAATCTATAAGTAGTTCAAATTTTTCACCTTCTCTGTTAGCAGTGGTTTGGATGACAGCATACTGTTGCAGAGCTCGAGGATTATCAATGGCGGAAAAAAGAGTAGCTCTTTTATCTTCATCATCCAGCAAGGTAGGCTCTCCTACTGCAACATAAGCTCTTGCTCCTCTACCTCTTCCTCTGCCTCGTTCTCTATTGCCTCTACCTCTTTGATTATTTCTTTGTCCTATCTGAGTCTGAGGAGTGGTTCCGGTTGCAACTTGAGGATTTTTCCCCTCAGGAAATTAACTCTTGTAGTGTCCCATTCTATTGCATCCATAGCATCTGATATTCGGAAAGGTATGCTCTATAGTGGCTGCAGCTGACACTGCCCTCCGTTGGTTTCCTTGATTATAATTTCCCTTTGCTCTTCCTCTAAATTTATTGTAGTTGTAATAACTCCTGGCAGGGGGGTTTCCTTCGGCTGCAAGTGGTTTAGCTCTTAGAAGAGCATCTTGAATAGAGATTGGTCTCATAGCTTCCAAGCGGTTACTCAAAGGTTTGTTTAGACCCTGACAGAAATAAAAAATCTGTTGTTCCATACTCATTGGTGGTGCGTAACGTCGTAAAGACACATATTTGGTGTAATACTCTTCCAAAGTAAGCCCTAATTGTTTGATGGCAAAGAATTCATTCATTTTGATAGCTTGGTGAGCTGGAGGAAGATATCTTTCTTTCACTGCCTGCTTCATTCTTTCCCAAGAGGGACTAATGGAAGGGTTATCTCTACAGTATTGTTTCCACCAGAGTTTGGCATCTCTGGTGAGTCGAAACATTCCTAACATTGCCTGATTTTCTGAAGCAGTTCTTGCTGCCAAGAAATAATCTTCCATGGCGTCGAGCCATGCTTCGCCATCACGTTCTAACTTAGTTCCTTCTCCCTTGAAAGTTGGGAGTTGAACTTGTTTTAACAATAGTTTCTTTTCTTGGGTGGGAGTATAGAGACTTTTTTCATTTCCCTAGGTCTGTAATTAATGAAAATCATTTAGTGATTATACTACTTTTATTTTGTCATGCATGTTTTCTAATCCATATACTTTTAAAACAATGAAAACAAAAACCCGACAATCATTATCACCATCTTTCTTAAACTACACAAGCATGTCATAAAACCATGGTATATACAAAGGTTGATACAACACGGATTCATACTATGTACAAGATGGACCCAATTTATATACAATGTGTAATTCTCTAGATCAACATCCTCTTTACCAGTGGTGGGTCTGACAGGGGATCAAAAAATGGTGATGTCTTTTGGTCCCCTAAACTTTGGGCCTACCCTCATGGGCCTGATCCTACTGGGTATATTACTGTGGCTACCTGATCATATACCCACTGATTTTGGGACACTTCTACCCCATTTATAATAATGGTATGATCTGGATCTTTAGTCCCACTGAAAAAGAAAACTTCGATGGTCCGAAGTGTTTCTGCCCACTTGAGTCTTTTAAGATTGAGTGTCAACCCTTCTAACTGTCTCGCATCAATCAAGAAAATTCCGCCAAACTATGACCAGCTGATTCCCCTCGCAGGAGAAGGGGAAAACATTAAATCTAACAATTGCATGATGCTCTTGCGAAGTACAAAGTTGTTGGAGCTGCAAGCAACATTAAGAGAAAGTTGGACTCACTTTTGGGCCTTTTAGTTCTAGAGAGAGAGTGGCGCTTGACCAATGAGGAAGAGGCTAACGTTACGTTGAAAATCGACATTTTGGAGTCAAGCTCTTTTTTTAAAAAGGGAGGAAATTTTATTTTGGTTCATCAAATTGCACAATTTCACACTTTCAAGGCATAAATGCCGTAAGTCGTACTAGCTATGTACCGAGGAATTTCAGAACTTTCATTGAAGACTCTATCTAGTACTCTGTTCCCGCCCAAATATGACTTTGAGTAGCTCTACTTCCCTCTCAAAACTTCTTCCCTTTTTTATATTTGCGCTAACCTTTCTGTGTATTCATTCTACTGCAAACCATGTCTACTTCTCGAAGGCCTAGCACTACCATTGACTCTGTTAGCATTTTTAACAGTTATACTACAGACGATCAAGCATGGATTCCATCTCATATAACTATCGGAAGTTGGGTTCTACTGCAAACTAGGAGGAGGAAGAGGAGGCAACACAATGATTTCGTGGAGTCTTTCAAGGGTCAAGTTAAAGAGTTTAAATTGTGTGCACAAAGCAAGCGGGTGAAAGAGGTCCTCATACAACATGCTTTCCAGTATGCAGACTTAAGGTTGCAAACATCTCCTCCAAGTTTTCCAAGGCATCGACCCAACTGTAAGTTATTTAAGCATCTCGCTTAGTGCATGATTATATTCGAATATTAAGTGGTGGATATCATCTTTGGTATGTTTTAGATATTTATCCATCGAATAGGACAGATTGGCAACCAGTTGAGAGTATAGTTGGGATTTTTGATGCTTTCCATGCATTTATTGGTGAGCAAATGTACCGAGGAAGACAACACAAGGAACTTGCAGATAATGGAATTTTCTTTTATGATATGTCATATGTGGAACCGAGAACTTCCATTGGTTGGGGTCGTGTAGCTCCTTTGTCACTTCCATCCTTTGACAACAAGGATTGGTCCCTGCCTACTTCGCAAACTAGTGAAAGCTTCAAGAATAAGTTTTTTCAGGATATACAAAAGTCCCTCAAGTATTCAATTGCCATAAAAATAGTTCGGATCGCACTATTTATGCCTCTTGAAGTGTTTGCAGATTTTTTCTTCGATGAGCAAATAAGAACTACCGCAACAATGTTCATTTGCAAGTCTAAGAGCTGTTTGGACTTTTTAGATGATAACTGGGATAGGAAACAATCACAAAAAAAAATCTGTATTTTGCAAAAGAAGTCCATAATTTGCAAGTTCATTATAAGCTCTCAAAATTTCTTAGTATCATTTTACTATATTAGATATCATCTTCTTAGTGGGCATCTTATTCCACTCGACCAAGATACAGAGAACAACCTCGAGAACAAACCTTTATCAATGAAGCTCTACTTTCGAGACAGCCTACTTATTGTGATGGAGACAATGTCAAGCACAACTCTGGATGGAGACAATGTCAAGCACAACTCTGGCACAGCTCAGGATAGATCTTACATGTGAAGAACTTCCACTTTTGCCGGAATTGTATGCATTCAGTCTCAACAATAGAAAGGTGCCTACAAAGACACCATCAAAGATGAGGAGAGATTCGCAATGCAAGATGTTTTTTACAAGGCAAGAAAATACTCACGATTGATTGTACGCAGTGACCAGAAAGCGCGCTAGATCAAAGTTGACTGTGCTAAACCAGTTCATCAGACTCAAAAAGGAATATGAGTTGTCTGCAGATAAGGCGATATGAGCGGATCTATTACGTATCCTTTCTCTTGAACCTCAGGGGGTAGAAGCGAGACAGTGTGGCTAACATGAACAAAAGGCAAAAATTAGACTTGAACACCAAGTGAGTCAATACCGAGCGAAGGGGGCAGCTATCAAATTCCATACGCCACTGATTCGCTTGGTATTGACCCATGTCTTTAAGGTAGTGAATCATTATAAAGAAAAACTTGGCACCGGCCATAGAGACATGGGTCAATACCGAGCGAGTAGTTCCAAAATTCAATTTCATTACCCACTGTCTCGCTTGGTATTGACCCATGTCTTGGTAGAGACCCATTTAATGAGCATAAGAATTAAAGAGAATGAGAATTACCACAAAGCAACATTGACGACTTCATTTGTTGCGAGCGAATCGATGAAATTGCGCATGAACATGAAGTCTACTCTATCGAGGTTGGTAATGCAAGCCTCCTCTGACCTTGCAGGCAGCTGTATGTGCGTATGCAGAGGTGCGGAGCTCAACAAAATTCTCAACTCCTCTTCATTATCCTCGTTGATTTTCTCTGAAATAATTGACTCATTCGATACGTTGGATGGCCCTTCTAACGCAGAGCCTTGCGCTTCCCTTTCTTGAGCTGGCTCCCTGGCTGCCTCAGGCTCCGGATCATTTTCCTTCAATATTGGTTGCTCCATAGATGCCTCAGGCTCCACCCTGACCTGCTCTTGTCCCTCATCATCCACGGTGGGCTGCTGATCCTCCATGACTTGCTCATTTTGGTGTTTAGCTGGATCCTCGATAACTATCTCTGTTTCTTCCATGACTGCCTCAGGGTCCACTCTGGCTTGCTCTTGGCCCTCTGCGGATATCTCAGCCTGCCCATCTGTCTCATTTCTCTCGACCCGTGATCGGGTCCTTCTGCTGTTTGTTTCAGCCCTAGACGGCTCTGTCTGTCGTGCACGAGGATGGAGAGGGGGTATGTTGAGAATATCCATGGTTCTACTATCCCAGATTGGTACTGGCTGAAGTAGCCCATCGTAGCGGAAACGAAGCCTACGAAGAGTATCAAAATCCCGCGGCATGATAGTGACCCGGTGTGCATGGGCAGCCAGGATATATCCATCGCTGAAGAATTCCACGAGGTAGTCCTCAGGAATTTCTTGAAGGCAGACGAGTGCACTGCTGGCCCATCGCATGCCGACTCTCCACTACTTGCAAATCTCTCGCACTACTCGCTGGAAAGGGAGACGTGGAATAGCAGGTTGAACGTGTCGTTCTATCCTGCGCAGCTCTTGCATTACACCTCTGTGCGCCTCATATTGGCGTCTTCTTTCTTGAGCATTCAAAGATTCACCTGTTGCCCTCCTAGCACACGCCTTAACACGAGGCATCTCTACAAAAGACAATTCATTTGTCAGCACAAGGGACTTCAGATTTAAGGAAAGGTCAGTACCAAGCGAAAAGATGGATAGGAAAGAGTTGCCTTGCCTTATTCGCTCGGTAGTGACCTCAGAAAATAGTAATGTTAGACATGAATTATATGTTCTGAGGTCACTACCAAGCGAATAGGTGCATAGGAAAGAGTTTGCCTTGCCTTATTTGCTCGGTAGTGACTTCAGAAATAGTAATAGCAGATATCACTTACATTTTCTGGGATCACAACCAGGCGAACAAGTTTGCAGCCCCTGCAAAAAAATACGTTATTCGCTGAGTGGTGACCTCAAAAAGTGTACAAGCAAGCGAACAGGTTTACAAGCAATGTGAAGGAGATCTTAAATCGATGCGGTTCTAACTGTCATGTCGTTCCCTCCGATCACCTCCCCTAGTATCGGGGGGATGATACCATTGATTCTTTCTCCCACGTCCACCTCTCATGAAACCTCATGGCAGTACCACCCTGTCATAAAACCTCATGCCCAGGCTTTGGTTTTTAGGCTTGTCTGAAAGTCTATTTAAGAAGCAGTTGTTTCAAAACCTCCCTCAGGGTTTCGCAGAAAAACTAAAAGAAGCTTAGGATAGTGGCGATGCCTTTCCAAGGTATACTCCCGCAGCGCCAGCAACACCGCATCCGGGTCCTCCTCATGAGGTCCCCCCTTGGCCCTCCCCCGATGTTACCTTTAGTGTTCTCGTCCGACACAGCTCAAGAGTGGCTTCTATCAACACGGAAGTCTATTCTCGAGGTAAGTTGCTGGTAATTCTTTGCTTTCTGCTCCCAATTTCAAAGCTCGTAGTGTGAAGAGCTTACTTGCTAAATGCTCTGTGCAAGATGCTAGCCTGAAGCTGCAGCAAATGCTAATCGTCAGGCAGAGGGTCTCAATCCTTAAAAACTCTCTGGAAGCAAGAAGGCTTGAAGACATGCAGCGATTGCTCGCCGAGAATGGCTCTATGGAGGCAATCATTAATTGGCTTCAGGAAATGAAGGATGAAGTGCTTGAGCTAGCCAGTAAATATGAGGAGGCCATTAACTTTGCAAACATGCTTTGCGAAGAGATAAGCTGGCTGTGAACCCTAAACCCTAAACCCCTCGGAAATTAATAGGCCACTCTTTGTAAAGTGTGAAGTGTTTTCTAACTCAAACCCGGTGTTCAGTTGTAATTTTGTTTCTTTCTTATTAAATCAAAAGGCGTATTTTGCAAAAGAAAGCCCTAAATCCGCAACAAGCAAGGGTTACCTTCCCCTTATTTGCTTAATATTGACCTCTGTACTAGCAGACATCACTTAACTTTTTTTTTGGTCAGTACCAAGCGAATAGGGCACTTCGAACCAGGTGACCTTACCGTATTCGCTTGGTACCGACCAACTACAACAAATTAAAGGGCACGGGACCTAAATCAAAAGGCGTATTTGGCAAGGAAAACCCTAAATCCGCAACAAGCAGGGGTTACCTTCCCCTTATTTGCTTAGTATTGACCTCTGTACTAGCAGACATCACTTAACTTTTCTTTTGGTCAGGACCAAGAAAATAGGGCACTTCGGACTAAGTGACCTTACCTTATTCGCTTGGTACTGACCAACTACAGCAAATTATAGCACACGGGACTGAAATCAAAAGGTGTATTTGGCAAGGAAAGCCCTAAATCCGCAACAAGCAGGGGTTACCTTCCCCTTATTTGCTCAGTATCTACCTCTGTACTAGCAGACATCACTAAACTTTTCTTTTGGTCAGTACCAAACGAATAGGGCTCTTCAGACTAAGTGACCTTACCTTATTCGCTTGGTACTGACAAACTACACAAAATACAAGTGCGCAGAAGGGTAGTAAGTAGCATACCTCTTCACTATGTGTAGAGTTCCGCGTTGCTGAAGCACTGCAGAACAAGAGTAAGAGAAGGAGGATGTGTGAGAGTAAGAGGTGATGGAGTTTTCTTACCGCGTGGCGTCGATGGGGGTAGAGTTAATTAGAATGATGCGCAGTCGAGGACGCGAAAAGAGGCAGAATAGTTGAAACTTGAGATGTTTGGCGGGGGTAATGCCTCAACTTAGAATGCTTACCTCGGGGAGGGTGACAACTTCACTTATGCGCGAGATTGCGATTGGTAAATCGTACTACATGGGAATCTGAGACCATTTAATACTGGTTGTCCTTGAGAGCGCAGCCCATGTGCCTTTTTGAGTGATCGTTAAGGGTCAGACAGATGCCAATCGCCCTTGTAGTTGCCATCTCCATCTCCAGCTCGCACCTTCTGCCTGGCCAGCTCTCGTGCCTTTGCCTTTTCTGTGCCCTTCCCCTTGGCCAGCTCTCGTGATCCTGTGTTTAGAGTCAAACGCCGATCGCCCTTGCATTCGCCATCGCCTTTGCCTTTTCTACGCCTTTCCCCTTGGCCATCTCTCGTGATCCTGCGTTTAGAGTCATATGTTGATCGCCCTTGCATTCGCCATTGCCTTTGGATTTTTTTGCGCTCTTCCCCTTGCCCAGCTCTCGTGATCCTGCGTTGAGTGACCTCCACTAGGTCAAGTCCTTTGCTGCCGCGTCGCCATCGCCATCAACCCCCTACTTTTTCTTGTTGTCGGTGGCCTGCAACATCACCATCCAACTCGGCGCCACTGGATATTATAGAGACACGTTCTTTCTCCTTGCCTCTCCCCTTCCTGTGTGTTGTTAACTGTGTGTGCACCGAAGCCATTGCGTTAGGGTAAAAACACATGCATGGTTGGAATAATTACTCCTTATGTGGTGACTGTATCGCATTCATGGTTGGAATAATTACTCCTTATGTGAACTATAAATCTATCACTGTCATGCAGCAGCCGTGTGTAGCTACCCCTCTTGTAAATTATTTTTTGCTCTTCTAATTTATTAACTCGCGCTTGTGGTAAAAAAAAAACATAATATGCTCTATTCTTATCCACCTGTTCCGAATGCCACAAGACAAAACCAAGTGAATAGAACCCTTCGGAGATTCTTGGGGGCCCTACTCTCTTGGTACTGACTCAACTAACGTCACCACTTATGACATTAAGGCACGGGACATGACCCGTCGATATGACATTAGCACACAGGACATAACCAAGCGAATAGAGTTCTTTGGAAATTCTTGGGAGCCCTACTCGCTTGGTTTTGACTCAAATAACATCAACTCTTATGACTTTAGCACACGGGACATAACCAAGCGAAGAGGGTCCTTCGGAAATTCTTAGGTACCCTACTCGCTTGGTTCTGACTCAACTAATGTCACCTCTTATGACATGAGCGCACAGGGTCGAACCAGGAAAAATAGGACATTGAGGGATACTTGAGGCGCAAAATTTGCTTTGTTATGACACCAAATAGTTTTGGCTTTCTTTTTCTTTTAGTCATGGGGATCATAGTCCTGGAGACAGACGTGAGCGAGGATACATGTGAAGAAAAAGTATTCACATTCTTATATAACGCCCAAGCTCATCACCGTGCACCACTATCAGGAATGTTCAATGCAGAGTTTTCTATACAGAGGATTATAGATTGCTCCTTTGAGTACCTACAAAACCATTTGGAACAGTATGAGGCAGTCACTTGTGACAATTCCATGACAGTTGATGGCATGAGATATGTGCACCCTGCCGACCTTGACCCTGACAAGAGTGCTTCAAGGAGACTGAATTGTTGTCTTGAAAAGTGTCCCTCCAATGCACTGCTTGTACAAGACAGGTTTATGAAGCACTTAAAAAAATTTCTCTTATTGGAATTCTACCATAGGTTTGTCTGTTACTTATACTTGCAGACGAATGGCGAGTCAGAGACTTCGCAGTCAACAACTTTCGGTAGTTGTCCATTGGCGCCGGAGGAAGAGGTAGAGGATGTGGAGGTGCAATTCAATCCAGAAGAAGAGCGGGAAGAGGTACTAAAGGAAACCTTTGATGCGGGCTTAACTCTTGTTTCTCTTGCCGATGCAGCAATAGGGTGCAAGCAAGAAAGCCCAAGTATGGAAGTGACTTTGCCTCTCAATTGTGCTCCCAACTTTGCTATGGCGGGTGACACCCACACCCACTATATTCCACTCACAGATATCATGCATGAGCTCAATATACGGGAGGACTACTGCCTAACGGAAATTGCAAATTTTTGTGAGGCAGGCATGGGGTTTGTGGACGATGATGCAGTGGACCAATATCTTATTACTGACACAGCTGTCTGTGACTCACAGTTCACTTCAGGGTCGCAACTGATTAAAGAAACGTTCAATGAGGCGAAGTCAGGAGAGGCCGATTTGCCAACAGATGAGCAGTTTGAATTGACAACAAAACAACTCGGCTTGGAAAACATGGGTAGAAATGTGGCAGTTGAAGATCATGCAATGAATAGTCAGTCTATTCACTTATGGGGGAGGTCGATGCTGGAAATGGATGAGAATCAGATGGTAACTTTTGTCGAGCATTCATATAGTATTAGAGATGGCCGAGTGATAAAATATCATGAACATGTTTTTTTGCTGCCGAGTGCTAGTGTATGACGATAGTTTCCTTAGAAGAGCGGGAGGCTCACGCCAAGGGCTTGTCAGTGGAGTCCAAGGCAAGGATGCAGCGTTGTCTCACTACATTGGGTGTTTCAACCACAAAAAGGTTTGTAGAAACAATTCAAGTACTTGACAATTGTACTCATCTCACTTATGGCTAATAAATTGATTGCAATTATTATGTAGATCATAATATACCACAAGGAATATTCCGATGACAATGCAAAGTTCCCTCTGTTTTCAATGAAAGCTATTACAAGATTGTGTGGTGGGCACCCCCTCCCACTAAACGCAGAAAGAGTAATTCTGATTGAAAAAGAGTTTGCTCTACGTGTATTTGGCATTGGGTATGAGTGCCAGGTACTCAGAGCCCCATATTTCATGTCCTACACAGCTTAGGCTCTGGCTGCACGGGTTGAAGACCCGGAAGGCTTAGATCCATACAATAAGAGGCTGTTTCTGAGGGAAAGAAGACGCATGATGCCCGTAGGGATGCTGCCACCAACCGAGGAACGAGCTCGTCTACAGAGCTTGCACATCGAAGAGGTACAAAGTGAGGAGGAAGGAGGTGCATCAAAGAGGATAAAAAAGACGGGCTCAGGTCCATATTCTCCTGCTCCTGACTCGTGTCTGGCACCACCTCGCATGGCGCTCGACCGCATTTGATGCTCCCCAAGACATCTGTTTCTTCTCTTTGCGGATGTGTTGTAAAGACCGTGTAATTTTTGAACTCTTAAGAAGTTCCTTCTGCCTTGCTCTATGAATTAGTCATCTATAAGTCCATTGGTGTAACTCTAATAAGCTATTGGCCTTTTATTTTCCTCCCCCATGCCGAGTGTGCTTAAAATAACCTGTTCTTGCCATGTAGTGGGTTTTTTCCATGCCTTGTGTGGACCATATTGATAGTGAACCGTATGTCTTGGCAAAATATGGACCATGGTTGAATAGTATGTGATGCATTGAAATAAAACAAAATGGTCAGTTGAGTACAATTTAAAATTTTGTTTTGTATACGTAGAATGCCAACCTACCATGTAATGTGTGATATGTTGCCCACCCCACCCTGTAAGGTAAGCCTTTTTCCAATCCAGCAAGGCTATTTGAAATGATGTGAGCTTACTTTGGTCCCAAGAATGTTGCTCAAGGTAGTGGAAAATTTTATCTAGTGATTTCCACACGTTCGCTTTGTGATTCTGGATTGCCCCACCATCAGCATTGTTTTAACCACTTTATGTAACTGTTTCCATTTGTTGAACAGGATTCTCCTTTCTTCTCTATCTGAATCTTTGAGGCTAAACCCAAGAAACCTTCTTGCCTTCACTCCGCCTATCGATGCTTTCCTTGGTACCTTGTACCGACTTTGAGACATCTTAGGGTCCTCTTCGATTTTGACATTGCCTCCATGCAAACCAATGTCTGAGAGCACTCCCTCTAATGCTTTGATCACTCTTTTCGACTCACTCTCTGGCTTTAATGTCCATGCAAAACATATGTACAAATGAACCACCTTTTCAATTATTCGACAGAGTGCATGAAGTGTACAGATGTGAACTCTACTCAGAGGAATATCAAGCACTGGTTTAAAAGTTTTATCTTGAAGATGTCTGTTGGGAGCTCTAATCCATTGCACACTCTCAAGTGATTGTGCATCAGCCATGCAATATAAGCATGGATTTGCCATAGCTGCTCCGTGTGTTATGTTGTACATACACTTAAGAGTCTTTAAGTCACCTGCCATGTGCCATTCCACTGTGTAGTCGCCAAATCCTTCCACTGAAAGAACGGCTCCGTTTCTTTGTTCACTGATCATAGAAGGAATTTGGGTTTGACTAAAAACCCAATCGAGGATTTCAAAATTTTCCTTATCAACCTGCAGTGAAAAATGAAAACACAAAATCAACAACCAAATAATCAATATTTTTGTTATCAGAGATTGACCGATGTATACCTGAAACGATCCTAGAGATAGAATGTTGTTTTTTGATTGCACGTTGAAGTATCGTGGATCCTCTTTCGTTATTGATGGATACATAGCTTTGTTCATGAGGGTAATGGTGACTCTCTCCAACTTCTTGTTCTTCAGGACCTCGCACTCGTGGAGCTTCAAAACAAACTTGAGAACCCCACCGCACTCGTCTCGACTGATGTCAAAGAAGTGAAATGCATACCTTTGCAATGCTTCAAGATCAACGAAGAGGTTGTTGTGCTCGTTAAAATGTACCTCTCTGCCGCCCTTGCCTAAGAACGTTGCTTCAATATGGAATGGTGACCCCAGTTTCTCAAACACCTCATCGTTTACGTGCTGGCGAGCAGCCTTTACATGTGATGGCTTTGGCAGCAATGATCCTCTCTGTAGTTTATTTTAAGATTTTTTAGCTAATGCTTTGAATAGTGCCTTGTATCCCATTTGCGAGATGCCACTCTCATCAAGTATTGCTTGCACTTCCATTGGTTCCAGCTGATTCTCGTTCATGAAGGAGGTAAGTAGCCTCCCTTTCAACTTACGAAATTTTTTCTGAGTTATCATCTCTTCAACTACTTCTTTTGGAACTAGACAGCTGTAATGCACTCCGGCATTGAAGCCTGCACCATTTGAATTTGGATGCAATAAAGACCTGCCAAAAAAGCACAATGCGTTATGATCATGTATAGGAAAGTAAGTGTATCCACTTCTTAATGAAGCACATTGAAGAAACAAACTTCGAATTACCTTAAAGCTCGTATTCGTTTTTTCAGGCCACCACTACCAACCTTCATGTTCTCAAGGTTGCACAGATCTCGTTTTCTTTTCCGACTACCAAGCACGTTGTCTTTCTCTTGCAAACTTGTGATCTTCTTCTCAAGGCCTTGGATTGTCTCTTTGTTTGATGAAATCTTTTGAGAGCATGCTTCATTAAGATTCTTCAGCTGCATGTTCTCCATTGCCAGCAAATTTCTTTGCCTTTCCGCATTCAATCCTCTCATTTCCAAATGTTCGATGTATCCCAATAGCCCATCCTTGCCATCACCTGTGAAATGTAAGAGGTTAGTGATATTAGCAAAGGGAGGTGGTGCATTTGTCATAGGATCCTTTGGATAAATAGACCCATCGGTCCACAAATCCAAATGATGTTCCTTGTTTGTCCTTCTAATTTCTTTCTCCCGTTGAGATAAGAAAGACTCCCTCCTACGTTTCTACAACGGTGCATACTCTTGCAATACATCAACATGAAGATGATGTGTGTTCTTTCTTTGGGTAAGTGTTAAAGATGAAGGGGCCGAGGATTGTAAGCTCAAATTAGTGTTTTCATCAGGAAAAGATGCGTTCTCCATTCCTAGAGTTGATAGAGAAGAAGACGGAGAAATATCTCAGGTTTTGGGAGGGAAAGCCATATTCTCAAGTTCTAGTTGATAGAGTTTGTGTGGCTTATGTTTCTGGAGGGAAGGCTTGTAAGTTGGAATTTCAAATCATTAGTCATACGGTTAGTTGGATTCCTGACAAGAGAACGAAGGATAAGAATGATAAAGAAGGCGGCTACCTACCAAAGAATGTCATTTTGGCTTTTTGTTGCGCAGAAAAGTATCACATAAAATGCACAAGTTAACATTTTTATTTTCTCTCTCTTAGCCGACGTGGCACTTCTTACAGGGCCCAAAAGTGAGTCCGACTTTCTCCTAATGTTCTTCTTCTTGGTGCCTTTTTGGCCCCGTGAAGATTTCTCTTGATGTGTCTGCCTTTGTGGTTGACTCTCAATACTTCACTAGCTTCGACATTGTTGATCTCCTTATGTTTCTTGTTGAGAGATCTCTTGCTGATATCATCATTGCATGTCATTGTAGGCCATTTGTTAACTTGCCATTTTTTGATGGAGCTTTGTTGTCGCCCTTCAAGATAAAAGATGCTCTTGATAAGAATATGGAGACCTGTAGCTGTTTCTCTCTTTTACGAATGACTTGGGTAGCCATTTCCTTATTGTTGATGTAGAAGTGATATATACAAGAAGTTGATGAGGGTTTCTAGATTAGGGTCTTAAAACCTGGATGACCAAAGGGAAAAAACCCTGTCACTATATTCTCTCTCTCTCTCTCTCATCCTGCAACGCGGTGTACACATATATTTACCCTCCACAATGTTATATTTTCTTGAGTACGATTTCATTCATAACACCCATTCAGAGGTAGCACTAGTCGCTAGGTGCCTCTGGATGCAGTCCGACTCATGGATTAGACTCCATGCTTGAAGGGTGGTGAGAGCTCCTCCCCTATGCAAACACTTCCGCAACTTTGATGTATATTGAAAATTGAATAAAGGTGTAAATTGTATATTTTGTGCAAAGACCCCGGGGGGGGTATCTCTCACCTGGTATCAGAGCCTATGCTTAAGGTTATGGGGATAGCCTAAAGCCTGATACTAGTCGGGTTAGTTATGCATCGTGCACGCATTCATGCATGTTGTTTGAGAAAGGATATTGTATTCATGATGCATCTATAAGTGACATTGGTTGATGGTACTTGTTTGGATTGTCTTCTTGCGTGGAAGTGTTTGGCTTGATCTATGGTGAAGTGGTTGAAGTGTTCAACAACGGCATTGTATTTTCTTTGAATGTTTGTTTTGTAGTAACAAATGGCTCCCAGAGTGACGTCTGAATGCTTTAGCCAAGGGAATGAGTTCTTGGCCATAGTGTTCAACAATATAGCAACACGGTTGTCTAGGGATGAGCTGAAAATTTTTTACATAGAAATTGGGGCCAAAGTCTTTGGCATGCCAAGAAGCACAACTTTTTGGAAGAGTGTTGACCATAGTTACCTTACTCCTCACCCCGGGGGATTCACTAGTAGGTACTAGGAAGGCATCACCTGTGTGCACCAAAACTGCCATTTTACCCCCTATATACAGGACCCTCCTTTGTAAAATCTACCTTTTTGGCCTTATAAACCCGCCCTATTGTACACTCACGTGACATCATACGGTAATCCTTAGTAAAGACCCCGGGAACCTCACCAACAAACCTTCCATCAATTCTTTATCTATATTGACGACAAGGCAAGAGAGTGGTTTGCCAACCTCAGGCTACTTCAACTCAGAATATGGTTCGGCCTAGGAGACATGTTCAACTACTTGGTGATGTGCTCCAAAATGTTAAGAACTGTCAAAGTCGCTAAGAAGTTTGAATCTCTTGCAACTATTATAGGAAAGGAAAAGCTAGAAGATAACTATAGACCACGTTGTCGAGTGGGAGGTTTAAGACAATACCCTGTCATGAGAGTTAAAAGAATATCTAGAGAACTAGCTTTGAGACACCCATAATATTGTAATGAAGTCATAAAAATCAAATTTTGATGAATAAAAGAAGCATAGACTTAGTTTTGGTTCACATGTGTACTAAGTTTTCTCTCTCCTTGTCTTGTTTTAGATGGATCTTGTTAATTGTCTAGATGAACTCCCAAGTGATTTTTTACAAAGATTATTTTTTAATTATGCAGTTGGATTCAATTTTCATTGGGGGATTGAAGTGGTTTGAGCTTCAAAGGGGACTAGAGACTACCTTGTTCCGAACACTTACGTGGGAGTTATATGTTGAAGCTCATCAAACACAAGTGCCTGATATGTTTATGACCAATCCACAACTTTGGTTCAAGAAAAAGATCCAAGAAGGCGACATTAACACTAGGTTGGTAATGGGACACTTTTATGTCCTGGGACACTTTTATGTCCTGTTAAGTGACCATTTTCCTTGAATTATGTCAAAAGTTTCAAAATGGATTTTGAGGTGCTATCTGTATAGAAAGTTGTCTCATGAGTTGAAAAAAACTCTACATTTTTTTGGAATATCAATTCCATCTTTAACCTTGTCCTTGCACAACATTTCACAACCTAAACTGTGTGAAAAAACGGGTCCTGTTTTTGGCTTTTTTCAAGTTTTTGCAGCTATACCACTCTAGAATTCATGTTTGTGAGGTCTATAATGCTAGAGAACTATCTTTAGTAGTCCTCAACATGTCCTGATGCTTCTAGGGAGAAATAAATGTTAAAGTTGTAAGTTATGACCAAATTACAAAAATTGTCAAATCCTGTTTTTTAGCCAATTTTAGCTCTTCTAGAATTTTTTTGGTGGCTTTCATGATATCCAAATGCAGTTTTGATTTTCTATGTCGCATATTGGAAGATAAAGCTAATATTCCTTGAGTTTTGGGGCACCTAATACCCTATTTTGCATAGTAGACAACGATGGTTGCTTTTTTCAATTATAGAAGAAAACGAAACATTCTAGTATATCAAGTATATCTTTTTCAATATTGTTAGTTTCTTGTGACAACTACATGCATTTTGTAGGTAGTAACCATATCTAGTCATAAGGATCAAATTTGGCTAGATATTGAATAGTTTCTGTGGGATTCTACAACTCATAATGTTGAACCTAGTTTTTTCATATTTGCTGTATTTAGCACTTCATCTTTGTCCCCAAGATTCCCCTTGGTAAGAGATGTATTAGTATTTTGACATGCTCCATGGCTCCTTATGAACCTAAAGGACAATAGGGAACTAAGAAAACATGCATATATTATTTGTATTGAGCGTGGCTATGGAAACTTTGATGATAGGTTTGCAGAATGGTAAAAATTCAACTTTTTTGTACCTATTTATTTTGGCAAAACAAAAAATAGTGAGTGAGAAGCAATCATATGTTATGATCACCAACCCATTGAAGTTAACTAGGGAATTTATCTCAAGTCCTACAAAAATCCATAATCTTATTTTTATGCAACAAAGCGTAAGAAATGACTGTTTTGATGAAAATGTACTGGTCCATCAACTTTGGAGGCTTGGTGTGACCAAAAGATGAGAAATTTTACAAGTTTCTTATTTTTTTCATGTGTAGTAGGCCTTGAACTATAACCTCATGAAAGGATTTTACAAAATAAGTGGATCTACTATGGTTTTGGAGGTTTTTTTCAAAACCCTGAAAGGACACTTTTATGTCTTGTTAGGTTACCAACCTAGTGTTAAAGTGCAAGGATATGTTCTTTACCTTAACCTATATTTTCTTTTGGACATACCAAGTCGTGAACTCATACTTAGTAAGAAGGCCCTCATGCTAAACCAAAGATACGACTTTTTTGAAAAGGTCATAATTAGAGTATGGAAGAAGTTAAATGGTGGCAGCCAGTTCTCTTATGTACCCCAAGAATGGTTCAATAGAGTCTATGGACCTATTCTCAAATACAGACCTCACAATGTCACCATTACCTTTGATGACTACAAGAAGCCTAGGTGCATTAGTGATTTTGCCCAAGCACAACCAATGATAGTGAGATCGAGAAGATATTTCTACAGAGGTGATGTAAATGAATGGCATGCTCATGTAATCTGCTTTAATGGATTACCACCCACGGATGTATCACGAGGGGAGGAGTGGCACGAAAAGGAAGATGTGAATTTCAATTTACAAGTTGAAGTGCTAAACTTTGATACTCGAGATGTGAATAAATATAGGGGTAGGACCTCGATTGTAGGAACCAAGAATTGGTTCATAGGACTCATAGGACCCTTTCGTATTTATGTATCTCTATCTCCCTAGAAACACTATGTACCTTTCTAGTCTTCTGCAGTTATAAAAATGTGATTTTGATGTAATACATATTGTTTGAGGATATAATATTTGAGTTTGAATCTTGGTTTATCATTCTTACCAACATGAGTGATGGGGTGTGTGTGTGTAGATGACTGACATCTTACCTCAAGGGATATGGGCGGATATACTTTCCCACCTTATGGTGGAGGAGCATTTCCAAACTGCAGTGTAAGTGCAAAGGCTTGTCACTGCCACGCATAATGGGAAAGAGAAGAAAATGTTGATGTCTACGGATTATATTCGACCTAATACATTTTGAGCTTGGTATCATTATGCTGCAAGGAACCCCGATTTTAGACCACCTGAGCATAAACCCTCACCTATTGGGAGTATCGAGTGGATACAATCCAAGTTGGGAAAGGAGATTGTTGTCACTAATCAAATATTGTACATAAATTCTTATGAACTTACCCTAAGGCCAACAAAGGAAACATGGATGGCCAAAAACATACTTTCTTTAGTAATGGTTATGGGATTCATTGACATTGTTATGTTTAATGTATGGGGCCGTCAATGCAAAAAAAACGACCAACATTCCTTTAGCCCGGTGTCGAGAAATTTGCGGTCTTGCCAGGAAAGCACCGGGCTTATGGCTGTGAGAGTTTGTGAGAACTCAACAAAAACTATATGAAGGAGTTAAACCATAGATGCCATGAAGACTAGGGTTTGGAAAGAAGTGCAATCAAAGAAGACCCACTTTTTATCTCTTGCACTCACACACACAAAGAAAGAACACAAAAGAGAATGTCAAAACAACACAAAGATGAAAACATCAAGGCTATGGTCATATCGTATCATGGGTAATATGAAAGGGTTAATAGATGAGTTAATGGCATTCAATCTTGGCTGACCAAATAGGCTACGAATTGTTCTTTGGAATTGTAGTTTTGTGCTTACCATAATATATATATTTTGTCTAGTGATTGGGATTAATTGTGTGTACAAATCCTCTTGGTTCATAGCAAGATAACTACGCTTACGTCAAAAGAAAAGTTATAGTCTATGAGAGGTAGTATGATGGGATCTGGTGATAGGATTATTTCATTGAGTCTTTCTGGGCCAAAGAGAAACACTATACGTTGTTGAAAGTGTATTTTATGGCTAATCCATACGTTAATTCTAATAGATCGTACATAGTGAAAGCGATAGAAATTATCATCATGTGGGTTATTCATCTAGGATAGTATGTGAGAAATGTAGATATGAGAGAAGTGAAGAGATGAGAAGTTTCCCTCCCAAGCCTTATTCTTACCCGTAGGCATAAGGATACTGTGGGGAGAGATGTACCTGTAGCAAAGAGAACCTAGAATTTGTAGAGAGGATGAATTACTAAGAATGAGAGAGATAGGTTTGGATAAGGAGATGAGATTAGATACATATATATGTATGTTGGATTAGAGATGAAAAAGAAAACAACAAGAAATCAAGAAAACATCAATGTAGAACACATCTTACTTGACAAACCCTTCAGCACCATTATTGATGGAGAGAGAAGAAGAGTGGAGAATTCCACTTTGATTGATACACCAAGTGCAAGACCTTCTTTGATTAGAGTTGATCTTCCAAGGATAGCATGCAAGAATGGCTAGTCTTCCTCTATGAGAAAGTGTAGGCTTAGGCTTATGTTAATGCCTAAGTACAATTTGGCATTACTACTCGCTCCCTCATGAATTCCTCTCATCAATGGCTTGAATGCTTGAGTTCTTTTCAAGGAATAAGAGGTCCCCTTTTATAGGTGAAGGTAACCCACAAGGGTTTACACAAGAAGAGAAGAGCTAGTGTGAACACAAACTGGAAAAGTTGGAAATGAGTTGTACCTGCATGATGTGGGCAAACTGGGGTCCAGTATTTTGATCATATCTCCTCAACCGTGGCTCCAAATAAAAAAGTAAAAATATGAGCAGAAACTTCATCTCATTACCTACGACTTCCTTTTTATATGCATTTTCCAATTCGGATTGGAACCTTGTGTAAAAAGTTCATTAAAATAGGGTCCATTTCTGGCAGCAAAAGTCTTCCCGTGGTCCCCTTAGCCTAGACTTTCATTTGATTCCAAAGGACACCTCATGCCATATGAAAGCATGACATTGCTCCTTGACAAAGCTTTGTAATCATGCTTGCAATAATGCATTAAAATAAGTGTATCTTTGAAATCATGCCACCTAGTGTCCCACTAGGATTTGATTCCCTCCTAGTAGCTATTAAAAAGAAATATAAGAAAAATATGAAAAATACATAGAATATATATATATATTGGAGTTTACCCTAGATATAGGATCTAGCTAGGGTGTGAGATGATAATGAGATAGTAGAAAGAAAGAATCAATGTTTTTTGCCCCAAGTTATAGAGGCGGAGCTATTGACGCTTTTCCCATAGTATATTCTGATGGGGTAAAGTAAGATACCCTTGAGAAAAATAATAGGATGAGATAGAAGGCATATTATTATACTTAAATATGCATATGTAAATTATAGAAAATATAACTATGTATCTAAAAAGTTACAAGATAACTCTTGTAGCATGCGTTCCCACTATGTACGTGTCACAGCACGACACCGGTACCTTGGAAGTTGTTTTTTGACTAATTTGGAAAGTCACTAATCTACAATACTCACCATGTAATTGCTTTATACAATGCAAATATACACAGCTTAGTTGGATGGGACACACCTGATGTGTTTCCAAAAGCATCTGCTTACTTTGATGACTACTTCGGATACAAGAAGGCAATTGTTCATGCCAAAATGGTGGTATGTGTAACAAACAAATCCCTTACTCAACAGTAGTATGAATCACACGCCAATGAAGAAATATTCCAATCAAAGATAAAAAAGGATTACTGGGATCACCCGTTCGATATACTCAAGGAATGGGATAGCTATGCTCCATTGGTGGAAGGATCTCACAATGGATATTACCGAGTGCATTATGTCAGGGCCATTAGGATTTATTAGAAATTTTCAAGACACTTTGTAGACTTTTCGGAAACCCAAAGTTTTGTGATATAGGAATTGGATTAAATTATTTGTTCTTCTTTCTCCTATTTCTCTCTCATGTTATCTTTAATAGTCTATTCTCTTTGATTTAAGAACTTCAAGTAGATTAGAATATTTTACTAAGTGTGACCTTGATTGATATGGTGCAGTAAGTTACCATGCCTCCAAGAGGAAATACAACTGTTGCTAACGCAAATGCACCTATTGTTCCTCAACACCCCATCATTGATAAAGACATCGATGCTATGCTTCGCAAATCTCAACCTGGAAATTTTACTGGGCAATAAAAAGATGTAGGCAAAGTTCTTGAAGATTGGATTAAGTGCATGGGTGACTACTTTGATTTGGCTCATTCATCAGAAATAAACAAAGCTATCATTGTTAAGCTCAAACTAGAAAAAATAGCCAAGCGTTGATGGAGAGGACATTGCATAAAAAACAATGTTGATCATAATGCTACAACTTGAGACTACCTTAAAACCCAACTTAAGAAGAACTACCAGAACAAAGTTTATCATGTAGATTGTATAAATGAGTTTCTTGATTGTACTTAAGGAACCAGAGATTTGGAATCATACTATCAACATTTCTTAACCCTTGTCAAGTATGCTCCATAAGGGATGACTCAAGAGGTCAAAGTAGCTTGATTCATGTCAGGGCTACATAATCCTATGAAGACTAGACTCCAGAGTCTTTGTATTACCAATTTTTCAGATGTCCTTGATGCTGGCAAACCCATTGAAATAGATGAAATCAAAAGGCCTCGTCTCGAGGAGGAACAAACGTCTGGAAATCCACAGAAAAGAAGAGAGAAAATTATTATGTATGAAGGCCAGACATGATCATTTGTGCTACACTTATCTTGATCTTGGTCATCAATCTAGGGATTGTCCATTTTACAATTCAAGATTCACAAGATTGGTGGACAATTATGGACATAGAAACTTTAATCCAAATAGAAATTTTGGAAATTTAAGACCCAGACCATTGAAAATTCAGAGGAACTTCAATCAGCAAAACTTTAACCAAAACCAGAGACAACCTCAAAACCAAGGGAATTCTAGACTAGGCAATCTAGCTTTTGTTTGGAATGGACCGCCTATCAACAATAACAACAATGGAAATGTTAAACATCAACCTCGTCCAGGAGGAGGAGGAAATCAAAGACCTCAAGAAGACCTCAAGTTAACAGAGCTCAAGGGGCTAGAGGTGAAGGAAATCAAGCAAACGCGTATGTTCATTTGCAATTGAACATCAGGGAGTGAATAAACAATTTTCAGTAATTCAAACCCTAGCAGAGTATCAAGGTAACCATTTTACCTTATTGATTGATTCAAGGAGTACACATTCTTTCATATATCCTAAGTGCATCAGAAACCTCATTTTGCCTGAACACCCTGATACAAACCTTACAATGGAACTAGCTACAGGTAGGAAGGTTAGATCTTCTAATTCAATGGGTAACTTGAATTTTGTTTTGGATGGTCATAACAATTTTGCAAACTTTAGAGTCTTACCTATAGGAATCTACGATGGAATTCTAGGAATGGATTGGCTTAAATCCAATGACGCACACATACATGGTAAAAATGCTTCATTGACTTTCAAAAATGACCAAAACTCTAGGGGTTTAGTTACTAGGAAAAAGGGAAAGCCTGAGCTCAGACTAGTGAACTTTACCAAACTTATGAAGAGTCATAGAAAGAATGAAAGGATTTACGCAAACAGCAGTAAAGCTTAATCCTAAGGAGAAGAAAATAGATTCACTTGAACCCAAATGGATAACACAATTTGATGATGTATTTCCCAAAGAACTTTCACAGTTACCACCAAGCGTGATGTTGATCATGCAATAGAGATTACTCTAGGAGTTCAACCAGTTGCCCGTAGACCTTACAAAATGTCAGTACCTAAATCTGCAAAACTCAAGGAGCAATTAACTCAACTCCTTGGACAAGGATTTATTTGACTCAGTGTTTCTCCATGGAGTACTCCTATTCTCTTTAATCGAAAGAAGGATGGTACTCTACGTGTTTGTATTGATTATTATGCATTGAATAGTCAAGAATAAGTATGCAATACCAAGGATTGAGGAACTGCTTGACCGATTACATGGAGCTTCTATCTTCACAAAGATTGATCTTAAGTCATGATATTACCAAATCTGAATCAAGGAGGAGGATATACCAAAGATAGGATCTAATACTTGTTTTGTACATTTTGAATTTATAGTTATGCCTTTTGTTCTTTCCAACTCTCCTGCAACTTTTAATTGTTTCATGACCGATGTGTTTCGAGAGCATCTTGATGATTTTGTTATTATCTTCTTTGATGATATCCTGGTTTACTCAATAAACAGAGAAGAACACGAACAACATGTGCAGCAAGTACTTGAACTTCTTTGTCAAAATTAACTTTACGCCAAACATAGCAAATGCACATTCTTCACTGACAAGGTGCAATATTTGGAATTTATTGTATCCAAGAATGGTGTTTCTACTACTACCCCAAGTAAGATCAAAGCTGTTATAGCTTGGCCTACACCAAAGTCAATACAAAAATTACGTGGCTTTCTTGGTTTAACAGGATGATATTGTACATTTATTCAAGGCTATGCTAAGACTGCATCTCCATTGACTAATACACTTAAGAAGGCTAAAGTGTTTTCTTGAAATGAACATGTTCAAGCTATTTTTGAGAAACTCAAAGAATCTTTGGTGCATGCTCCAATACTACAGCTTTAAGACTTCTCAAATAAATTCATTGTGCTCATTGATGCAAGTGGACAAGCAATCGGTGGCGTTCTGTCTCAAGAAGGAAAACCAGTAGCTTATGAATCTTGTAAGTTACGTATACATAAGTTAAATTATCCTACACATGACTTGGAATTATTGGCCGTTGTGCATGCTCTTAAAGTATGGTGACATTATCTTCTTAGAAGGAGATTTGAACTACATACCGACCATAAAAGCCTCAAGTAGATCTACACCCAACCTGACCTTAATATGCGGCAACGAAGATGGATGGGGTTGTTATGCAAATATGATTTTGGAATTGAATATAAACCTGGGAAGAAAAATCTTGTGGTCGATGTCTTACGCAGGAAGAGCATTGTAGCGGTTGTCACAGCCTCTACTACTTCTTTAATTGACCTTATTTGAGAAGGTATGACTCAGGACCTATATTTATATAAAAATCCAGTACTTGATGAACTTAAATAATCGCACAAGGAAGAAAGAGAGGTGAATCAAAGGCTTCCATGTCAAAAGTGATGACCTTTAATTCGATAACCATCTTTGTATTCCAAACCAAGGTGGAATCAAACTTTAGATATTACAAGAAGCTCATGATATACCTATAGCAGGATATCCATAATACATTAAGACTTACTCTACTCTAAGAAAGAGTTTCTTTTGGCCAAGACTAAAGTGTGATGTGTTGAACTATGTTACAAGATGCTTAACATGTCAAGGTATTAAATCTGGACAAATTCGGTACCCCGGTAAGCTTCAACTATTTGATGCTTTACAAATGAAATGGGAATGCATATCCATGGATTTTATTACAATACTTTCTACATCTATGGGATATGACTCTATGTTTGTGGTTGTTGATATTCTTACAAAAATGACCCATTTATTTCTAGTCAAGAAAAAATTTACGGCTAAGGATATAGATCAAGTCTTCATGAAAGGTATTTTCATGTATCAGGTTTACCTCGCCGCCGGATAACTTCGGATCGTGATGCGAAGTTCACCTCTAATTTTTGGAAAGCCTTATTCTCAGCTACAGAAACCCAGTTAGCTTTTAGTAATGCTTCTAATCGTGAGACTGATGGGAAAATAGAAAGAACAAATCAAATCATTGAAGACATGTTAAGAGCTTATTGCATGCATGAGCAGAGTAAATGGACTAGATGTTTGTATTTGGTTGAATTTGCGTATAATTCCTCATTTCAACGCTCAATTGGAATGTCTCCTTTTCGAGCACTGTACGGACAAGAGTGTCTTACTCCACTCAAATGGATAGATCCTCTCATACAATTTCAAGCATCCAAAGAAATGTTGAATGAAATGCAGCTACAAACTGATCTTATACGACTGGATATTAGGACTGCTCAAGATAGACAGAAGAGTTCTACTGATTCAAAACCATCTGTCAGAATTTTTGAAGAGGGCCATATGGTATTTCTAAGAGTAAAACCCAAACGTAGTTCTTTATCAATGGGTAAGTGTAAGAAGCTAAGTGCCAGATATTGTGGACCTTTTATAATCACAGAGCGGATTTATGATCAAGCTTACAGACTCTTGTTACCACCACACATAAAGGTACATGATGTTTTTCACGTCAGCTTACTTAAGAAGTATGTACCTGATCCGCAACATATTCTTGATGATTCTCTATTATCTACCTCTACCAATGGAAATTTTGAAGTATATCCCGAAGTGATACTTCAGAGTAGAACTAAGCCTCTATGTAATCGGACCATTGTTGAACACCTTGTTAAAAGGTCAACGTATCCTCAAAAAGATGCCACTTGGGAACGTAATGATGTAATGACACTAAATTATCCAGATTTCATGTCGAGGTGAGGACACCTCAAATTTTTCAAGTGTGGGAGGATGTAAGATCCCCAATTTTTGAGTCTCTTTAAAAAATAAGAAAACTAGCTTTTAATCTTTGTTTTGTCAAATTTTGATTTAAGATGCTTAATTGACAGTATTGGAAATGTTCTAAAGTAAAAAGCAATAGGTTAGACGGATGTTTGGTTCAATTTTGGAAAAATTCACTATTTTTAGCTTTTTCATGCTTTTTATGCTTTTAGGTTCTTTTTTGCAAAAAGCAAGGTTGGATCCTTGATTTACGTGTTCCGAGGAAGCTATGGTTTAATTTTGTAAAAACATGCTTTTTGAGTTCTTTTCACACTATTTTTAACTTTTCATGATTTGTAGTGCTTTTTAGTGAAAAGCGAATCCGCTTTCTAATTACAATGGATGAAGGGAACTCGTGGTTCAATTTTTTTTATTTTTTTTTTCTTTTCACGCTATTTGTATCGTTTTGCGCTTTTCAAAGCAATGTGCTTGTCTCCGTCGAATTTAAAAATGATCACCCGGAGCAAAAACGAGACCAAGCGGGATTTTTACGAGAATTATTTTTATAAAAAGAGGTACTATAAATACGCCGGGATAGTACGGGAAATTTATAATATGAATTATGTCAAGACATTACAGTGCGGCATAGTCTAGCTAAGGTTCTAAGGTTCCATAAGTTGACCGGATATTGTTCAATTGGCCAATGTTACTGTAAAAATTGAATGGTAAGTGGGAAAGTTGACCACCAAAAGCAAAGGCATATTTTTAAGAAAAGTTTCCAAAAGCAGCAAACTATTCCTGGCTCAAAAACTAGTGCTACCTTCAGCTTGGGGCACACTCCGGCCTGTTGAAAAACCTGTACATTGCCAGTTATTGCTCAGTTTTCAGTGCGCAAGGCTGTACGTATCTGTTATACGGAGTGGTGCAAGATCTTCATCACCATATCCATAATCTCTTCTCTCGAGGAGAAGAAGAAGAAGAAAAAAAAGAAAAAGAAGAAGGATATTCTCTCTCTACTTGCTTACTATCTCCTCTCTCGTTTCACGGTGTACGTGCTCTCTGGAAGCTCTCCTGGTGGATACCTCTACGTAGCTCTCATCAACGCTCTCTTACGGAAAAGCAGGAAGCCTTTTGACAGCCCCAAATTGATTCTAAAGCACGGTGAGAAGCTCTAAACTCCATAGCCATCATCAGCTCTCTCTCTCTCTCTCTCTATGTCATTTTCTGATTAGTCATCCTCTCGGTGATTGTTTTTCTGTATACAAGTACATGTATGTATTAACCGAGTAAGTACGAAGTTGCCCCATGATTATTGCATCATGTTTGACACGTAAATTGATGCATATGTTGCGTTTATGATCACGTGCGGGGATAAAAAGCGTTTTTCGTTTCACGTCATAAAGACGGTAGGAACACTATTTTGGTCATAACTCACAAACCGTTATGAATCAGCCCAAACCCTATATACCAAAGATAAAACACATCATATAGAACATTTAGTCTCTTTGGTGTCATGTGAAAATAACGCACGAGCTAAAAGATATGGTCAAAAAAGAGCTTGCTGTCCACTTGGGCAGGTATGATTAAACTGGCTTGCTTTTCGGGTTATCGTTCGTTGTGTGAGTATCATATGGGGAAAGTGGTGTGATAGAGTGCTAGCCTATATTATGGAGATGATATTGATGCATTGGTTTGAGGTCAAATACTTTCATTTGTATGTTATGCATGCTCCCGAAAATGTCAAAAAGTTGTTTTTTGCATATGTGTGAACTTATGGTTTATGGTTGACATAAAGGTCGAGGTTGTTTTGCATCATGTTTATGGTGATATAATGTTATCATATGATGTATGGGAACTTATGGATTGATGTGAATGCTTCATATGCATGGTTATGATTGCTTTTCACCTTTCTACATCAAGCTAGCTCTATGTGCTAGGGAGGTGAAGTGTAGATGTGATGCATCAACTTTGTATGGTTGGATGTTGTTAAAATTGGATTTTTATATCATAATTATTTTCTGATTGGACTCTTTTTGTGCATGAAATATATTGTCATAAGAATCATATGTGTATGGACTCTGATTGTCTGCAGGGGATATGTCAAACTCTAGGTGTGGGAGCTGGTTCAGTGTGATTATGATTTGTGGTTTAGGGCTGAGATTCCCTCAAGGATTATGGTTGTGATTTTATGGTGGAATTTTATGTGGCTCATGGTTTTTTCTTTGGATATGGTTATGCTGCTGAAATTTTTGCAGCCATATTATGTTCTAAAGTGGTTATGTAGGATTGGTCGTGCCTCACCCAAGTTGGGTTGAGTGCTCACCCATGTAGTGTGATTGGATTATGGTTTATGGTTTTGGGATTGGATCATGAAGTGATCTAGATGATTTCTGGTAGACGTGTAAGGATAGAGACCTTGTACAGTCCAACTGCTTGGAAAAGATTGTTTGTGCATATGGGAAATGCTATTGTGATTGGATGCATGTGTTATGTTTCTCATGGCAGTGTCGCTACAAGATTAGGATCACCTACATTTCTTAGTCTTATAGTAAAGGGTCTTTGACCTGGGGCTTTGCTGGATGGGGGGTGTTGCCTAGATCTTCTTCTTTTGTTAGGCTCATCTACACGGTTAGTGCATCGGGGGTTGAATGACCTACACGGCTAACGCGTCGTTGATTTTGCCTTGGCTTTGTCTAAACACCCGATGATGGGCATTGAAGAGGTGTGGCGCCTAAACTCACTACTACCTATTGGTACTTGGGATCCTTTCAGAGCTTGGGTTCGTGGAGGGAGGTGAAGCGGCTTCAGCATATGTCTGGCTCAGGTAGGCTGGAGGTGTTCTTGCTCGCTCCCGGCAAAGTGAAATTCTCTATGTCCGTAGTAGAGCAAATGTGGATGGGTGGACCAGTCGACCCCTACACAGGGTCTAGTGCTCTACTAGTCATTTTTTCATAAACTTTTTGATGTTATGGTATACCCAATTTTTTTCATCGCGGTGTACACATATATTCACCCTCCACAATGTTATATTTTTCTTGAGTATGCTTTCATTCATAGCACCCATTTAGAGGTAGCACTAGTCGCTAGGTGCCTCTGGATGTAGTTCACGGCTCATCACCTAAACTTTACGCTTGCTCGGGTGCTGAGAGCTCCTCCCCTATGCAAACACTTTTGCAACTCTAATGTATATTGAAAATTGTATAAATATGTAAATTGTATATTCTATGCATAGACCCCCGGGGAGGGTATCTCTCATTCTACTAATTTACTTTTTACTCGCACTTGATGGAGAGTGTATTATTACTTTTCTTTGTCATCTTTGTCCTCCTCAAATGTTTGGTATTCTTATGGCAGGTCTCTAAATTTTGTTTTAATGTCTCTGTTAAGGTTGATATCTGATTTTGTATCCTCACTATCAAATTTCTTTATTCAATAACTGTGTCCTGATGTTTTCTTTGGTGCTTGAGTTGCAGAGGGTCTTGCCATTGGTCCGACTGTATGCTTTGACTTGTGTATGAGATCAAGCTATGACTCCACTGTGGAAAATATCTATCATTTTGAGTGCTTGGTAGGCGATTCTAGTTAGCATTGGCCCCCCATTCATATACGTCTTATTCCTGTCATTTCTTTTGAGATTGGCTTCGGCCAAATTTTCTAATATATATGTCCCCAAATCGTATCAAATCACTGTTTGCTTTGAAAGTCTAATGGCCATTACTACTACAATGTCTAGGTTTGGCTGAGTGTTCCTTGGTGGCTTTTGGACTTTGAGGTTTTGGGATATGAGATGCAACGGCAACTCCATTTCTTAATACACCAGGTCTATATAAGTGAACTTGTGCCCTTACTACTTGATGGATGCTTTGTCATTATCTGCAGCTTTGGTTTTGAGAAACAAGTTATGGTTGTTTGGTGGTAAATGTAGTGCATGATTGATCATATCTGTGGTGATCCAAAATTTCACTACTTTGCCATCTTTATCTGTCAGTGTAGCTTCTCCATTGTACTAAATGGATGACATCAACTCATGTGCTCTCTGAAAGTCAATCCCCCATGGCTCTAGATGGAAGAATGCGTCCATTTGTAGACAGGTACCTGGATGCTTCAATTACCTCATGTTTCTAATTCAAGGTTTCTAGTTCTCTTAGGAAAATTGTGGTCTTTACTTTCTCTCCATCTGCAACTTCAAATCTTCCAATGAATATATTTGTCGGTATCTTAGCTAACTCCTCCTTTGATATGTGGGCTTTTTCATTTCAGGATATATCCACCACCTGGTAGGGTGGAGCTTCCCATTTCTTCCTTGGCCATCTGCAAGGCATTTTGTGATTAGAGCTTCAAGTAATTATATCTAGAAGCTGGCCCAAAAGTTGTCAAGAAAAGTCGATAAAACGCAAACTTGACCATAAAATGAAAAATGAGCATAACTTGATCAAAACAAGTCCAAACTTCGCGAGTGCATATAGGACTACTATACGCACTAGGTCAGGTGGTTGCAGGTCAATTTTGACTCAATGGGTCATGGATCATTGTTACCATATACATGTGGTAGTGATGTGTGTGAACACACTAGGACCGCCGGGGCATTTTTTCCCTCTTTAGGAGGTTTTTTCCCTCGTGCATTGTATATACGCCCATCACTCTAGGGCTATCCATCTTTCTATTGCACACTAAGTAATACACTCTCTATTGTGTGCCTTGAGCTTCCTTCGTCTTCTCCAAGTTGTGTGTGTTTCTCTGCAACCCTAACTCCAACAATTGGTATCAGAGCAGGTCACGTCCTCCCGGGGTTAGTCGCCACCTGCTCCAGCACACGCCTGCTCACTTTCTCCGATTTCAGTGAGCTTTGGCGAGCGTTCGCAGGTCGACAAATATTTTGGGTATACTCGAAGAGCTCGGTTCGCTCAGAATTTTGATTTGGGCTCATTTCGGCCTCCGTTTCCACTACAGGCAGTACTGCACAGGCTATTTTGTCATTTTGTGCAGAATTTCTGTCAGTGCCGTTTTCTGCATAACATGTGCCTTATAGTCTTCTACGGTTTGTGCTATATAGCACAAGTTGTTCCCGCTCCATTTCTCCTATTTTCGGGCAGTTTTCACATCAGGTGCAGCATTTACCATGGCTGACAACAACAACACAGATGTGTTCAAGATGTTTGCTGCTGAGGACAGGCTGGATGGGGACAACTACCCTATGTGGGCTTATATGATGCAACATGTTCTTGTGTCAAAAGGTGTCTGGAACATTGTGCAGGGCATTGATGTACGTCCTAGTTCTGAGGATGTAGGCGATGTTGAGGATGTTGCAGGTCTTGCTGCAAGGATTGCAGCTATTAGAGTTGTTTTGCCTACGACAGAACAAGCTCGTTGGGATGTTAAGGATGCGCAGGCTCATGCATTGATTGCGTTGTATGTGAAGCGCACCATTGTTCGTCACATCCGCTCAGCAAAATCAGCAAAACAGGCTTTGGATATTTTAGTAGGTCTTTATGCAAACCGCAATGAGGCTAAAATTGCTTTGCTGCGTAAAGAGATGGAGTCGAAGATTATGCATGAGGAAGATGATATGGACACTTTCCTTGCTAGTGTCAAGAATATCAATGAGCAGCTTATTTCTACAGGTGAAGTCATTTCAGACAGTTCCCTTGTGCAGACTGTTCTTGATGCCTTACCAGATTCCTACCAGACTTTTGCTAGTACTTGGAGACTGATGACCCAAGGAAATCCTGAAGTTGTCAAGTTTGATGCATTATGCACATTGCTGTTGCAAGAGTAACTTTCTAGAAAAAACAGGACTAGACAGCGTGCAGTTGAACAGGCTTTTATTGCTTCTCAAAGAAAGGGTGGTAACAGCAATGCAGCCACTTCTTATGGTTCTGCTGCGAGTGGCAAAAATTATGTTCCTAATGCTTCTGCTGGCAGCAATTCGTCTGGAAATTCTGGTGATAAGGGAAAAAAGAAGATGCGTTGCCATTATTGTAAAGCCAATGATCACTTGATCAAGTCGTGTCCTAAGTTGAAGGCCAAAGAGGCTAAGAAGAAAGGGGGTGGTTCCACTGCAAATGCTGGTTCCACTACAAATGTAGCCATTGTTGAGTCTTCTGTGAAAGGAGACTGTGTTGCTGATGTTGATGCAGAATGGGCTTTTAGCGCAGAGTGCACTTACAATCCTGTTGTCCATGATGCATGCTTGTCAGTTGCTGTAGATTCACATGTGTGGTATTTCGACAGTGGTGCTACAAAGCACATTACCTCACATCGTGAATTGTTTACCTCTCTCGAGTCTGTCCCTCATGGGAATTCAGTCACTTGTGCCAACAACGCCTCTTATCCAGTTCAGGGAGTTGGAAAGATTGTGCTCACTGTTGCTAATGGCAGTTCCTTCACACTTGTTGATGCACTTTATGTACCTGAGATCAAGAAGAATCTCTTATCTATATCCGCACTTGCTAGACTTGGACTTGTAGTCAAATTTGTGGATGACAGATGTACAGTTCATGATCTCAGTTTTGGTGATGAAATTGTTGCATCTGGGCTTCTGTGCCGTGGGCTGTATAAGCTCACTTTGTATGACAAGTGTGGACAAAATTTTGCAAATGCTGTTGCAGATTCAAGGGCTATTTCAGATGCAAAACTTTGGCATGCACGTTTTGGTCATCTGAATTTTGCCAGTTTGCTGCGTTTTTAGAAATCTGATATGGTTGCTTCTTTGCCGCCTCTTGAAGCACCTGTCAAACATGTTTGTGAAGGCTGTATTTTGGGTAAGATGCAGCGTTCTAAGTTTCCAAAGAATGGTTCAGTTCGGGCCACATGCAGGTTGCAGCTTGTGCATAGTGATGTTTGTGGGCCCATGCAAAATCCATCCTTGGGCAATTACCTGTACTTCGTGACTTTCATTGATGATTACTCCAGGCATGCATGGGTATTTCCTCTTAAAGCAAAGTTCGAAGTTTTTATGTGCTTCAAACAATTTCTGGCTATGGCTGAAAATGTCTCGAAATGTACTATGGGCACCCTCCGTTCCGATCAAGGGGGGGAGTATATGTCTCATGAATTTAATGCATTTCTGGCTAGTCGTGGGATAAAACACCAATGTACAGTGCCTTATACACCTCAGGAAAATGGTGTTGTTGAGAGGAAAAACAGGTCACTAATGGAAATGGCACGATGTATGGTCAAAAGTCAAGCTTTACCGCATTCTTTTTGGCTTGAGGCCATCATGTGTGCCACTTATGTACTTAACAGGTGTCCTACAAAATCTTTGCAGTCTATTACTCCATATGAAGCATCGCATGATAGAAAACCTTCTATTGAGCACATGCGTGTTTTTGGCTGTTTGGCACATGCTTTGGTGCTACAAGTGCAGCGCAGAAAATTGGATGATAAGGCTGTCAAATGTATTTTTGTTGGTTATAGTGCTGAACGCAAAAGTTACAGGTTGTATCATCCGCAAACAAAAAGTATTCTGGTTTCTCGAGATGTAGTGTTTGTGGAAGATTCTATTCAGCCCTTGCTGTCATGTACTAGAGACAGTAATGTAAGCTCACAGGACATTTATGACACTTTGTTGCCTCTTTTCAGTGGTGGAAATACGAATGTAAGTTCCAATGAGGCAAATGTACAGCCTATGGGGGTTTCTGAAAATGTTTTAGATCAGCCTATTACTGATGCAGATGTACATGATGTACTTGATGAGTAAAGGGCTGAAAATGAGCAGGCTAGAGGTATGCCAAAATGGCTGGTGCACACTTTGCGTGACAGTAAATTGGATGCACCTTTGTCTAGTCGTACTCGTTCAGGCTCTCGCCATGCATCTTATGCATCAGATTGTTATGATTTGGCTGTGTCTAGTTTACATGATGTTGAGGAGCCTCTGTCTTTTGATGAAGCACAGAATTCAAAAACCTGGATGGCTGCCATGCAATCATAATATGATGCACTTATAGAAAATGACACATGGACTTTATGTGATTTGCCTCCTGGCAAAAAGGCCATTGGTACGAAGTGGGTTTACAAGTTGAAATGCAAGCCGGATGGTGAAATCGATCGCCATAAGGCTCGACTTGTTGCAAAGGGTTATGCACAGCAAAAAGGCATAGATTATGAAGTAACTTTTGCTCCCACTTGTTGTATGACTACTGTGCGTTTTCTATGTGCATTGGCAGCTCATTTTGGTTGGGATGTACATCAATCAGACATTGTTACTGCTTTCTTGAATGGTGACATATTTGAGGAAGTTTATGTAACGCAGCCTCACGATTTTTTCATAAAAGGACAAGAGGACAAAGTGTGCAAATGTAACAAGGCTTTGTATGGGTTGAAGCAATCTCCCCGTGCTTGGTATGAGAAAGCTGACACTCATTTGGTCAAACAAGGCTTTCGTAACAGTCCAACAGAAAGCACATTGTATGTAAAGCGTGAGGGTGATGTATTTCTCATTGTGGTTCTTTATGTCGATGATTTGCTGATCACTGGACCAAATGAGAGACATATTGCTGAATTTAAGGCTGATTTGAATGCTACTTTCAAGATGAAAGATTTGGGGCTGTTGCATCATTACTTGGGTATACAGTTTAAGCAGTGTGATGGTGGTATTGCCTTGTGTCAGAAAAGTTACATAGAGACATTGCTATGTAAGTTTGGACTTGAGGATTGCAAACCTATTGCCACTCCCATGGAAACAGGTTTGAAGTTGAGTCTACATGATGCTGGTGATGTTGCTGATGTCACTCTTTACCAAACTGCTGTTGGCTGCCTCATTTATGTATGCAACACGAGGCCGAATATTCAGTTTGCAGTCTCACAGGTCAGCAGATTTATGAATAGCCCAGGGTCTAAGCATTGGCAGGCTGTCAAGAGGATTTTCCGCTAACTTAGTGGAACTTTACATCTTGGCTTGTTTTATCCCAAGGGGGGATCATTGCCGCCAGACTTACATGCTTTTTCGGACTCAGATTGGGCTGGTTGTTTTGACACAAGAGTGTCCACAAGTGGTTTTTGTTTCATGCTTGGCAGTTCATGTATATCATGGTTGAGAAATTAGCAACCTACTGTGGCCACTTCGAGTTGTGAGGGTGAGTACAGGGCAGTCTTCACAGCTACGGTTGAGTGTGTATGGCTCAGACACCTTATGGCTGATTTGGGTGTTGGACAGGACACTGCCAACACTATCTACACTGACAGTCAGAGCGCATTGGTAGTTGCAAGGAACCCAGTTTCTCATGCTCGCACAAAGCACATTGAGGTGCATTACCACTATGTCAGGGAGAGGCTCTCAGCAGGAGAGATCAGCTTGGCCTATGTGCCAACACAGGACAACCTTGCAGATCTTTTCACAAAGGCATTGTCTCGTGAGAAGCTTGAAGCTTTCCGCAAAGCTTTGGGCTTACTCCCCTTTGTGGACTGATCCTGTCCTCAGGGCATGGCACTTCCCTTTACTCATGTGCCAGCTCTTGTTCACCGCATCACTCCAGGGGGGATTTGTTACCATATACATGTGGTAGTGATGTGTGTGAACACACTAGGACCGCCGGTGGATTTTTTCCCTCTTTAGGAGGTTTTTTCCCTCGTGCATTGTATATACGCCCATCACTCTAGGGCTATCCATCTTTCTATTGCACACTAAGTAATACACTCTCTATTGTGTGCCTTGAGCTTCCTTCATCTTCTCCAAGCTGTGTGTGTTTCTCTGCAACCCTAATTCCAACAATCATGATCCATGTTGGAAACAATTAATGACTTTTGGTCATACCATCTAGTAGAGTATTCTTAGGGGAAGCTATGGTTCATTTCTTTTGCGATTTAGATCATTGGTTTGAAATCCATGCCATATTCTGGAAATTTTCTCACACGTAAATACTTTGCCATTTTTACAAGGCTTTTGAAGTTCAAAAAAGTTGAAATTCTGGGATTAGGTCTTTCATGACATCTGGAGTTTGAGAGTAGGGTTTTGGTCTAGAAAGCTTGCAGGGGGTCATGGATCACGATCCATGTTCTGCAGCCATTTGAGATGACACTTTGGGACCCTGTTCCAATAGCATATCCTAGTACACTTAGTGAAGTAGTTTTTCTAGTTTGGAGAGGTTTTTCTCTAGTTTACCCACTTTTCCAAGTTCTGGCCCAATTCGGCAATTCGACTTTGCCATATTTGGTTTTGGTTGGAAATTTTGATCCTTGATGGTGATCACTCTTTTTGGGTTTTCTCCTTCCTAATGATTTGGGTTGAAAGATTGGCCAAATCCCAGATATTTGTTGGTTTTTGGGCCAATTGGAGTCTCTTGGAACCCTTTAGTTTCCTTGGCAAGTATGGACCACTTTTCAGGAATTTTGTGGAACTTCTTGAGTTGACACTAGTCCACAAGTACTCTTAACTTAAGCAATTGGTTGGCTCTCTTTAAATCCTACTAGTATGTGACCCGCGGGTTGCTGTGGCTACATGTGCGTCAATTGAAACAACCATTGTTCTCCTTCCCATCACAGGGAGGGCAAATGTGGGAAAATGCCTATGATCCCCCGCCCTTCTCTCTATATTTGTGTGTGTGTGTGTGTGTTGAGTTCAAGAATTATCAGGTCAAGTTGAGGTCTCTTGGGAATGAATTAAGTAATGGGCTCCCTACGCATGATGTCTTGTCTTAACATCCTTTGTTTCTCTCTAACGAGGCAACGAATTTGCAATTAGACTAGAGATGTCTCCCTCACACAATTGATATGAGACCCTGGTGAGTGGTAGTGGTCCTCTAAATATACTAATAGAGAGCTCGTATCCTTCTTTGGATATAGTGTTTGCATTGAACCACGAATTCTTTAGATGCATTAGCATCCCGTCTCACCATCCTTACCAATCAAGGCATTGGTCATGATAGCAACTCTCCCATGCTTCTCTCGTGTAGTTTTGGTCTTGCATTTGGGGCATCACAGTCAACTAAGTCATCAGCTGCTATTTGTTGGCACTTAGGATGCATGTACCAGCCATGACCCAACATGCCAACATTACGCCACATAGTAGTAGAAGAAAATTTTACATTGGTATGCACAAGTGATTTAGTGATCAGTGTGTCGTTTGCTTCTCAAAGGTAGTATTCATGATGGGTGTGTGACCTGGGGGTGATTGCATGGCTATAGCAGCTTTGTCTCTATATGTGGATAAATTTCAAAATTTACAGGTTGGATTGCACTCAATGTAGCTAGCATGTACACGTGCATCTACCAAGACTCTTTGCATGGATGTTGAGGTCTCTTCCAATTGACCATAAGCAGGTTAGTAATATAAGGCACATGTTATTTGTTTGTGGAAATTTGGGTACCATTGGCACCTTGAGGGCAATGAAAGCCAAAAAGTTCACTCAATCGTTTCTCTTTGCAAGAGTTTTGGGCATCATGCTAAAAGAAAGAGCGTGCTGCAAAATACACACACACACACATACACACATGCATGTTCTTCTTTGAGAGAGAAGACTGTATTCAACCATTCACATGCTTGCCCTTACCCATATTTTATACCATAGCAGCCATTTGGGCCATTCTGTTAAATGTGAGACAGAGCTTTGAGGCACTACATGCAGGAGTGTCTCTTTTTGTGCGCAAATTATATCCCTTAACAGTTTAAGAGTGCAATCATCATACCCTACATGAGTGCTCAGCTTTTGATCACACCGAACTTGCTTTACCCTCATTTTAGCCCATACCATCGCCTACATACTTTTCTCTCCTAGCCACCTCATGGATTCAACTTGTCAGTGGCTACCCTTATATTTATAGTCTTCAATCATGTTACATGTTTTTCTTGGTCCATAGGTCAATATGACCTTTAAGGATGATCTCTCTCTCTCTCTCTCTCTCTCTCTCTCTCTCTCTCTCTCTCCCGTTAACCTTTGAGATCACTGTGATTGTTTCTATGATATTAAAAGTTATGTCCCCCTCTCCTCGTATAAGTATGTGAGCATGCAAGCCCTTGAGTTCAAGGCTAAAGTTTTTAGGTCTCTTGTGATCTTCTTGTTCTTCTTCTTCTTCTTCTTCCTCTCTCTCTCTCTCTCTCTCTCTCTCTCTCTCTCTCTCTCTCTCTCTCTCTCTCTCTCTCTCTCTACTAACTTGCTATGCAACATGACGACTTGTTGCCAACAATGATTGGATTGGATAAGGTTTGTCTAAACTTAATAGCTGAGAGTCAAGATTAGTCGGTTTAACGGGTCTCAAACCACATTAGTAGGAAGAAAAATCTCTCTCTCTCTCTCTCTCTCTCTCTACTAACTTGCTATGCAACATGACGACTTGTTGCCAACAATGATTAGATTGGATAATATTTGCCTAAACTTAATAGCCGAGAGTCGAGATTAGTCGGTATAACGGGTTTCAAACCACGTCAGTAGGAAGAAAAATCTCTCTCTCTCTCTCTCTCTCTCTCTCTCTCTCTCTCTCTCTCTCTCTCTCTCTCTCTCTCTCTCTCTCTCTCTCTCTCTCTCTCTCTCTCTCTCTCTCTCTCTCTCTCTGGTTGCATGTCTAGTTTGTAGTATTAAAATGAAGCATGTGAGAGGCTTAGAGCCTAGTCGCATAACCAGCGAGCCTGCTTTCTTCCCGATCATGAGCCGACTCTTCTCTCTCTACCTATCTAATCGTGGTAGTTAAGAGCCTCGAAATGGGCATAGCATTTCACATGGTTGACTTTTGAGGCCTTCTCGGTTAGCAAGAACGTACTCAAGATCTGTCTCATCACTCTCTCAAATCAAGCATTTATCTTTGAAGCCACCGATTTTCTTGACTTGCAAACAAAGTTGGAAGGCTATTTAGCCGTTCCAAAGTAAACAGGCTCTAAATGGAAGCAAAATGACATGGAGGCAGTCCTGCAATGGAGGCACATGCATGGAGGCAGCCCTATTATAAGAGACCAGAGTCATCATTTCTAGGGGGAGGCAAAGGGCCCACATTAGGTATGCAACACCAAGGAGGATCCAAATGAGCAAAGGATTGCTAACTCCAAGACCAAGGCCAATGCCCTCGACTGGCAATGATCATCCTCCAATGCATCACATCAGTTTTCTAGAAATATCATTTTTCCAAACATACAAAATTGCTTCCTTTAATTTTTCAAGAAGAAATTTAGAAAATTAGGTTTATTTTGCACGTTACTATTTTTCTCTATTTTAAGGCGGAATTTCTCCTTTTCCCCTTGCCCTCAACCGACATTTTTAAAATTGAAACCGACATGATATTAAGCTGAGACACATTTTTACCAAACACTGAATCAGAGACCCGCCTTGCACATGAGCAGTTTAGCAGCAGGCAATGCTACCTGTCCCCTTACAAAACCCCTTTTTTCTTGCCTATGTCAGGAGTTCGAGATGTGAAAACTTGGGAAAGCTAAAAAGCCTAGATGATCACGTTGGAGCTCTTAACATTGTAGCATCCACTGACTGGCCGAAAAAAGACAAAAAAAGTGTGGAGACAGATCTCTCTCTCTCTCTCTCTCTCTCTCTCTCTCTCTCTGTGTGTGTGTGTGTGTGTGTGTGTGTGTGTGTGTGTGTGTGTGTGTGTGTGTGTGTGTGGAGGGCGGTATCTATCCATGGCCTTGCTAAAGAGTTTAAATAATATAAATATATATATATATAATACTAAGTATTGTGACTTTTTGCCAGAACTGAGAAGTCAAAACCAAGTCTTTTCATTTTCTACCATTCTACCATCATAGTCCTTGCTACTTACCCTTCACTTTTAGATTTCAAACCAAATGACTTCTCACTTACCCTTCACTTTTACATTACCCTTCACTTTTACATTTCCTGAAATGAAGGAGAGATTGACACATGGATGCCCTCTACTTCCTTGAAAATTTTAAGCTCAATTATATATAGTATAGATATCTTCTTGAGAAACTGCTCTTCCCTTTGTACTTGAATCAAGGCAAGCTCTTGTCTTTGTGCTTGTTCCAGCTTCAACTCAAGTTCCAAGTCCTTTTTCCAAAGTCTTGTAGACTTCATCTATCCCTTTGAGTGAAGCTACGGTTGGGTTTTCCCTGATCTGCCTTAGGAATGTCGCTTGGTTATTGTTTCTTTGCTCGGAGTATTGCAATGAGGCATTGGCTACATCTAATTACACTTGGATCTTTTTAATTGACTGAGTAGTGATTAAAAATTTGTTGGTCACTTCCGTTAGCTATTGGTCCTTGCTTTTGTATACATCTGACAGCTTTGCTTTGCGTTTTGACCCAAAAACACACTTTTAATCTCTAACATTGACATTGTTGAACCTTGACTAATGAAGCACTTTTTATGTGAACAAAAGGCTGAATTCTTGCCATATTGCACAACTCCTAGCTTGTGCAAATACTTTGCACCCAATTCTGACAAAATCTACATCTAGAAGTTGTGGATCGCGATGCATGTTCTGAATCCAAATCGGAAAAAAAAATAAAGAGTAGGTTCCTAGCATGTTCCTTAAGCTAATGATGCATTTTTTTCTAGGTTTGGATCACTTTTTCCATTTGTGGGTTAGATGACCATTTGGTGATTGAAATCCTAATTTACTTGATTTTTGGTGGTTTTTATGCCCATTTGACACCAAATTTTCTTGACACACTTCCCAAGGCATTTGCAAACTAACTGTACCAAACATTTCTTGTTTGGGCAAGCTGGGGGTCATGGATCACGATCCATGCTCAACAAAACAAAAAATGTGATTGGTGTAGTGGATAGGCGCTTTTCTCAGTAGCATTTTGCACTACTTAGTTTTGCAAATTGAAGTGGGAGTTCATGGATTGCAATCCATGTTCCATATCATTTCGAAATTTAATGGTATGTCTTGATTTTGCTAGTAGTTGTGAATATTCCTATCACCTTGCTTGTGAATTTGGACTTGTTAGGCCTCCCAAAAGTGCTCTGGCAGTTTTCTAAAATCCCATCTTGGATTTGATTGATTCTATTTTTCTATGTGTTTTTGTGTAGGTTTGACCTTTCAAAGATGTTCATGTAATGACAGGGATCATACATGTGAAATCTGGTGTACAATGGGTGTCTAATGTGGCTGTAGAAGGCAAAAACCTGACTGAATGCTCTAGGTCAAAATCTCTCTCTCTCTCTCTCTCTCTCTCTCTCTCTCTCTCTCTCTCTCTCTCTCTCTCTCTCTCTCTCTCTCTCTCTCTCTCTCTCTCACCACCTGAAGGTGTCTGAATGCAATGAGGTCTAATTTCCCATTTTGCCTATATGTGTTCAACTTACGCCAAGTGCAATTTGTATACTTACCTTAGATGGCCACATTACTCATTTCACACCACCTAAGGATCAGACGGTTCATCATTTGGATACCTGGTCGTTAATTGCCCTTGATTTTGCAATTCCAGTCCATTGTAAATTGGTCCAAAATTTGACTTTTGCCAAATCCTTCCATATTTGAATCAAAATTCTTGCTTTGTAGATTCGGCATTTGCTTTGAAAACTTGATTTCAAACTTCTTAGATCTGTTTATTAATTTTCCATTATTATTAGGTTAAAAAAACGGAAAGAAAATTATTGAAATTGATTATTAATTGGTCAAAATTTTTTCAAAAATTATTCCTCACACTCATATGTACATACTCTCACTCTAGGCATTTTGACTTTTGCCAAATCCTTCCATATTTGAATCAAAATTCTTGCTTTGTAGATTCGGCATTTGCTTTGAAAACTTGATTTCAACCTTCTTGGCTCTGTTTATTAATTTTCCATTATTATTAGGTTAAAAAAACGGAAAGAAAATTATTGAAATTGATTATTAATTGGTCAAAAGTTTTTCCAAAATTATTCCTCACACTCATATGTACATACTCTCACTCTAGGCATCTCACTCATAAAAATTTGTCAATATGGCTCAATTCTATGCCTATTAGGAGCAAAATTATATTAAGAGATTGCAAAAAAAGAAAAAATTTAAGCACCAAAACACATTCTATACACTATACACTTATTATCTCAACATCTTGTAGCCTAATATCTTGCAATATGCTACTCCAGCTACTGTAGTAACTGTTACTTCCCCCTTTCCATTCCAAGTCATTCTAGGCGTAGGTCTGTGCGATGTGTATGGGTGAAAACAACGTGTCTATGCAAGGCCGTGTAAGATGGCCCTATCATGCTTAGAGAAGAGATGCATTCGGTAATACAGTGTTGTGCAAGATGTGGGTATTGAATCAATTGTTCAGTGGTTTTTGCTGGCAAGGTTTCATACAAGTTGTGTTTACCAAATAGAAGTTGTTGAAGATGTAATGCCCTCTCCTTAATGCTTGGGTTGGTGAATGTCCTTTTTCTGAGGTGGCTAGACTTTAGGGATCCAATTTAAGCTTGTTTTGGGAGACTATACTAATGTATGGTCATTTTGTGGGTTCTGTCTCAATGCTCGTTTTATTGTTGGTGGCTCATTTGGCTTGTCCAAGTTATCTTTGGGAATCCATTTGTAGTTTGGTAAGACAATTGAAGCATGAAGCTGTTGATTGAAGTTTTATCGTCATTGTTGTTTAGGATGTGATGTTCTGTCAAACGAGAAGTTGTATTGTGGCGACAAAAAAGATTGAGTAGCAAGCATTGTTTTGGATATCTAGATCTGTTGCAGCTTTGATGCCATGATTGATTTTTGGATCCCAAACTTTTGTAACCCTTCTTTTGAAAGTACTTGCAGGTAGCTCTTGTTGAAATGAAAAAATCTTGTATCTTATGTTGCAGTCATTTAAATGATGTTGTTCATCCCATATGTGATCTATTTGTGCGAAGGACGTAACATAAGGTGTATCCTTGACATAATAATTCAGTGTGTCATCTCGCCAATTCTAGAACATCCTTGTAAGTGCGCATCCATGCAACTCCCAAAATGATTTTGCCATTGAGATCTGTATCTACCATGATGTGTAACCCATGTGGGCAATGGTCTATGTTAATTGAGACATTATCTTATCCCAAACTAACCATGGTTTCCCTGTTGGCCACTTTGAGCTCAATCTTGGTTGTTTCAATCATAGATTCTGATAGTTTCAGGTAGATTGAATATTGCATAGCATTGACACGTGCTCTAGTGTCCACTAATGGTCTTTCTGCTATGGCGTTGGCTAGCTAGACATTGATCTGAACATACATTCCACCTAAATTGTTATAATAGGAGGTGGTGACTGATGTTGTTCCTTGCGCTTTAAAATACACAACCGAGCCTTCTCTTAAACTTGATCTTTGATTGCTTGAGCCTTTTGTTTTTGTTCCTTAGATAAATGTATCGTATCCAACATTTATGCAATGAGAAGTTGATGGTATTTCTTCAATCTAGATCCATTTATCTAGTTAAGAATCACCTCTCCCTCTTATGTTGCAATTTGGACATCACTACTTTGATCACAAATGGGCCATTACCCCGCATTTTGAGTTTCTAGGAATGTTGCTTAAGTATGTAGACTAAAACATAGTCCCCCCCTTGAAATTCCTTGTTTATAACATGTTGGCCATGAAATTGTTTTATTTGTATTTTTTACGCATACGTAGATATGACCAATTTGAGTCTTACTTTGTCTAATTGTATTAATTGGGCTAGTCTATCTTAAAACGCATGCCCTATCCATCCCAAGTCTTGCACTACGCATAGTGTAGGAATCAAGAACTCTACATGCAATATGTGAGGTCCCCAACCCCGAGAAGATTGGGGCAACTTGATAGATGGACTTCCTTTATTCTCCTTTTCCGTTGACAACACCCTACTCCATTTCCACAAAGTAGAGATACAAGCAACAGAAGAGAGGAAGTTCTCTATCCATCCTTTACATGGCTATAAGGGTCATACGCCACAAGCTAGGTCGATAAATCTAAGATTCCAATGAAATCTGTTTCCTAACATAAAGATGAAATACCATTGACATATTTACAATCCATAAACAACGCCTTTTTCTCCACGTTTAATAGGCATGGCTGCCATCCATGAACCATAAATATGATATGAGACTTAGGCTAAACTAAATAGTAATTTTCTATCAGGTAGATTTGGGCCATCTCGACTCTTGGCATGATAAGTATCTAGTTTCACTTCTCTTAATAACAGAGAGTGGAGAGGTTCTGGACTAATCGAGACCACCCATCCTTGACTGAAAACCTAAGCCAGCCCCCACTTTCCACCCCACAGTCACACTTTTTAGCTTGTTTTCTAATTACTACTACACTGTTTTACATATACAAACAATGTTCTTTAATTAATTCCAGACACAAATTCTTTCATCCAGCCCTTCAAACATCACCAAAACATTTCTTTCTCAAACATGGTCTAATGAAGATAGTCCTATAATTCAACAAAAATGAATCTTTCAATTATCCTTAAGAGTTTGCCACTACCCGTGGACTTTCTTTGTCTAACCAACAGAGCCTTTGCAAAAGATTTTCTTATTCGCTAACCGCAAAATGTGCATACTTTCCCAGTCACTAACTGCAAGGGAGCATCTCGCTAACCGCAAGGCATCCTGCTAACCGCAAGGTATCTTGCTAACCGCAAGAGACAAAAAGAGAGCTGATAACCTCAGCTTAATCTTCGCTAATCGTGGAATCACCTCGCTAACCGCGAGTTCCATCTAGAAAGAAGATATTCTTTCAACAATTGTTTTCTTTATGTGATTTCTCAAACAAGATTAACTAACTTCTAATATCAAATAGAGATAGATTATCAAACACTAATCATAAATCAAACAATGCCTTCTCCACTCTATGAAATCATATGCTTGTTTCTTGTGATATAATCATGTTTTTTGGGCAGTTTAAGAGAATTCATAGGCTTGACTTACCGATCATTTTGTATAACGATGCAGAATTATAAATTCATCTTACCAGATTAACAACACGTTTGACTACCTCTCATGGTTGAGGTTGGACGGCTTCGACTTCTTCCGCAACCAATACCTCCGCTTGAGCAATGTTTGGAGTGTCTAATGCCTTCCTGTGCACCTTTCTCGGAGGTGGAGCGACATGAGCATCCTTTGAGCTTCGATTCACTCGCTTCGGGGCCATCGTGTCGCAAAAGAGAAAGGAGAAAGTGAGAAAGAGAACTCAAGAACTTGAGGGACAACACGATGATGGTTGAGAGAGAAGTTGGAGATGGAGATGGCTTCAGGGTAAGATCTTGAGAGAGAGAGGTTACTCCAACATTAAGGCAAGAGGGCTTCCACTTCTGAGAGTGTGTGTCTTCAACGTGAAGGGAGAGGGGTCTTTATATAGGCTCTCAACTCCAGTTAAGAATAGGGGGAAGCAATTCATCACTTCAAGGTTCGAAATGGACAAGACCAAAGTATCAAAGAGGTGTTGACTCCCCCTAAAAAGGAGGTGATCAAGCCGCACCTTCCGGTACGGCTACCTTGTTACGACTTCACTCCAGTCACTAGCCCTGGCTTAGGCATCTGTCCCCTTGCGGTTAAGACAACGACTTGGGGCATGACCAGCTTCCGTAGTGTGAAGGGCATTGTGTACAAGGCCCGGGAATGGATTCACTACCGTATGGCTGACCAACAATTACTAGCAATTCTGGCTTCATGCAGGCGAGTTGCAGCCTGGAATCCGAACTGAGACCAAGTTTTTGAGGTTAGCTTGCCCTCGCGGGGTCGCGGCTCTCTGTTTCGGCCATTGTAGCACGTGTGTTGCCCATGGCGTAAGGGGCATGCTGACTTGACATCATTCCCACCTTCCTTTGTCTTGTCACCAGCAGTCTGTCTAGGGTTCCAAACTTGGTAATGGCAACTAAACATGGGGGTTGCGCTCGTTGCAGGACTTAACCCAACACCTTATGGCACGAGCTGACGATAGCCATGCACCACCTGTATCTGTGTTCCCAAAGGTGCTCCCCTCTTTCAAGAGGATTCGTAGCATGTCGAGCCCTGGTAAGGTTCTTTGCATTGCATCGAATCAAACCACATGCTCCATCGCTTGTGAGGGCCCCCGTCAATTCCTTTGAGTTTCATCCTTGCGAACGTACTCCCCATGCGGGATATTTAACACGTTAGCTACATCACTGCACGGGTCGATACGCGTAGTGATTAATATCCATTGTTTATGGCTAGGACTACTAGGGTCCTATCCCACTGGCTCCCCTAGATTTTGTCTCTCAATGTCAGTGTCGGCCCAGTAGAGTGCCTTCGCCTCTGGTGTTCTTTTTGATATCTACACATTTCACCTCTCCATCAAAAATTTCCTTCGCCCCTACCATACTCGAGCCCAGTAGTTTCCATCGCTTGTCCGGGGTTGAGCCCTGGGATTTGATAGAGGACTTAAGGAGCCACCTATAGACGCTTTACGCCCAATCATTCTGGACAACGCTTGCATCCCGTGTCTTACCGCGGCTACTCGTGCAGAGTTAGCCAATGCTTATTCCTCAGATACCGTCACTACTTCTTCTCTAAGAAAAGGATTTTACGACCCGTGGGCCTTCTACCTCCACTCCGCCTTCATTAGAAAATTTCGGAGGTCATTTGGAGGGCCTTGTAAGAAATTGTATTTTGTCTCTCTAGAAACTTTTTTTAAAATGCACTTGCACCTTGTGAGTACGTCCAAAAGGACAACCAGACACTTTAAAAAGTAGATTTATATTCCCAATCGTCCTTGAAAACGGTCACTTTTTTATTTAATGTGAGCGTCTTTTTCAAGAGGTAGGTGCGGCGCATTCAAGGCAGCTTACGTCATCACTGAAAGTTGAAAAGTCACAAACTGTCAAATAGTGATAGATTTTGAGGCTTTTGACACCACCAATGCGTCCGGAATGCCAAAATACCCTAAAAACGAATGTCTACTTGTCTCATTCCGACATCCAGAGAGGCAAAAAATGTCAAAAAACTCCAAAAAATGGGCTTTTTACTTAAGGCGCGCGAGGAGGCATTCTAAAATGCTAGAATGCCCCTCTGCGCGCCGTTAATACAAAGCTCCTTTTAGTGATTTTTGGACAATTATCTTTCAAGAAAGCCTACCCATGTTTCTCTATTGCACTTTTGCACCATGCTCTCTCTCTCTCTCTCTCTCTCTCTCTCTCTCTCTCTCTCTCTCTCTCTCTCTCTCTCTCTCCTTTCTATAGCTTAGCATATTTAAAGAGAGAGAGAGAGTGAGAGACTCCTATTACTAACGGCGCGCGTGGAGCATGTTTTGACCTCAAAAAACACCTCCTCGCACCGTTAGTATAAGGTAATAGAAAGACTCTCTCTCTCTCTCTCTTTCTCCCGCCTTACTTCCTCTCTCTATAACACTCACACATACACTGGTGGATGCACAGTACTGAAGGCGCGCATAGAGACATGCACACCGGTTGTGCCTCTCTACGCGCGCCTATAGTATAAAGAGAGAGAGAGAGAGAGAGAGAGAGAGAGAGAGAGAGAGGCTCTTTGTGTTTGTGTGTTTGTGTGTGTGTGTGTATGTTATATTTGTGTGTCTGTGTGTTTGTGAGTGTGTGTGTCTCTGTGTGTGTCTGTCTGTGTATGTGTGTATGTTATATTTGTGTCTCTGTGTGTTTGTGTGTATGTTATATTTGTGTGTGTGTGTGATCAAAATGCACTTTGTAGAATTGTAACAATGGGTGTGCGTGCTCACTCTTATAGACCCGAAATTATGATCTCTAAGGCTAAGAAGATGAAGAAAAAACCTATGTGATAGATGGAGGCCTTTTTAGAGATTTTTTGACATTTTCCTCTCAAAAAGCTCTCTAAAAGAGGAAAAAAGGGCCTTTTTACTAACGGCGCGCGATGAGGCATTCCAAAATTTTGGAATGCCCCCTCGCGCACCGTTAGTAAAATGTTCTTTTACGGGTTTTTGACATTCTTTGCCTCTTTGGATGTCGGAGCTAGGCAATTGGACATTCATTTTTAGGCTATTTGGGCGTTTCGGACGCATCGACAGTATCAAAAGTTTCAAAATCTTCCACCACTTGATAGTTTTGTAACTTTTTGAATTCTAGTGATGACGTAAGCCGTATCAAATGCACCGCATCTACCTTCTAAAAAAGGTGCTCGCATTAAATGAAAGAGAGTGATCGTCTTCAAGGACCACTAGATTATTAAATGAGGAGAGGGACACCTTTTATATTTTTGTTAATATTAATCTATTTTTCTACGTAACGTAGGCTCTTCTCTCATTGGAGGAGCTTATTTTCCTCTCTCTTCCAAAAGGCCCTCCAAAAGACCTCCGAAATCTCCTAATGGCTCCATCAGGCTTTCGCCTATTGCAAAAGATTCCCCACTGCTGCCTCCCATAGGAGTCTAGGCCGTGTCTCAGTCGCAGTGTGGCTGATTCTCAGTCCCAGTGTTGCTGATTCTCAGTCCCAGTGCGGCTGATCATCCTCTCAAACCAGCTACTGATCGTTGCCTTGGTAGCCATTGCCTCACCAACAAGCTAATCAGATGCAAGCCCCTCCTTGGGCGGATCCCTCCCTTTTGCTCCTCAACGTATGGGGTATTACCAACCATTTCCAGTCATTGTACCCCTATCAGGAGCAAGTTCTTACACGTTACTCACCAGTCCGTCACTAGAAACACCACGAGGATGCCTCCCATCCGACTTGCATTTTTAGGCATGCCGCCAGTGTTCATCCTGGGCCAGGATCAAACTCTCCACCCGATTAGTAGTTCTACCACTTATAACTTATCTAGACACAAAGAAAGCTGAATGGAAGTTGTTTCTTACTTCTAGTTCTAGGCACAATCTGGATTTCTTTGCCTCATATCTCGACGCTCACTCGGAGTGTATCCCTACTGGCAAGTTATGTCAATCCCATAAGCCTCTTACATATTTCCAAACCAAAAGGGGTACAAACAAATATGTCTAGAATAAGTTTGGAAAAGCTGATCTCAGGTTCAATTTGATGACTCCAAACCGGTAGTTCTGGCACCCCGAGAAAATCTTTTACCAAAAAACAATCCCGAGATGCTTTCCCTATCCAATTCGAATCAATCTAGAAAACCTGGCATAGTTGGAGAGGGTGAAGGAGGTGCAGGAAAGCAGATATGGGTAATGGACAAAGTTCTCTCTTCAATTTTTTTTCTTTCCCGTTAGGGATCCCGCACTGCAGGGATGGGATATGAGCAGAGGTAATGAATTACCCACTGTGACTGGTCCACTTGCTTCGTCTCGTTAGTTCCACCTTAGGAAAGACTAGGAGGCAGTTTCAATGTGGCAAGTCCCTAGATTCAATTGGAAATAGATCTAGGAGACATATTACGAGAAATTCAAGGTTTCCTTTATTCATACCCAATACTTTTGTAACTCCATACTTAGATAGAGTCTCTAACTCCACTTGGTATACCAGCATTTCACTCGTGCCAATACTAGCTCCCCCCCCCCTTGCTAGACCTTCGGCCTCTCCCCCTCCCAATCTCCGAAGGGTGAGGTTGCTAGTAGCAACTGTTGGTGGATTCAGCTTGACCTCACTCAGCTTGCTAGTACAATCCCTTTCCTCCAGTGCCCAAACTTTTCATTTGGCTCGGGGGGGGGGGGGGGGGGGGGGGGGGGGGGAGGGAAGTGCAATGGGGCTTTACTAGTGGCTCGTCGCGGAACAAGCTAACTAAGTCACAACCACCAAAAGAAAGAACCTACTAAATTGATTCCCTCCATTATTTTTTAGATCCCTAGTTTTTTTTTCTCGTTGCTACATTCAACGTCGTCATCAATGGTAAGCTACAAATAGTCATCAGATCCCTCCCATTTTCTATGGATCCATAGTTTAGTTCACCTACTTATTCTTATTGGGTAGTTCGTTAGGTTGTCGAATTTAGTGAAGTAATGAACAAAAATCCTATTAATTGTGAAAGGTTGCAAGTTTATTACTATTGAAACAAATGTTTCAATTACTGTGACAAGTAAATATAAACTTAATCTTGCTTCCTCGGAATTGACCAATTGCTTCCGTTCAAATTTGGTGGAATTCACAAGATTTATGTCACCTGATGTAGTATCGCTTGTTTCCAAATCCTTTGAGGTTATTTTGGAATATGGGTCATCTATTTACCCTTTTCGTTCAAAAGATTTTTGGAGTCAACTGCAACGATACTCATTAAAAATTCTCTTTCTACTTGGTCGTGAGTAATAGGTTGTTTACGATTAACATTAGCCGGACTCATTTCCCCACCAATAGCAATAAATCTCTCACTGTTTGAAATTACATTGCAGTTAGGTTTTGTCTTTTCATTTACGTAATTGGTAGATGAGGTTTTCATCCAACTTTTCTCATCTAGACTACAGTCACTTAGTAGTTTTCCACCTTGTCTTAGATTGGAAATAAGATTCAATTTCTTTGATGGAGTTGAATTCAATTTCGATACTTTCTCGAACCTAGAGTGAATAAATTGATAGGCTTGTTTAATTTGACGAGGCAAGCTTCTTTTACAAATCCGAATTAACTTTCTCCGAACAAGTTTCCAAAAAGAAGTTTTCTTTTGAATAGTTCCAAAAGGTATATCCGTCTAATACCCCAAAACAGTTAAATAAGTAAATTTGTGCTTCCTTTGCTTCATTTTCCTTTTGCTTTTCAATTCCCAGCTTTCAGATCCAATTTCCTTGTGTTCTCTTCGAAGAGTATGTTGTTTTTCATTCCCATTTGTGTGCCAAGGCTTCAGTTGAAACGGATACACAATTTTTATCTGAATACCTTCTCTTAACCATCGTGGGGGTAACTCATCTTGTGAAAAGTCTTCGCCATCAAATGTACAATTGTTATGAATTTCTTTCTTCCATCTCATCCAGTCCTTATTCCATTTGGAATTTTGACGGAGTAAAATACGTCCGATTTTTTCAAGACTATAAGTACTGGTAGTTTAATAAAATTTCAAAATTTGGATTGAAAAAATAGCATATATCCCCTTCCATTATGGATAGGACCTATGTCGGATCTAGCTGCTATAGTGAACGAGTAAGCTTTGATTCACCAATTAAACTCCTTTTCGCTGATAGGGAGATATCTAGTAGTTGTTTCTAAAATTCGTAATCCGTGTCTTTTTCCAGCTCACTAAATTTTTCTTCATGGCTTGAAGTTGTCAGTCGCTCAATAAGTGATTGAAACAAGATTTTCCTTTCTACTGATCTGAGGAAAAAATACGAACGTATTTTTTCTTGAAGTGCTTTCCAGAGCAAGGTCTTTTGCCTCCAAGAACACATAGAGCCCTTCAGAATTTTGTATGGAAATCAGATACTTTGCATATCCTTCATTAATATTTCAGATCTCGGCTTTCCTTTTGTGAAAGTGATACCCACATTACGAAATTTTTTGTGTGGTGAAAATCGTTGTCTCCTCCTGGTATATCAAAATTATTTTCAAAATACAGGATATTATATCGAGCCAGATCCATACTCAAATTCCCAATTTTATTTAGTCTGCGTATTCTCCATTCCACATTTGACAAACTCTTAGAACTTTTTCTCAAAAGGCTTCGAGTGGAGATATCCAACCAAATTGGCAAAAACATCCCACCTCTAAGAAGGTCAAAAATAAGATATGGTCTTCATAATCTAGATCCATTATTTATTTCCAAGTAACCTTGAGTGTGGGCGAAGATTTTACCTTTTTCAAGATATTTTGTACATCACAATCGTATAAAGCTCGATTTTCAAATATAAAATAGAACATGCGTTTACTTCTCAACGGAAAAGGTTCCCACGGTAGCGGATCTCCGTATCCATGTTTCCATCCCCGATTTTTTGTGAAAATCTTATCCTTGATAGCATTTATCCTGAGACTTTTTTTTGCCTTTCTAGTTTTTCTTTCCGTCATTGATTTCTCCCATTCCCATTAACTCAAACCCAAGTCATCTTCTAACAAAAATGTCTGTATAACTGGAATTCTTATGCGAAAGTTATTGACAAAGGGGTCATAGGTGCGCGGTATTCTCCTCCTTTTACCGCCCATCAATCTTGTTTTTCTACTCATCATCTTTGAGAATGAAGAACCAATGTCTAACAACTTGATCTGATCCGTTAATTCTTTCTCAAAGAATTTTGTTTTTGCTAATTTTTTTGAAACCCAATTTTGATATGACAAACACATTCCAAAAGATCTACGAGACTTTGCCATCGATTGATACAAAAAATTTGACATTTTCTTTCCCAAAAAAATGACAAATTGAGCAATGCTAGAAAAGATAAACTCCTTTTCCTATCAGTTAAACATTTTTCAAAAAAGTATGTGGATGTTCTCCCCTTATAAAAAGTGTTATTCATGTGGAATCGATGATTTTTGACAAATCGATTACTCCGATTTTCCCTAGAGGGATAAAAAAAAGGAGTGGGCCACGGTTTAAAAAACCACCACAATAGATCCGAATATTCAGCAATTTCCCAAAGATTCATTTCTCTATCATGAGATTCATTCATGAACTTTTTGGTCCAAAAAGAAACCAAAGCTCTACCCAAATATGCCACAGCATATGATATGGAAACAATACTAAAAGTTGCATATATAAAACATTTCGCCACTTGATATAGTATCAAGGAATCCCCTTTTACCCGACTTAAAAGTAGTCTAGAAAAAAAATTTGAATGTTGCCTGACCAGTCAACCAACCCATAAAAGTAGATACCATAAAAACTGTATTAGTGCTATACTTGAAGAAGTATAGATAAATTAGTCTTGTTAACACACTATTTGGTAACATTATTGGGTTCAATATTTGAATAAAAAACTTATCAAAAACTTGTTGGGTCATGTAATGATGTCACGAGATGCTTTTTTTTTTTTGCGGACACGGATTTTGATGCACGATTTCGAACCTCTTGGATGAAACTTGGCTTCCAAGAATAAAACTGTAAATTAAGCTCATCCTCTCTTTCTTACCTAAAAGTACTCTTCCTACTCCTTCTCCTCTTAAATTACTCCTCCTTTCCTAAAATTGCTCTCCCTTTCCTGAAATTACTCTCTCTTTCCAAAAGAGTAACCGAGTGGCCAATTGGTCGGACACGTAGCCGGACACCACATTTGTATGCTATTAGTTTTTTCGAGAGAGTGTAATAATACTTTGTGTAAATCCTGATTACAGAGTAGTGGATCAACCCCCTGAGTTGTAATGTTGTAATGATATTTGTAAAGGTCCGTGTGAGCCGGTCACTAGCCATTTAGAAATCCCTAGGTATAAAGGTCAATAGCCTTATTGTGAAAAAAAGGCTTATCTTTGGAAAGAAGAGGGAGTTTAAAAAACGTACGCTTAAGCTACAAGCTGCTCCAACCTTGTAATCGACTTTACTAATGACTGGGTAAACCGTTTTCGATTTTGAAACTTGCATTGTTAGCCTTAATTGCAGATTTGAGTGCTTAAATCACTGTTTATAGTCATTTTGACCATAGGACAGTGTTCTTAGACCATAGGGTGACCTTTTCGGATAGTTCTATTGCAGTTTTCAAGACCTTTTTCATGATGGATTTTGATTTTGGAACCTTGTCGGATTGCGACCAGACTTGCTAGGATAGTGCCCCTAGTGTCCTTGACCTCATCCTAAAGTTTTGTTGCATTTCAACCCGCTAACACTAACTTGGTTCCAACCACTAAATATTAGAGATTTCTTGAACATTGATTAACTCTTGTGGGAGTTTTCCAAAGAACTCCACAAAGAATCCTGACAACCTAGGGAAGGCAATTATCAATGTCATTGGAATTCTACCGTGCACGAGTGGATCCAATTTGGAGCCAATAATTCCTATCAAAATGGTGACTAGAGCTCAAGCACATGAAGAAAAACAAAAATCAAGTGTGGTGGATGATTTGAAACTTCTTGAACAAATCAAATTTGAAAACGGGTAAGCTAAGACTCAAAGAAAATCATGGAAAGCCAAACATGACAAAATGAAATCAAAGAGGATGAAGAAAAAAACAGCTTTGAAAACGGAATTGAACCAAACCAAGGAACAACTTATACGTGAACAAGAGAGCAAGAAAAATAAAAAAGGATCAAAAGAGTCGAGGACTAACATTGTGCATTAGTGGGATATTACTCTGATCAAGTTTGCGTGAAAGGAAAACTCAAAAAATCACATCAGAGTTGACTATTAGGGCAAAAACAACAAAAATAGGGATTCAAACACAAAATTGGGAAAATCTTGAGATTTTGGGATCCAAATTCCAAAAGGGGTGAGATTGGCTTCTACAGGGCATAGAGAACCAACAAAACAAAATTCATGAAAAAATGTTGCCAAACATAGATTGCGATCCATGTACCTTTTGACATTTTGGGTTGATATTTGATAAGTACATCCCCGATAACTAGTGGAACGACTTTTCCAAAAGAGACCATGTCAAAAAATTAAAAAAAGTTGGTTAAAATAGCCAAATATAGAAACTAGTTAAAAATCGCAGGACAGACAGAAAAACTTGCTTTTGAATGACAAAAACTAGTCCATATCCAAAACTTTTGATACCATAGCATCTTGTAAACATGCTGATTCTGATCGTACCAAGAAATTTCACTTTGGATTCCAAACATGGATCGTGATCCATGTACCTCATGAAAAATTTGGAAATTTTCTTGGTTGAGATTTAAGCAGTAGATAGGGAGTACCATTTGGAACAACTTTCCCAAAAGAATCATGTGCAAAAAAGTTGTAAAAAGTGGTCAAAAGAGCAAAAACAGAACATTGTCTAAACTGCCACAACAGACTGTAGAAGTCAGATTTGGTAGGGCAAAACGGATCCAAATTCAAAAAAAAAATTGTGAGCAGTCTACAAACATCATAAGCTATCAACACACCAAAAATTTAGATCCAAAAGTGGTGGAACATGGATCACGATCCATGTACCCTTGATAAATTTTTGGACAGAGACCATTGTGAACAAAAGTCCCCAGAGAAATTTTGTCCAAAAAGTTCAAAGTGGGTGAAAAGAGCCAAAAACATTGCAAAGAGGAAAACCCTAAAACAGACATGGGGATTGGCTTTTGGTTGACCTAAAGTGATCCAAATCACATAAAAACCATACAGCAGAGATCAGTGAGCCAAGGGCAAGCTCTGTGCCAAGTTTCATTATCATCTGACACATAGGTACATAGATTGCGATCCATGTTCCTTTGTCACAGATTGATACCAAACTTGTGTCATAGCCAGAGGACATCACAAGGAGTCTAGTGGTCTTTTCAAAAGTGAATTTGGATATCAAAAACCAAGCCAAAAGCCCAGAACTGCCAAGTACTCTAAGAAAGTGTCAGAATTGACCTAACTTTCAATCTAGAGGTCCATTTTCAAAAAAAATGATACCATAGGGCCTCCTAAGCATGTTGAATCTGATGGTACAAAGAGAAGTCAATTTGGGCTCCAAACATGGATCGTGATCCATGTACCCATAGTGATAGTTTAACCTAAAACTGTTGGAGCTCGTGCTACGGAGCCATGGTGATGCAAGGTGTGCAGAGCAAGAAGAGGGACGAGAGAGAGAAAGAGATCGACACAGTTCTGAACAAAATTGCACGCTACTTCTAATTTTATTAAAGAGAATCCCTTACATAGTCTTTGGAAGGTGATGTCAACCACACCTTTTCCACATGCAAACTCCACTAACTGATGGTCTATAGCTACATGCCTTGAGACTTGTTCTCACGGGCTGACCGAAAAGGGCTTGGACCCAACAATCCCCCCCTCAAGCTCAAACTGGTCAAGCAACTCATGATACCTCAAGTTTTTGGTGTACTCCTCAACCGTGAGTTTTAGGTTTTCTCACAACCAAGGATTTTTGGTGTATCCATAACCTGGTGCTAGATCAATAACCCCCCCTTGAACAGATAGGGTGTAGGTCATAAAAAGTTAGCTACCAAAAAATGGAGTTTTTGGTTCACTGCCAAACCTTGGGTTTATGGTGTACCCAGTAACCTCATGAGAGTGCAACAAAAATGGGTTGAGAACTGATAAAAATTGGGAGGTCTTACCACTTATCTTTGTGGCAATGTCTATAACCCGTACAATTTATTTTGACTAAACAACATGAAAAGAGTTTATCTAATAAATTTCCTCGTCAACAGAATATATTGGAGATTCAGTGTCTCCCTCAATCACATGAATTTGAGTTTTACCCTTTTGAAAGCACTTATTTGACGGATGATTTGTTTTACCACAATGAACACAAGGATTCTTCTTGAAACAGTCTTTCATCTGATGATTGTTGTGCCCACAAATGGCACAAGTTCTGGTTCCATTGAATGGTCAAAATGAAGCTACTATAACAACACATTTAGTGATTGCATTTTCACTAGAAGTATCAGAAGAACTAGATGGGGATACGGAATTCGAGACTATATATGCACTGGGAAAAATAGTAGAATTGGTACTAGGTACCCTGCGTTCTTCTTCCTGCAATGAATTGATGATACCATCCAAGGAGGGCAGCGGATCTTTTCCTTTTAAAACAGTAACAATATGATGAAATTTGTCAGTCAAACTTTTTAATAAAATGACTATGAGATCTTCTTCTGGTACTGAAGCTTCGACATAAACAAGTTGAGTTTTAATACTCTTCAGTCTATTGGCTAAAGCTGCAATGTTTTCATCTTCACGCATACGGATGGAATATAATTCCATTTTTAAACTCATTTTTGAATACTTATCTTTGGCACCGAAAAGCTTCTCTAGCTCTATCCAGGCAGCACTTGAAGAATCAACATCGTCCAAATAATGAATAAAATTGTCTTCTCAGGAGGTCAGGATGATACCAAAAGCCTGTTCGTCTTTTCTTTGTAGCTCAGCAGATAATTCCCTTGTAACTGCAGCGGATGTTCCAGATTCGTTGGCTACGAGAGGCTTGACCACGTTCCATAAGTTTTTCAGCATCAAATAGCCTTTAACTTTGATCTACCAAGTATGGAAGCCGGATCCATTGAACTTGTCGACTTTTGATACCATGTTGAGATCTTTAAAATAAACGAAGGTGAAGGTTCCGTCAGATTTAACTTGTAGCAGAAATTCCAATCAACTTTCGAAGTTCCGAAGCAAAGGTATCGAAGCTTATACTATATGTCAATTTACTGTTTCGAGGTCGTCGCCAACATGATCGAATACTGAGCGCACCATAACTGAACACCGAGCACAACTTGCAAGAAGTGTAGCGTAACGGATTTTGCGAGGGTTTTTCAAGGGTGGGAATCTCGGCTATGTAAACCCTTAGGACCAAATTAAGTGGTCACTGTAATGTGAATCACAATATTGTGAAACTCTCAATAATTTTATATAAAAAAACGATTTTCTGCAGCAAAAGAACAGCGTGATGGCAGATTGCTTCAAAGCAGACGTTGCAGGCATTTTAGCAAGTGAGAGTGTGTCGAAAAATCATCACAAGGTCAGGGTGACCTCGTTGATGCCGGGCTTGTCCAGTTTTCTGCAAGTCGATTGTGCCTCTCTGTCCTCTGCTAGCGGCCAATCCTGTGTTGCCTGTGTCGAGCGCCGAGGTTGACCCAAAGTTCTGATACCAGTTGTTGGAGCTCGTGCTACGGAGCCATGGTGATGCAGGGCGTGCAGAGCAAGAAGAGGGATGAAAGAGAGAAAGAGATCGACACAGTTTTGAACAAAATTGCACCCTACTACTAATTTTATTAAAGAGAAGCCTTTACATAGTCTTTCGAAGGTGATGCCAACCACACCTTTTCCACATGCAAACTCCACTAACTGATGGTCTATAGATGCATGCCTTGAGACTTGTTCTCACGGGTTGACCGACAAGGGCTTGGACCCAAAAAAAACTTTCCAGATTAGTAGTGCATACACAAGGAAACATATCCCCAAGCCTAGTTGTGAAAAAAATTGAGCAAAATTGGATCAAAAGAAAGCAAAACAAGTGATAGACAGAAAACCGCAGTGCAGACCTAGTATTGGTTGTTTGACCTATCAAAACAAGTCCAAATCCAAAACGATTTGAGATTTAGCTTGTGGACATAGTCAGGAACAAGTTGCCAAGAGATCAAGTGACGTGGTTGAACATGGATTGTGATCCACTTACTTCAACCTCAGAATTTGATGAAAATTGGTATATAGTCTGCACATGACCTTGTCTACACACAATCAAAATTTGGAGAAAAAATTTGACAGGGAACATGGATCGCGGTCCATGTACCTCTCTGCATTGTGGGGGTATCTTTGTCTTGGTTATCTTGTAGACATACTTGAGGGCATCCCAAATCTTGGTTATCTTGTAGACATACTTGGTTATCTTGTAGACATACTTGAGGACATCCCAAATCTCAAGCTTGAGCTAAAAATACCTTCTGGAGACCAAGATACAAGCCAAAGTTCCTGTTTTCTGGTCTTGAGACTGTTTTGAGTGTTGTTTCAAGTGCCGTTCACTAAAAGTGCTCTAATTTTTGATAGACAACTCCAAATTGAGTCAGGTATAGCTAGGAAGAAAGCTTGCGGGCAATATCACAAACCTTTTAGAGCTGAAGTTTTCTAGGTTTTCTAATTCTAAAATTTTAGGGTACCCAAAAATAGTTTTCAAAGATCAAAAGAGTCACAAATTCCAGACTTTTAAGGGACCTTACCAAGGGCAAAAAGGGATAAGTTGCACTAAGACAAAGTGGACTTGTAAGAGACTATCTTGAGAGTTTTGACTGAGCTGACAAATTATGCACCACCAGGGTTCTCTACTCCGCTCAGAGACATGAAAAATTCAAGGAACACTGCAGTGCCTTCAACAGGGGGATCGAGAGAATACCTAGAGGATAGGCATCCTCTGATCAACAAACCAAATGTGAGATTCATCAAAGCTAATGAATCCATGAGAGTGCTTATAGATTACACTCATGAGGGCTTGTATAGGTTCACAAATAGAGATCCATATATCTTCTACAAGTGTGTAGAGCCCTATGCTAGAGAGTTGACCACCCATAAGAACCTCTATGAATCTACGTATACAGATGCCAACGGAGTGCAAGTTTTGATCGTAGATAAGTATGGACGTGAGTACAAACTTGTCGATTGAATTGACGTAGAACTATGCACATACAAGGGTACTCCGATCTCTACTTACTTTCAGCAAAAAATGATGCCAGACCATGCAACAAAGAGGATTCTATCGGGATTTTCTCCAAGAATAGAGGAGGGGACGAGAGACGTCTTTCCAAGAGACCATAAATTGGTTAGATTGGTGACTGGACCACAATGATTAAGACCATATCAAGTGGCTCAATGTGTTAAGAAAAAGTACAATGGGTCAGGGGATCCATATGCTCATGTCTCGCTCTTCAAACAAGTTTTGAGAGCTGAATAGATTCCTGATTTCCATACTCAGTATGAGGGATTTGGCTTGACATTATAAGGGACGGCTTTGATGTGGTTCCAACCTCTAAATAGAGATGAATTCCCAAACATAGCACAACTCTTACAAGAGTTTGTAGAGGATCTCTCAAAAAGGGGGTTCAAACACAACACAGTGTCCCAAATCTACGCATTCACACAAAAAAGGGATGAAAAAGTGAAGGAAGCTCTGCTTCGCTTCAAACAATACATTGAGAGATGTCATGTGAGAGAGTTACCGCAAGATGAGATATTATCAGTTCTCTTCATAGAGGGCTTGAGAAATGAAACTCTAAAAAAGGACCTACATTTGAAGGGATGCACAACATTTGATCAAGTCGCTAGAGAAGTTCTTTATCTAGTTGACAATTGCAAATCCTATGGAGAGGTAAGTGAAGATACAGACAATGTGACTAGTAGTGCCTCATCTTCGAAGAGAAAATCAACAACAAAGAAAGATGTTCAAACTCCTTGGGAACCAATCATTGATCAAGTGGTCGAGGGAGGGACTAGAAGAATAAACCAAGGCTACAAACAAAACCTGAATGTGCGACAACCTCAATTGAGGATATGTAATACTTGTGGATGGGATCATCCCACTCCATGGTGTAGCAGTCATCCAAAGACACAATGTGTTATAGGGCAACAACCACCTCTTCTAAATGATGGTAGAGTAGTAGTCAACTACACTCAGCCAAGGCATGTGACACAACCCGTGAAAAATCAGTACTCCATGGATATAAATACACTCATGTGCATAACCAATCACGAGTATGGTTTAAATAACATCCTCACAAGGCAAGAACAACCATTGGCTAGATCACTAGCTATGAAACAAGAAGGTCCATGCTATGAGTGTGGAGGTGATCATTGGGCACGAAGTTTTCCAAACAAGGGTCCACAAATTGAATTATTTGTATTTTGTGAACATTGTGGGATAGACCATCTACGCCAACAGTGTGCTAAAAATCCAAACTACAAGGGAAAAGCAACAATGAATGTTATAAGTGTAATGCCTTCTTCAAGCAGATCCAAGGTAGAACCTGCCATTCCTTTAAACGTGATGACTCGAGCTCAAGCTCAAGAAGCTACCAAAAACAAACCACCTAAAAAAGCCACATTGCATGTTCAAATAGAATTTGAGACCAGATCCGTGAGAACCTTTGGAAGAAGATCATGGAAATGAAAACGAGACAAAATGAAAGCGAAAAGGCTGAAGGAGAAAGCAACTTTAGAAACTGAACTGAATCAAACAAGAGAGCATCTTATACAAGAGCAATAAAGGAACAAAAACGCAAAGGGACCTAAAGAGTCAAAGACTAACTTCGGGAGGTTGAGTCTTGGTCGACAAAGTGTTTGAAACTTTGGATGGAATCTTGAAAGTTTATGATGCTAGGTTAAAAAACAACCAAACCTAAGAGGATAGATGGCTGACGTATCCTCACCCAGGATATGAAAAATCCACATTGCATGTTCAAATAGAATTTGAGACCATATCCGTGAGAACCTTCGGAAGAAGATCATGGAAATGCAAACGAGACAAAATGAAAGCAAAGAGGCTGAAGGAGAAAGAAACTTTAGAAACTGAACTAAATCAAACAAGAGAGAAGCTTATACAAGAGCAATAAAGGAACAAAAACGCAAAGGGACCTAAAGAGTAAAAGACTAACTCGGGAGGTTCAGTCTTGGTCGACAAAGTGTTTGAACCTTTGGATGGGATCTTGAAAGCTTATGATGCTAGGTTAAAAAACAACCAAACCTAAGAGGATAGATGGCTGACGTATCCTCACCCAGGGTATGAAAAAGAGAGGTTGAAAATGTGCAAGGAGCTCATCCAAAAGGCCTAAGCTCTTATGGAATCAGTTCCAGATGCTCCAAAAATGGAGGTGCTAATCCGTGAGAAAGTCGAGGAACTGGATAGCTAGGGTATTGTAAACAGAGACCAGGAAGATTCAAGAGTTGAAGCACCTTTAGATACAAGGGAAGTAGCCAATACCACAGATGGGGTGTGCTCACAAGCAGTGATGCCTATTCCAAAGGTAGAAAAACCGTGGCCACAATTCTTATGGGAATCAATCAGAAACCAAAAATATGGTAGTGCTACTTTACAGTCAGCACCTATCCCTGAGATAAACATGGATCATGAATTTTTCTCGAGGGATATAAGGTCTCTATATGGGGATGTCGGGTTTGCTGCATCTGAAAAAAGTAAACCACTCTCTAAAGACTTTGCCATCTTTCAAACTCAAAACAAAATTGGAGGTTAAAATGGTACCTTCTCAGTGGAAAGCCACACCAAAAATGATGGATACCAAGAGCTTGCATGAATTGATGTCTTCTTCTATACAATGCTTGCTTTATCTCTCAGAACTACTAAATACTAGACCACACCTATGGGGCCAAATCGGCAAAAACTCGGAAGGGTTGAAAATACCTTCACATGACCAACTTGCTGACAAAAACATAGATGACACCATGCCTAAGAAACCACAGACAAAGCCAGTACCAGTTAACAAGGTGGGTGACTACTGTGAAGGAGAATAAGGAAACACCACCTTACCACTTGAGTAAAAAGGAGTAAAGATGGTTGCTATATTAGATAGTGGGGTAGGAATTGCCATTGCAACCAAAGAAACATGGAAAAAAATGGGAAAAGCCTGCTCTTATGAAAACTGGAATGAAACTGCAATTAGCGGATGGATACATGGAGAGACTGATAGGAATATTAGAACAAAACATTGTATCCTCGTGTGGCATCTGGTATGAGCACACCTTTGCCATCATGAATTTTGACAAGAGTACCAGAGCCATTTCCAGAGGAGTTATTTGAACCCTTTGGATGGCATCAAATACTGGCGACTCTTGATGTCTGCGTGAATGAGGTGACCCTGATTAAATTTTGCGACAAAGATGGGTATGATATAACTCCTGTTTTTATGATAAAGTTGTTGAAGGAAGCTAATGAAGTTTGTGAGTGTGAAAGCAAAAAAGGTGAGACAGATATCTACATCCTCCAGCATGGTGCCAAAGTGCAAACGAAGGAAGCAGAGCAACCACAAGAATATGTCATCATTGACATACCTGAAGAATCAAAAAAAGTTGTTTCAAAGAAACCGACTCTAGAAAAAGTGCAAATGAAAGCAGATGAAGAAGAAAAGTTTCCAAGTTCATCAAATGTTTAGCAAACGCATGACCAAAAGAAGAACAGGGACAAGGAAGATGATCGATTGTCTCCTACAATGATCAAATTTAGCATATGCAGAGAAACATGACTCAAAATCACATATTCAGCTGTGATAGATCTAGAAGCAACAAAGAATTTAATGACTTATGGAACGTGGATCATGATGGGAAATCCACCAATCACCGAGCTAGAGAAGATCGTGTACACAAGTTCAAAAATGCCAATTCCTAGCTTCAGAGGGGCAGAAGATGTACTCAAGTTGAGCACCGGGGAGTATAAGGATACTTTCCACATAATTGACTCCGGTCCTTGACTCCGGTCCTGACAAAAAGCTGGAGGAGCATCTTCTTTCAACAATAATCAAAAGCTTCAACAACGACAACAGTAACACTCCATAAAGCTTGTCAAATCCATGTGGAGAATAAATCGCTAACCATCATGGAAAATGGTAAAGCAAAGGTAAACACTAAAGTATATCAACCTCGCAAGAAAATTTTACCTTCAATGAGCCTTCATCAAACTCCCCATGAAGCCTCTACATCAGGAGCCAAACCATCGACAATGCAATGGAAAGTACAAAGTCTACCAACCAAAGTTTCCATCACAAAAAAGCATCTAGAAGAAGCCAAATTTAATGTCAACCAAGTGTTGGTATCCAAAGAGCACATCAAAGTCAAAGACCAGTTTGGATACATGAAGCACAAGTTCAACCACAACAACAAAAGGTGACAGGGTGTGTAGCATCAAATAAGTCAATCACTGTTCAGGGCTACTTCCAAGAAAATTCTAATATTTGGGCCAAAAGCATAAAGTAATAGCTTGGACCAACCCACCTCAACCAACAAGTTCTACACAGAACAAGATGCGTTATAGATGCAAGACAAACAACTCAAATAGGAGAAAGAACTACCACAAAAGACAAACGCAAAAATCAAAGCAGTAAGGAATGCAACAAGTTTGGGTACCAAAGTCAGACCTCGGCCAAGCTACCCAACACAAACAGGTGAAGCAATGGATGATTCCAGTCAAGCTACTTGAAGCACAAGGATTTTATGAAGGTAACACACAAATATGGTTACCAAAAATTGTAGCTCAACTTGGAACAATAAAGATCAATCAAGAAGCACAAGGATCCACCCAAAGGCACACAATCAATAGGAAGAGCCAACAGCCAGTCACCACTGATAGTGCTAAGAACTCTAGATGGATACCTCGTCTTCAGCTACAAAATCAAGGCTTCTACAAAGGAAATCATCAGGTCTGGATACCAATTCCTAGTGTCCATCAAGTCATCAAGCAAAAGAAGCAAATGCAAAAGATAGTCACACACGGACCAAAGACAAGGTGGGTTCCAAAATCTCTTGTGGAAACTCAATCACGGAGAACCCACACATCTCAAAAATTGCTTCTCATGGAAACTAACGCAAAGGCTACATCAAACCCTACAAGAGCTGAAGAACTTGCTTCACAAAGTAGTGACAACATACAAGAAGCAAGTCAAGAGGATTCAACATATGCCAACCTACTTCACAAAATGGTGGCATCCAAAGACCAACACAATGGAAACGGCCTAAATTTCCAAAACTTATGGAATTGGGTTTCTGGCCTTAAACAGGTAAGTCCAAGTCGCCATTAAACATACATGGCATAAAAGTCAAAGTCGGGCAGCTAAGCCACTAAATGAGCAAGGCATTAGTCCCAAACCTTCATGTAATATTCTTTGTGGTCTAAGTGTCTTAGTTATTCTACATACTGCTCAAGTTAGAAGGGTTGAGCATAATTACGTTGTGTCAGTCATGCTGGTATAGGTGAGCATAAGAGTCGAAATCATTGTAGTATAATGATGAGCGAAGGAGGAAGTCCAAAAGACACTCACGCACTCAACACAGTGAGGAATGAGTGGAGAAGCTTCTACACCAAAAACCCTTGTTGGAAACATGGAAGCTACTGAGACGTCCTTTGGTGTCACATGTGCTACATTTGTTCCTTGAAGCACCCATGTGTCTCTTTCTCTTACACTATATGCTTTTTTTAAAAAAACTTATCATATGCATATATAGTGTCCCATAATTGGCACTTGCATTAGGAACTTTTCCTTTGTTTCTCCCAAGCACTAACCTTGCATGACGGGTACTTCAAGTCCAACAAGAGTGTATCCCAAAGGCACTTTTTTCCAACTAGGTTTTTCCCTTTGGTCATCCAGGTTTTAGAACCTAATCTAGACACTTTCATCATCAAAATTCTTGTATATATTCCTTCTACGTCAACAATAAGGAAATGGCTATCCAAATCAATCGACAATGACTTGGAGCAAAAATTGCAGGTCTCCATATCCTTATCAAGAAAATTTTTTATCTCCAAGGTCAACAACAAAGCTCTATCAAAAAATGGCAAGTTAAAAAATTGCCTACAATGACAAGCAATGAAAAATTCTGCAAGAGAGTCATCAACAACAATCAAAAGTAGATCACACAGTGTGGCTATCTCTGGTGGAAAACTCAAATTGCAGTGGACCTTGAAAGAAAATCCATTATAAAGTCCACGCCACAAAGAGGATTAATTCTATAAACTCAAAAACATTAAAATCCTTCTTCATGGTGGCCACGACTGACAACAAATAGAGAGAAGAATGCACAACAAGAAGAAAAGTTTTTTTGAAAGTCAAAGATCAAGTCATGTATCAACAACATGGCAAATATGAATCACTCAAGGAAAGGGGGAGCGTCATCAATGACAAAGCACTTCCCAAGCTGAAGTCCAACCTTGAAGACAAAGCTAAAGAAAACCCTATGACAAGAATGCACAAGGTCCTGTCAAGCGACGACACGATTTAGGAAGGGGGGAATGTTTGAGAACATATCAAACGGGCGCCCAATTGGTCCGACATGTAGCCGGACACCACATTTGTACTCTATTAGTTTTTTGAGCTAGTGTAGTAATACTCTGTGTAAATCCTAATTATAGAGTAGTGGATCAATCTCCTGAGTTGTAATGTTGTGATATTTGTAAAGGTCCGTGTGAGCCGGCTATTGGCCATTGAGAAATCCCTAGGTATAAAGGTCAATAACCTTAATGTGAAAAAAAGGCTTATCTTTGGAAAGAAGAGGTAGTTTAAAAAATGTACGCTCAAGCTACGAGCTGCTCCAACCTTGTAATCGCCTTTACTAATGATTGGGTAATCCATTTTTGATTCCGAAACTTGCATTGTGCTCCTCTTTCTTTGCTCTTTAAATTAAGTGTAAGCATTGTCAGTCTTGCTGTGGTTCGCAACTACGTGTTTGTGAGACTTAATTGTAGATTTGAGTGCTTAAATCACTGTTTATAGTCGTTTTGACCATAGGAGAGTGTTCTTAGACCATAGGGCGACCTTTCTGGATAGTTCTGTTACAGTTTTCAGGACCTTTTCCATGATGGATTGTGATTTTAGAACCTTGTCGGATTGCAACCAGACTTGCCAGGATAGTTCCCCTAGGTGTCCTTGACCTCATCCTAAAGTTTCGTTGCATTTCAATTCCGTTCAAGTGCCGAAATGGCGTGATGACCTAGAGTTGTGAGAAAGGACATAGGTAGATTTCCTTGATCTTTGGGTGTTGGTTTGCTTGTTGAGCTAGTGTGTTTGCTTGTTAAGGTTCACTTCATGAGATTGAAAATCTCATAGAGTCTTCATGCCCCATCCAAGTCACATTCCCTGAGTATTGACATTATGTTAGTACCGAAAAGCTATGCTGCAGACATCCGTCATGGCGACCCGCTAACACTAACTTGGTTCCAACCACTAAATATTAGAGATTTCCTGAACATTGATTAACCCTTGTGGGAGTTTTCCAAATAATTGTACAAAGAATGTTGACAACCTAGGGAAGGCAACTATCAATGTCATTGGAATTCTATCGTGCATGAGTGGATCCACTTTTGAGCCAATAATTCTAGTCAAAGTGGTGACTAGAGCTCAAGCTCAGGAAGAAAAACATAATCAAGTGTGGTGGATGATTTGAAACTTCTTGAACAATCAAATTTGAAAACGGGTCAGCTAAGACTCAAAGAAAATCATGGAAAGCCAATCAGAACAAAATGAAATCAAAGAGGCTGAAGAAAAAACAGCTTTGTAAACGGAATTGAACCAAACCAAGGAACAACTTAGAAGTGAACAAGAGAGCAAGAAAAATAAAAAAAGGTCAAAAGAGTCAAAGACTGACTCTGGAGGATCAGTCTTGTGAAAAAGGTGAACGAGCATTTAGATGCTATGTTGCAAGCATACGAGGCAAGATTGAAGAACATCTTTGAAAACGGAATTGAACCAAACCAAGGAACAACTTAGACGTGAACAAGAGAGCAAGAAAATTAAAAATGGGTCAAAAGAGTCAAAGAGTGACTCTGGCAAATTAGTCTTAGTGAAAAATTTGAACGAGCATTTAGATGCTATGTTGCAAGCCTACAAGGCAAGATTAAAGAACAACCAAACTTTGGAACAAATACTTTTGACCTATCCGCATCCTGAATTCAAAACCAAACAAATGGAGATGTGCAAAAAACTCATAAAGATGATCAAGTTTTGATACAGCCAAACAGTTTAAAAACTCCTAAGCGAGTAATGCATTATCTAAAAAAGGTAAATACAAGGACGTGCGAGGAGACTAACACATGAAAAAAACTAAAAATTCAAGGATTATGTGATCGTTGTGGAAGGGACCACCTACTCATACATCGCGCTAAAAACCTTGACAACAAAATCAAACCTACAAAAGTGAACAAGGAAGAACCATGGGCTACGGGGATTGTCACCAAACACAATGGATGAGGCTAAATCCCTTGAAACGTAGCCAATTTCTAAACTAGACAATCCATGGTCACTATCACTGTGGGAGACAATCAGAAACAAAAAGACGGAAGCACCACATATGTGTCAACACCAATCCTTGAAATCAACATGGACCATGAGATCTATCCAAGAGATATTCAATCGTTTTATGGTGATGTAGGAATGAAGATATTTGTAGAGAGAGTAAGTAGGCAACCATCAAAATTTTATCGTTCTTTATAGGGGACTATGAGACAAAATTTGAAGTGCAAATTGTGCCATCACAATGGAATTCTATTCCATGGGTGACGGATACAAAGAGCTTACACGATCTAATGTCTTCTCCTATAAGATGCACATTCACTCTCATGGAGCTTCTGAAAATCAAACCATATTTGTGGGGACAAATGAGAAAAAATCTAGAAAAGATGGGATTGAAGGTCTATCCAAAAAATAACCTTGTGGAAAAAATTAAAGAAATAAATCATGTTGAGAAGCCCAAAGCAGAGCTTGTCACACTGAATAAGATAGGTGATTATTATGAGGGAAAAGAAGGAAACACCACCTTACCTCTAGAATACAAGGGGGTAAAGACAATAGTGATACTTGACAGTGGGGCCGGAGTAGCCATCGCTACAAAAGGAATCTGGGAGAAATGGGGTAGACCAACTCTCACAAAAACGTACATGAAATTGCTACTAGCCGATGGATATGTGGAGAAACCCTTAGGAATGTTGGATCAAGTAATTGTATCCTCATGCAAGATAGAAAACGAACATAGCTTTGATGTAGTAGATTTTGAAAAAGGAAAAAAATTTGCAATTATTTTGGGACGACCCTTTATGCATCAACTCAAGTTGGTTCAAGACTGGGAATCACAACCAGTGTTAACACGAAGGACCATAGTTAAAGGGATGTAAACTGAACCCCAATAGAAGACTTTGCTATAACTATGGATGTTGGAACATAGTTTCCTACTTAATTAGTCAAGGATGCACATATTTGGACGTGTGGAGTATCGGAATGTGAAAGTCTGAAAAGGGAAAATCGAATCCGAGAGCGCTCAATAGAAGATAATTAATATGCGAAGGAACTATTTTTAGAGGAGTTGTTTGAACCCTTTGGATGGGAGAGAATACTGCAACGTTAGATTTTTGTATAAACAAGGTAACCACTACAATATTTTGCAACAAGGATGGTTATGACAGGGGGACACTAACTCGGAAAAATCCGATGCACCATCTCATTACAAAAAGTACACAATTCAAGATCAATATATTGTGGTGGAGCAACCAATGCAAGAACCTAAAGAACCGGAAACATCATATGATGGGCCTAAAAATGCAAAGAGGATTGATCTGGCAAAACTAGGAAAAGAACCAAGACAGGCTTACAAAGCCATGGATCTCACCAAGGAAGACGAGTAGCTGTTGATATCTACCCTCAAGCAGTAAAGAGATGTGTTTGCTTGATTGTATAAAGATCTTAAAGGGGTAGATCTAAGTATATGTCAACACACGATACCCCTCAACAGCGATGCTAGACCATGTCCAACACGTAGAGAAGGTCTTTGTGAAATAAAAAACACATTGCATCTAACTAAACCCTGAAAAATATGTTTTTATGGTAAGACAAGGTTAGATTCTGATATATATTGTGTCCAAAAATGGCATTTCTACTGATCTTGAGCAGATATAGGTGATTGTTGCTCTTCCGAGACCAACCAAAGTTAGAGAGGTATAAGATTTTATGAGACATTGTGGATATTATTACAGATTTATTTACATGTATGCAACAGTTGCAAAACCTCTCTACGCACTCATCACTAAGTTTGAATAGTACGAGGAATGTGAAGGCATTTCAAAAATTGAATCAGCGACTTTTTTTCACTCCAATTTTGAAAGCTCTTGACTGTAACAAGATTTTCCACGTCTATGTAGATGCATCAGATTATGCTATTGGATGTATCGTGGCTCAGCTTGGAGAAAACAAAATGGATTTTTCAATCTCTTACTCCAGTAGGCAGCTCAACAGTATGGAACGGAATTACATAACCACAAAAAGAGAGGGCTTGGGAATAATCTATTCTGTGAAAAAGTTTAGACATTACCTTATCACAAACAGGTTCATATTCTTTGTGCACCATCATGCGATATTGTATTTACTGAACAAATCATGCAACACGGGCCGCATAGTTTAATGGTTCCTAATATTGTTGGAGTTTGATTTCACTATGGTGGTCAAGAAAGGGAGTACAGATCAGAGGGCATACCATTTATCACGAATGATACACAAGGAATCACCTTTAGGGATTGAAGACGATTTACCCAACACTTATCTCTTCAATATCCAAATGGTACCAAGGTGGAGCAAACATGTTATACCACTACTTACCATTGGTTCTTTGCAGATTGAACAACAAACATCAATCATTGAAAAATAATTCTCCTTGGTGCAAATAGCAAGATGGTTGTATAAACAAGGAAACCATGGCATCCTGAGGTTATGTATTGAGCCATCTAAGAAAGAAATGTATATGAGGCAAGATCATGTATAAATTATGGGTATTAACAATGCCAAAACACAAAGATACCAGAGATTGATGCTACTTGGGATGTATTGGCCACACATGCATAAAAGCATTCATGACTATGTTAGTTCATGTGATGCTTGTGCAATCTGGAAGTCAATTGAGCATGCTATACTATACAAGATAGCATAAGTACCCGAGTGGAAAAAGTACATTGTGGAGTATGTAGAGCAACTACTTTTGCGAGAAAACTTGAGCAGAGCCAAACTACACTCAATCCAACAAGAAGCATGTTACTGTCAAAAATCACCTTTATCAAAGAAGGATAGATGACAATTTGAGAATTTGCGTAGGAGAGCATGAGTATCTTCCGATACTTGAATAAGCACATGCCAATCCAACAAGAATCAGGTGACCTACTCTATTAATAGATGCAGATTATTATGTCAAATGATGTGATGCTTGCCAACATAGTGAAGTACCAATGTGATGTGATGAAATGCCTCTAAGACCAATGATGGGAGCACAAAATTTTGACAAATGGGGGATAGACTTTGTTGGGCCTAACTCGCCTCCAACATATCAAACACATGCTCAATACATTATAGTGGCCACCAATTATCTGACCAAATGGGTGAAGGCCAAGGAAACACAAAAGAATGATGACCACAACATAGTTCTTGTATGAGAACATTTTCACAAGGTATGGCCTTCCGATTTAAATTTTCAATGATTGAGAAACTCATTTCCTCAATGACATGATTGATTATCTATTTCATGAGTTTATGGTGCTTCATACTAAATTATCTCCATACCACTCTCAAGCAAATGAACAAGCCGAGAGCACAATTTTTTTAAATGAAAAGTGCTCACAAAAATCGTCAATAAATCTAGAATAGATTGGGATCAAAAACTCATTCATCTTTATGGGCATATCTGGTAGCATACGAAACACCACTGAACACAACACCTTTCAATTTAGTGCTTGAGATAAATGCCATAGTGTGTAATGTACCCAACATTTTTCAATAAAAGTAATTCATTTACTTTGTAAATATGTAAGGTTTGCATTTTATTAAGTCAAAGAGCATTCTAATGGAACCATCGGATCAAAAATCGGACTTTAAAACTATTAACTATGACCCTTATTCACTCGAAACTTAAGCCTCAAGATTGTATTTAAAGAAAAGAGTTCACTATTTTGGAAAGAGAGAGTAATTTTAGGAAAGAGAGAGCAATTTTAGGAAAGGAAGAGTAATTTTAGAGGAGAAGGAGTAGGAGGAGTACTTTTAGGAAAGAAAGAGAGGAAGAGCTTAATTTAGAGCTTTTTTCTTGGAAGCCAAGTTTCATCTAAGAGGTTCAAAATCGCGGATCAAAATCTGTGACTGCCAAAAATATATATATATATATATATATATATATATATTAACAGCCATGAACGTGTGCAAGCTTATCTCTCCTTGCTTCCCTCTATTCTTAGCTGGCTTTGAGAGCCTATATAAAGACCCCTCTCCCTTGACTTTGAGGACACACACTCTCATAAGAGGAAGCCCTCTTTCCTTGACGTCAGAGTAACCTCTCTCTCTCAAGCTCTTACCCTCAAGCCATCTCGATCTCCAACTTCTCTCTCTCTACCATCATCGTGTTGTCCCTCAAATTCTTGAGTTCTCTTTCTCACTTTCTCCTTTCTCTTTTGCGATACGATGGCCCCGAGGTGAGTGACTCAAAGCTCAAAAGACATTCATGTTGCTCCACCTCCGAGAAAGGTGCAGAGGAAGGCATCATCCACTCCAAACGTTGCTCAAGCGGAGGTATTGGTTGCGGAAGAAGTCAAAGCCATCCAACCTCAACCACGAGAGGTAGTCGAACGTGTTGCTAATCGGATAAGATGAATTTATAATTCTACATCGTTATACATGATGACCGGTAAGCCAAGCTTAAGAATTCTCTTAAACTATCTAGAAAACGTGATTATATCACAAGAAACAAGAATATGATTTCATAGAGTAGAGAAAGAATTGTTTGATAATTTGTCTCTGTTTGATATTAAAAGTTAGTTAATCTTGTTTGAGAAATCACATAAAGAAAACAATTGCTGAAAGAATATCTTGTTTCCAGATCGAGCTTGCAATTAGCGAGGTGATGCTACGGTTAGTGGAGATTAAACTGAGGTTATCAGCTCTCTTTTTTTCTCTTGAGGTTGGTGAGATGCTCCCTTGTAGTTAGCGACTGGAAAAGTATGCGCATTTCGCGGTTAGCGAATAAGTAAATCCTTTGCAAAGGCTCTATTGATTAGACAGAGAAAGTCTACGGGTAGCGGCAAACTCTTAAGAATAATTGAAAGATTCATTTTTGTTGAATTATAGGACTATCTTCAATGGACCATGTTTGAAAAAAAAAATGTTTTGGTGATGTTTGAAGGGCTAGATGAAAGAATCTATGTCTGGAATTAATTAAAGAACATTGTTTGTATATGTAAAATAGTGTGGTAGTAATTAGAAAACAAGCTAAAAAGTGTGAGTGTGGGGTGGAAAGTGGGGGCTGGCTCAGGTTGCCAGTTAAGGATGGGTGGTCTCGATTAGTCGAGAAACTCTCCACTCCCTCTTATTAAGAGAAGTGAAATTAGAGACTTATTGTGCCAAGAGTCGAGATGGCCCAAATCTACGTGACACAAAATAATTACGAAGTTTAGACGAAGTCTCATATCATATTGGTTTATGGATGGCGGCCATGCCTCTTAAACGTGGGGAAAACGGCGTTGTTTATGGATTGTAAATATGTCAATGGGATTTCATCTTTATGTTAGGAGACAGCTTTCGTTGGAATATTATATTTATCGACCTAGCTTGTGGTGTATGACCCTTATAACCACGTAAGCGATGGATAGAGGACTTCCTCTCTTCCGTTACTCGTATCTCTTCTTTGTGAAACGGAGTAGGGTGTCGTCAATGAAAAAAGAGAATAAAGGAAGGCCATCTATCAAGTCGCCCCAATCTTCTCGGGGTTGGGGACCTCACAATTGGTATCAGAGCCTTAGGTTAAAAGGCTTTAGTAGTTATATCGGGATTCATTGTGTGTATGGTTGTTTATATCCATTACCACAATCACAGAGATATTGCGATATTTCAGTTGATGCGTACCATAGTTATGGTTGAAACCTCTATTATATATTCTCATGGAGACATCTTTTATAAACCCCTCTATGGCTTTCTGATGAGTTTATGGATAGTAATGTTTTGCTTCAAAAGAATTGTATGACTGGTTAAGTCATGTGATTGACAAGGGTCATGACTGGTTAAGTTATGTGACTAAGTTTTGATGGGTTGAGTAAGTCATGACTGTTGGTTAAGTTATGTGACTGAGTTTTGATGGACTGAATAAGTCAGAATTGGTTGTCATATGGTTAAGTTTTAATAGACTGGATAAATCATGATTGATAAAGTCATGTGGTTGAAACTTTAGTAGACTGGATAAGTCTGAGTCTAGAAAATACCCTAATGTTTTGGGTTATTATGAATATTAGCGTTAATATATGGGTATACTCATGAGAACCCTCAAATCACTCCTATAATGGAAAACCCTGAGAACGATGCTATATATACGGAGATTCAAGACAAGAACAACCACCTTCTTTTAAAGGAGAGGGCGTTGATATTGAGAAGGATACATAAGCATGGATTGAAGCTATGGATGATTACTTCTTGGCTACAAAGACTGCACCTGCAAATTAAGCGATGCTAGGGATGTTTCGCCTCTTTGGTGAAGCGAAATTATGGTGGAAACAACATTCTGGTGACATGGGAGTATTGAAGAACTCCCATGGTTGGAGGGAAATTAAGCAGACAGTGAAGGAAAGATACTTACCTCCTGCACACGAAGCATTGAAGATGAATGAGTTCTTTAGCTTGAAGCAATACAGTTTAACCTTGGAAGAGTACTACTCAAAGTTTGTAAGGCTTAGGTGTTATGCTCTGCCAATGACCATAGAGCAGCAAGTAGCCCGTTCTTTTCAAGGTTTAAGAGAAATAATCAGCTCACGATTAGAAGCCATGAAACCTACTACTGTGCAAGATGCTTTACTACAAGCTAAGAGCTTAGTGAAGGAGCAAGGAATTAGAAGGAGAGTTAAACAAAATCAAAGTTTTAATGGAGCGAGACGTCCAATAAGGCTTCCCAATAAGAATGGACAACCACAAAGAGCTTATGCTGCTAATGCTCAACATCCTTCACGCTTGGATGTTCGATGCTTCAAATGTGGATAGTTGGGATATTATCAGAATAGATGTCCACGTCTGACTAATAGAGCAGCAGCAACAACTGAAGTAGATCAAAGACACCATCCTTTTGGACAGAACAATGGATGAGGTGGTGGACGAGGTAGAGGACAAGGAAGAGCAACGAGATCCTTTAGAAGAGGTCAAGGTAGGAATGCCCATATACATGCAGTCTTAGGGGAGCCTACCCTTGGTGAAGAAGAAGAGAGAGCAAGAATTTATGCAGCTATTGACAACCCTGGAGCCCAAAGACAATTTGCTGTAATTCAAACACCAACAAACCATCAAGGTAAACCTTTTAACCTCCTCATTGATTGTGGAAGTACTCATTATTTTCTATCTCCGTAATGCTTGCAAAAGTTGAACCTGAATAAAAAACAAGCTAAACCCATGACAGCAAAATTGGCTAATCGGAAAATTGTGGTATCACAATATTCTGTGGGAACCCTTGACTTTGAACTACAAGGACATGCTACTTCAGCTTTCTTTAGAACCTTACCAGTCAGTATGTAAGAATCAACTTACCAGATGGAATTCTTGGGATAGATCAGTTATCTAAGAGTCACGCCAGCATCCACTATGGCCTAGGTAGTATGAGCTTTAGAGATAGTCAAGCAAAGCAAGTCGACGTACAGGGAAAGAATGGGATTCCAAAGATTCAATTACTTAAAGCCAAATGTCTACTCAAAGGTATGAAGACCGAACAATAAATATTTGTGGTCAAGCCCCGGGGAGGTCACCTAATAAAAATGTAACCTATCACGTGAGTTCCACAGAAGGATAATTAAAGTTCTTGAAACTTACAGAAATATATATACGGAAGGGCATTATTTTTTCAACTTTTAAAAAAACTTACAGATTTTAAAAGAAAAGGGTACGTTATATTCTTCACAAAATTCACAGATAAGGGGTTTTACAAACATGTCTTGAACGCACGTGGTATGGTAGTTTTACACATAGTGAACCCCCCGAGGGTCAAGATGAACAAGATGGATTCAAAATCAAGCGTTAAAAATCCCTCTTGGCTTCATGAATATTCATATGTCTTTCCTGAAAATCTCACCTCTCTTCCTCCAAATGGAGAGATTGATCATGAGATAGAGATTCTTCCAGGAAGTGAGCCAGTGTCAAAGGGACCTTATAAAATGGCGCTACTAGAGGCCATTGAATTGAAAGAACAGCTTCATCAACTTATAGAACAAGGATTTATTAGACCGAGTAAATCAAGTTGGGGAGCTCCAATACTCTTTCAAAAGAAGAAAGATGGGACTTTACGACTTTGCATTGACTATAGAGGACTAAACCAAGTAACCGTTAAGAACAACTATCCTATCCCATGAATCGATGAATTGTTGGACAGACTACATGGTTCCAAGATCTTCTCAAAGATAGATCTAAGATCTGGTTATTATCAAATCAGAATAAAGGAATCAGATATTCCAAGGACAGCTTTCAACACCCGATATGGACATTTTGAGTTTATAGTAATATCATTTGTTCTGACTAATGCTCCAGCTGCATTCAATATATTGATGCATGATATTTCTAGGCCGTACCTAGATGACTTTGTTCTTGTCTTCTTTGCTGATATTCTAATCTACTCAAAGGATGAAGAAGAACATGAAGACCACCTGAGAAAGGTGTTGGATATTCTTCGAGAACACAAACTATATGCAAAGATGAGCAAGTGTTCATTTTTCACTCCAAGGATTGAGTATTTGGGATTTATTGTTTCGCATGAGGAATCTCAGTGGACCCTGCTAAAGTTCAAGACATTGTTGAATGGCCTCAGTCATCAAATGCAAGTGAGCTTAGATGATTCTTAGGAATCACAGGAAGGTATAGAATCTTTATAAAGGATTATGCAGTGATTTCTTCACCCTTGATCAATCTTCTGAAGAAAGGAGTGAAGATAAGCTGGGGACCACTACACCAAGAAAGATTCGACCAACTCAAGCAGTATGTGACTAGCGCACCGTGCCTAAAGCTATCAAATTTCAATCAAGCCTTTGAAGTCGTTACTGATGCTAGTGGAATAGCAGTTGGAGGAGTATTAGCTCAAGAAGGCAGACCAATAGCTTTCACCTCACGTAAGCTTAAGGTTCTAGAAAATAACTACCCCACCCACGACCTCAAACTATTGGCAGTCATTCACGCTCTGAAGTTGTGGAGACACTACTTATTGAGACGGAAGTTTCGACTTATAACCGACCATAAGAGCGTAAATTGGACTTTCACCCAAGAAACCTTGAATATGTGACAAAGACGATGGGTGGAACTTTTGCAAGAATTTGACTTTGACATTATCTATCGTCCCGAAAAAGAAAACACGGTTGCAGATTCACTCAGTCAAAAACCTTTTTTGAGCCTCATATCTATACCCAACAACCCAATCATTGAAAAGATTAAGGAAGTTGCATCATCTGATCCAAATTATCAAAGACAGCTTAACCTTGTTTGATCCGAGGATTCAAGGAATATACCTTCAATGTTACACTTCTCACATGATTGAACTTGTCTCTACTATAGAGATAGGTTATGTGTACCAAAGGCCCCTAACTTAAAGAAGCTATCTTATTTGAAGGCCATGATATCCCTACTTCAAGACACCCAGGATATGCAAAGACTCTCAATGCCATACGGAAAAGTTTCTATTGGAGTGTGCAAAAGGGAGATGTTTTACGTTATGTTTGTCAATGCTTGACATGCGAAAGGATTAAAGCTGAGAGACTTAAACTTCCCGGTAAACTTCAACCATTGGACATTCCCCAAATGAAATGGGAATGCATAAGTATGGAATTTGTCATTGGATTACCTACGGTACAAGGAGGATATAATTCACTCATGGTAGTTGTTGACCTACTCACAAAGGTTGGGCATCTCGTACCGGTCAAAACAACCTTTACTGCCTCTGATATTGCACAACTATTTGCTAAAGGGATTTTTCAGATTGCATGGATTGCCCAAACGGATTGTAAGCGATTGAGATGTGAAGTTCACTTCAAACTTTTGGACCTCACTCTTCAAGGCAATTGGAACAGAGTTAAACTTTACCGCATACCATCCTCAATCAGATGGTCAAACAAATCAAGTTAACCAAGTCATCAAAGATATTCTTAGAGCTTATTGCATTAGAGAACCTAAGCGATGGATTCAATTTTTACCTCTAGTGGACTATGCTTACAATGCTTCTCATCATCAAAGCATTGGTATGACCCCATTTTGTGCCTTGTATGGTCAAGAATGTGTCTCTGCACTCAACTTTTCTGACCCCACCATCAGAGTTGAAGCTTCTAGGAAGATACTGGAAGAGATAGAAAATCAAACAAAATCCATCCGACGAAAGGATATTCAGGCAGCTCAGGATCTTCAAAAGCAGTATGCAGATAGTAAGAGATCCGAAAAAAGATTTAAAGAAGGTGACAAGGTTTTTCTTTGGATTCATCCAAAGAGAAGTACCTTACCACTTGGAAAGTACAAGAAGCTTAGTCCACGTTATTGTGGCCCTTATGAAGTGACCAAGTGTATAGAAACCCAAGCTTACAAGTCGAAGTTGCCAGCTCACATCAAAGTCCACGATGTATTTCATGTAATCTTATTAAAACCCTATATTCCCAGTGATGATCAACTCCTCAACGATGAACAAATTGTCATGCCTACTCAAAACATCTTGGAGCTTCAACCTTCTAGAATTTTAGAGTCTCGAGAGAAGATCCCTTGAAATAGAGTTCTCAGAGAACACCTTGTTCAGTGGCAAGACTATCCTGAAGAAGATGCAACATGGGAAGATGAAGCCACCTAAAGAAGGACTATCCTCACTTTTTCTCGAGATGAGGGCATTTCGAATTCCTAACTTGGGAAGATTGTAATGTACCAAAATTTTACTTTGCAAATACTTGAGGTTTGCATTTTATTAAGACAAAGAGCATTCTAATGGAACGATCGGATAAAAAATCAGACTTTCGAACTATTAATTATGACCCTTATTCACTTAAAAACAATAAGGTTGATGGAAAACTTAAGCTTGATGGAAAACTTAAGCTTCATGATTGTATTTAAAGAAAAGATTTTCATCTATCCTCAAACAGTTAGTACCATACCTTCCAATGTCAAACCAAAGCCTTCTTACTATGTATGAAAATTTGCTACTTGTTTTGCTCTTAAGACTTCTAAAAAATGGAAACATGAGTATATGGATCTCGCAATCCACTATACTTCTTTGGTACATACTTAGCCAATTGAGAAGGTTGCATTCTTTGCATTTCTGCTACCATTCTCATCATTTTGGGTTCTCCTACCATTACATTATGTGGCTAAGTACGTACTTCTTTGGTATGTACTTAGCCACTTGACAAGGTTGCATTCTTCCCATTTCTACTACCATTCTCATCATTCTATGTTCTCCTACCATTACATCCCTCATCTCGTAGCCATTCACAAGTTCTCTAGAAGGGGTTATCCATCCCCCTTCCCTTGGGTCTTACATCTTGACTTTTGGTTCTAATATCCGACACCCTTGTAGTGAAAATCGTTTCTAGGATTTCACTACCTCGATGTGTAGACATAGGAACCCATGAATTCAAGGTTCCCATTGGTCTCAGTTCAAATGTGGTTGACTGAAAGAGTGTCCCACATGAGATTTTAGGGGACTCACTCTCTTAGTTTTTGGTCGTGTTGTTTTTGAAATAGTAGGTATGTGCATGCTAGGGGTGACATAGTACTGATGGAGTCAACCCCCAATATATGTATATCCCTCGAGCTCATTACAGCTCACCGCCAAATACTTTTGACCATACTTGTCTAACATAGCTATCCATAGGAACTCACAATGATCTATTTTCTATGATAGATGAGTATGCTATCGATCCCGGTTTCAAAGATGTAATTTCAGCCCTTGCATTAGGGAAGAAGGAAGAACCATTTACCCTACAAGATGGTTATCTTCTCTATGGCAATAGACTATGTGTTACTAACTCACTACGTGAAAAAGTAATGTATGAATCTCATGCTCCTCCTTATGCGGGGCCTAGAGGGATTCAGTCTACCCTAAAAAGGATAAGAACATACTTCTATTGGCCTTCCATGAAAGCAAGCATACAAGAATATGTTTCAAAATGTGTGGTATACCGAAAGACGAAGTTTGATAGAGGGAGAAACCCGGATTTCTTCAACCTTTTCCAACTCCTAATTCACCGTGGGATAACATATCCATGGAATTTATCTCTAGGTTTCCCAAGTCTATCCATGGGAATACAGGTATATGGACGATAGTAGACAGGTTTAGCAAACAACCACATTTCATACCTGTCAAAAAGACTATCAAGGTCCATCAAATGGCAACCCTCTTTATATCACAAATCTTCAAGTACCACGGCTTGCTAATGTCCATAGTGTCGGATAGAGATCCTAGAATGACCAGTAATTTTTGGAAGGGTCTCTTTGAGAATTTAGGTAAAAGGCTAAATTTCTCTTCCGCCTATCACTCGCAAATGGATGGTCAAAGTGAAATAGATAACCTAAAAATTCTTGATCTACTAAAAGCTTATGTCACAGAAGAAGTAGATTAAAAGTCCCAAGGGGAGAAGTACTTACCTTTAGTGGAGTATGCTTACAATAACATTGTACATACTTCCATGGGAAAAAAAACCTTTGAGGTGATAGAGGGAAGATCAAAAAGTCCCCTACTACTTAAAGTACATGGAAAGATCTTTGCTGCATATGAATATAGACGAGACCTGCAAGAATCTTTTCAAAAGATTAAGGATCCTTCATCTCTTAGCAAAGGCAAAAGGCTGTTGCTACTGATAAGCATAGAAGAGTCCTAGCCTTTAAACAAAATGATTGGGTCTTGCTTAAGTTTCCCAATGCTTCGTATTAAGGCACATGACGGGCAAGAATCCTATGGGACACCAAAAGTACTATGCTAAGTTAGCAAAAAGGTACTATTGCCGCTTTTAGATTCTTAGGCCAATCAATGAGATGACCTATCAACCCAAATTTCCCAAAAAATTTCTCATACACAATGCCTTCCATGTGAGCCTAATAAAGCCTTACAAAGGAGATCCACATCAAGAAGCAACCATTGAAGGCCCATCGGAGATCGAGGACCAAGAAGAGGTGTTGCAACCTGAGTTCATTCTTCGACACGAAGACAAGGTATTACGAGGTAGTAAGACTATACGACAATATCTTATCAAGTTTAAAAATATCCTTTTGAAGATGCAAGATGGATACAAGGCATACAATTAAAGGACAACCTAAACCTTGTCAATGCTTACAATGATTCCCTAGAGTAAGCAAATGTAAATACGTATAAATGAACAAATTTTTTGTCATATAAGACTCTCTTTTCTTTATTGTGCACACATATTAATAAGTATGCATGCTTAGGATCATGTTCATGGAGACGACGTCTCCTGAACACCAAGTAGAGTTTGTCACTCTACTATGGAAGATTGATACCGACTAATGTGCAGACATGCTTGCAGACAGCAGCAAAGGCTCTTAAGCACCACATGGACTAGTCATCCATTTTGGAATAGTGTTGTAGGGTAAAATAGGGATCCTCTACCCGCTAGAAAACAGACTAATATGCACACATGCTTGCGACAGCAAAGGCTCTCAAGCACTAAACAGACTAGTCATCCATTCTGGAATGGTGTCGTAGGGTAAAATAGGGATCCTCTACCCGCTAGCAAACGGACTAATGACTACGCTTTATCTTCTCTACCTCATAGTCGAGGACGACTATTATTTCAAGAGAGAGGTAATGTCATATAAACTAATATCTAATTCTCCCATATGATTTTCTTATGTTCAACTGATCATTTAATATGGGGAAGTACTAGGGGAGTAAAAGCTAGAATATTGGTAAGGCTGCCAGACAAGTCTCTGCAGAGATCCAAAGGAGGGAAAATAGGGATCCAAAGTGGGATAGTCTAAAAAAGAGAAATGTGCTTCAATGGGGCTTAAAAAGACCTAAGGTTCAACTACATTAAGACTTCCATAGTCTAAAGTTACTAAATTTAATTCAATTGTCCAATGGCCAAATTAGGGGAAAATTGGATGGTGATGGGAAGACTAAAAATTCTTCCCACATCCGTAGGAAGGAGGGGGCGAGCCCTAATGGTAGGGGATGAGAGAGAAACACACACACACACACACACACACACACATACACACACTCCCAAGCTCTCCTCAAAGGGAAGAATGGACACATGGAAAGCTCCTAGGCCATATGCCCCCAATTTCCCCTCAAATCATATTGGATGGCCATAGAGGTGGAGCAATGAGAATTAGGCTAGAGTACATGGAAAGCTCCTAGGCCATATGCCCCCAATTTCCCCTCAAATCCTATTGGATGGCCATAGAGGTGGACCAATGAGAATTAGGCTAGAGTAAAAATAATCTAATCAATTTAAAAATGCTTGATAAAATAACAAATAGAAATTAAGCTCCCTAGAAGACTATTGGATATCTACCACGGGGTTCAGCAGCCCAATGGCTTGCTTGATTCCTATTGGCTAGAAGACTAAAAGGTCCAATGAGAGTTTAAATGAATTATTTAATTACCTAAAGCTCTCACAAAAGGGGAAAGGGGGACACATGTCACAAGGCTATCAATTATGCTTATAATTTGTGAGTTGTTAAGCTTTACAGGAGCCAATGGGAGGTCAACATGAGTAATTAGCAAGAGGGGTCGACCAACACACACACACACACACACACACACACAGGGCTGTATTTTTATCTAACACAATGCTACACACACACACACACACAACTCATGTGTGCAAGAAGAACTCCATCTCCTTCTCCAAGCACTAAAAGAGGTTATGTTCACTTATGACGCTTTTAGCGACAAAAATACATTGGCTTTTTATACTCCCTTGCGTCGCTAAGACCATGCTAACAGCGTCGCTACGAGAACGTTGCTATAAGCGTCGCTATTTGCATCGCTATAGGCGTCTCTATATAGAGATTCCTATAGCGACACATATAGTGATACCTATAGAGGCATTTATAGTCCTTCTGTAGCGTCGCTGATAGCAACGTAGCAGAACCTTATATAGAGACGCTCATAGCGACGTCCGAGAGTAAAAAAGTTTGGGTGGTAGGGCATTGAATGCCTCGCCACCCATCAACCATATTGAATGTTTCTAGAATAGAGTAAACCTAAATGAATCCAAGATAAGCCCAGATTCACCTTCGAAAGCAAGTGCAAGGTGATAGACCCAAAGTAGTCACCCACAAGAAAATATAACCATTAAGTCCATCATGCATAGTATTGTTTGCACAATAAAGATACAAAACTGACAAAAGTAATTGGATGAAAGTAGATTGACAAAAGTAAATCAATGACAATTATACACATCATAGGAAAAATCACTTGATTGTTAAGCTTTGCAAATGTAATACTTACAACACAATTGTCATTATTGAGAAAATACATGATTTTCCACTACTTTCAAAAAGACGTATACACGTCATCTCATTATACATGCTATGACAAAAGGACACTAATGCTATCTGGCTATGGCTAAATTGACGTCATCTAATCAGACATCTCATCGCGTCCAAGCTACGTATCTGTCGGATTCTGCAGAAAAAAACAATAAGACTTTTTGTAAGTATAAACATATAATTACAAAACAATTTATTTTCTTATCTTATCATTAAAATACAACAAATGAAAAAGAGTAAAGTGAAATACTAACTATGCCGCCCTGAGAACTCAAAAGGTCCATCAGGGTGTATAAGCCCTTTCTGCCTGCGTACTCGCGCTCGTACGGTGTGGGGTCACGTCTTGTCATCGACCACTGCTCAAAACATACAAAGAATCCATTATGTTAGAATTTAAAGACTTAGTACAAATAAATGTAACTACCAAACCTAAAGAGCAATGCAAAAACACTTACAAAATTGGCCTCAAATGATGCCCACCCGCCACTCCCCAAGTGGTGCGACGAGCTCCTTGCCTCTACTCATGCTTTGGCTGCCTCCTTTTGTTGCTTCCACTTGTAAGGATTCTTGCACTCTGCTTTCTTCGCATTCTTTCAATCTTCTTTGGCCAGTCAATCTGGTCTATTCCATCCATGCTTTATTGCTTTTTGTACTTTAGAACACTTGTGCTTGCAGTATTTGCGCATTCGATCCTTCATAAGGTCTTCATTGAAGCGCTCGTCCCAACTTGACATGGGAAACTTGTCATGCATCATGTTGATGACTTTGTCTTTTGATTCATTTGGCACTTCACTCCAGGTGTTTAGTATGTAGTGTCTAAACACCTGAGAGCAAAGACCGCGCATGCGTGAGATCACCTTCTTGCCTTCGTCATCCAAGATGATGCCACCGCTAATGTCGACCGAGTATGGCAAGCCCTCTCGCCTATGACGCGTGAACCTGGGTGTCTTGGCAGGGGTCTCTAGCAACGTATCAATGGGGGTACAGATGTCAGGTGTCTCCACTGGAGTCTGGGCCCCGAAACGAGGAGTGTCGTGACTGGGATGACTCCCGAAGGAGTAGCTAGTGGTGTGTAGCCAAGAGCGGCTGATATCCATGCAAAACCTCGCATAGATGGCGATGCTGTGGCTGGTGTGGGGTGGGTAAAGAAGGGGAAGTTAAGGAGCCTCGTCAAACACAAGGCAGTGTCGAGGCATCAGCAGAGAGACATCCCCGCAGCAACCACCACCTCCACCACTAGAGCGTCGGTGCGTAGACGAGTGTGAAGATTTCTCGTTGACATCAAAGATTTGGAACGTGCTGAATGCTCCAAAATAGAGGGAGACACTAAAGGAGTGGAACGACGTGATGGTGCTTCAGAGCGATGACGCTCCTCATACCACCTCCACTGTTGGGGTGACAAAGAAGAAAGAAACCCATCATCATCCATACCTGCATTCAACACACAAACCTTTGATGTTAATATCAAATGGAGAAGAAAACATGGACAAGTTATAATCTATACTATAGATAATAGGGAGAGGGATTCTTGTGTAGAGAGAGAGAGAGAGAGAGAGAGAGAGAGAGAGAAAAGAGAGAGAGGACTCATAAAGGGGGAGGGATTCCTGTGTAGAGAGATTCCTATGAAGTTCTTGTGAATTTGTCTCCCGTGTGCATTCTATGTATCTTGTAAAAGCACTACACTCCAAGTGTGATGGAGATTGAGGTTGCAATCGCAAAGGAGGTGATCCGTCTCTACTCATAGATGATGCTTGTCCCTCCACTAGATCTAGTTGATCGGGTGAAGAAATGCTAAGAAGCACTAGTCTGGCCCGAATAGCAATAGTTCTTCTTAGCGTCTCTTTCACCCGATCAACTAGATCTAGTGGAGGGACGAGCAGCATCTATGAGCATAGATGGATCACCTCCTTCACGATTGCATCCTCAATCTCCATTGCACTCCGAGTGCAATGCTGGATCGGCATAGCAGACTTTCAAGACACATCGAGGAGTGTCCCTGCTTGTGAGAACATACCTGGGGCATACCTAGAGTGGATGCAATGACGATTAAACACAATTTGAATTTCACAAGTATAGCATATAGACAGGAATGGACAAAAAGCCACGTGAATATAGTATGTTTTGTAAAATGGAGAAAATTTGTTCAAATAAAATGTTTATGGCTTTAAGACGTCTCACTCTCATCCTTACACAGATCAGCATAACTCCCTGTATCTATATAGAGCTCTCCATTTGGGCAGATATCCTCCGTTTCATTTTGCAAATCCTCTGCATGCACCCCATAGAGAGTAGCAGCTTGATGCTTGTCTGGCACCACCTCAGTGGTTTTTGACTGAGCATCTTCTTCGATCTCCTCCATTGATACCGCTGTGATTGGCACATGGTAGCCCTCATACGTCCATGCACTACGAGGGGCTACCTCTATGAAGTACCACCAGTTTGATGCAGACTTTGTAGGATGAAATATCACCTGCCGGAGCCACATAACTCACATAAGAGCTTCCAAGCACATAGCTTCTAAAATTGGATGTTAACTATTTACAGACTTACGTGTTCACAATGCTTGGGTAGTAAGAAAGTGTCCCTTAGGTCGGTCCATTTTTCAGTTGAATCCACCTCAAGGAAACCGGCTCTCCTCTGCGCACAGTAGTGTTGGGCCCTCCATGTTTATCTTGAACCATTGCATGTCAAACAAGGCACCAAAAATCCTCTATAATTGATCCTCAAAATCTCTTGTAGCGTGCCGAAGTAAGTGAGTTCCACCACCACAAGATCTGTATCAGAAAACCGTCGTCGACTAGACTGTTTAAATTTTGCCATGATTCCATAATCTTGAGTAAAATGCTTTTTGTCGATCCGTTCCACCCTAAAATGTCAACCTTTACACCATGCTGCTATGTATGACTTATACTACAATCAACAAAGATTATGAGTGCCCATTCAAACATCTAGAAAGTCACTAGTAGTACATTGCAAACTTAACTTGGTCACGCAACCCCAAGAGTACTCCCACTCCTCCTCAATCACTTCTTCACCGCACTGTTGTGCGCTTTTCAATTGGTTGTGCAACCATCTTAAGCTCATGAATGTTGGTAGGCTCTCCAGACCCGCCGGATAATGCATCGAAGGTCGTCTTCCCCGTCTCCACACGATTTGTCACCTTTGTTGCTCTTGCTTTGCCTCCTCGTATTGTGAAATCTACTTTTGCATCACGGGATTGTGAAGTATGCAAAATTGGTTGATTTTAGCCTCTAGATCTTCCGTCATCTTCTTCTCAATACCAATATTGCACATGACAATCCCAGATATGCGCTCATCATCTTTGGTTCGCCATAGCGTGTCCTGGGCTCTATCAAATCCGTGTAGCCACTCTCCAATGTAAACTAGGGACTTTGATACCAACCAACTTTTTGCCATGCTACCCTCCGGACGTGCCTTCTGGCACACATATCCCTTGAGCGTTTTCATGAAACGTTCTAAAAAGAACATCCATCTGGAATGTATTGTGCCAGCTATTTCCACCTCATCAACTATGTGAACAAGAAGATGCACCTGAATGGTTAGCATGGTAGTAGGAAAGTGTTTCTCAAACATGCACACAACCTCCGTAGCATATAGTTTGGAAAATGGTATGGAGTCTACATTGATCTCCTTTTGTGAGATCCATTGCACCAACTTTTCAAGTTTATGAATTGTGTTTCAAACTAATGGGGGCTTTTCACAAACCAAGCTCCCATACCCCTCTTCTCTCGTCCCCACCCCATGAAAACCCCCTCTTATGGAGGGAGTGATAAAAGACATTGGAAAAAGTAAGAAAAAAATAAAGTATGATTATGTAAATATATAAGAAAGGTAAAATAAGCCACCTCATGCCTACGGGGTAGCCCATCCCCACCTTGCCTCCTTTTTCTTCACTGTTGTCCCGCCGGGTGTCCCTTTTCCTCTCCTCCACTCAAAAGGTCAACCCCCTCTCTCTTCCCTTTGTCCTTTGTCCTTTCTCCTTTCTCTCTCCCCTCAAGCTACCCCACCTCTCACCAATAATGCATTATAACTCACCAATAATGCACCCTAACTCACATGCAACTTACCCTATCTTCCAAAATAGTATACCCCACCCCCTCTTTCTCTCTCCTATCATATCCCATGACCCAAATACCCCCCTCTCTCTCTAAAGGGCGCCATGTCTCTTGTCTTGTAGCTAAATAACCTCCCCCACACTCACAAACACTCAGTTTCACTGAAAAAGGTGCCCACAGACCAATCCCTACCCGGTGGTTACCTGATTTTTCTTGTGTTCACACACATCTGCACACAGATTCACCTCTGAGCACACTCCCCTCTCTCCCCTCTTGTAATTACTTTATTCTCCATGTCACCTCTCACTTTTTTTTCATCAACCCATCTCTCTCTCTTAGTCTCTCTCTCATGAGACTGCTGTTCTGACACATATACACACAGCCAGACAAGTGGGGCCCACAGTCACATGGCCTATGTAGATAATGATTTCTTCATTTCTAAATTCTAGAATTTCTCCCCCCCTCTTCCCCTATATAAAGAGGGGTCACCATCACACAAAAACACACAACATCACCAAAGAACACACTATGCACTGTGTGTGCCTAGTGCACACACACACACACACACACACCATCACCATCACCGCAATCACCATGCTTGTCTTGAGCATGACCTCTACACCCTTGGCTATGGAAGATGAAGGGCAACTAAATGAAGGATGATGGCCATAATCCTCGTGCGAGTCTTCGCCATCAACTCCCACCTATCCGCCATGTGCTCTACCACTCTCTCCCTTCTCATTCCCCTACCCTATGCTCCCCATTTCATCGCCTTATTCTCTAAATAAAGCTTGAGGTTTTGTGATTATGTTTTCTTGCAATGTTTTGCCCATGTGAGGTGTGCGGAATCGCCACCTAGTCTTGTGTTTTGGAGTGAGCTTGTGTATGTGTGAAGGGTGTGCGGATTCGCCATCCTTTTGTGGTGCCTAAGTACTAAGCCGCTATACCCCCTCCCTCACTCTCTCTCTCTCTCTCACTCTCACTTGATCTCATTCCCTTTCCTCTTCATCATTACTCCCAAGCATCCATATCTCTTGGATGAAAACTTTGTTATGGTGGTGTGTTGTTTGCGTCCTAGCCGCTGAAGCTAGGTGGTGCCCCATGTTTGCTTTACCATGACAGGCTCGAGGCGCGCCATTCGGTCCCCGGTGTTTTAGAGGCCGTCGGGGTTCGGGGTTCGCTTTGCTCCCGTCATTTTGGTGCCTCCACGGAGGATCTTTTCATGAAACCCTTCAGTTTACAAGACTGTAACCCTTAAACTATTGTGAATGGATGAATGGCTAGCAGGATTTGCTAATTGGACGACAGAAGAAGAAGAGCTCCAAGCACAACTAGACGAACTCCGCATCTCCATCGAAGCTCGAGTGCCAGGCGTAACGGTAATCGATTTACAGTGGGAGAGGCAACCAACACGCCAAACCCAGTGGATATACATAGGCCAAGTGCCAAGAAGAAGAAGGAGAAGGTCGAAACCATGTCCGCAATCTACAACCAACCCACAACAACAAAATGGAAGGAGCTCTACACAATAGAGAATCAACACTATTCTACTTTGAGAATTGGGTAACTCAAGTCACCGAGGTAATTATCACAGTCAGTTTTCAAGTCGCACCTGATGCTGCAGCACAGATAACGGAAGCATTGGCTCACACTCTCACTAGAGAAACTAGGGATCTACTGAGTTTGTTTCAGGAAAGAACACCACCCTCTCCCACAAGCTTGGACAGTGACTAAGCACCTCTAAGCTTCACATGAATCAGTACAACCTACCTCAAGACAGATCACACATACCAACACGTGTACGCTCAATCAAGGTAATACTGGATTTGAAGGCTCACTACCAGCACGTCATTGACACCATGCCGGGTGGGGAGCGGTTTTTGGAGGTTCTAGCATCAGATCAACCATTTGTCTTACCTTTGGTACAAGGCAATGTACCGTTTGAAGTTTTAATCTATGTCCTAGTATAAGAGGGTATACACGCCTCCTTGTAAAGAAGAAAAAAACTTTTGCAAGTTAAGCAGTGTGTCTTTCTAGCTCTCTCTCAGTAATCATGGCAAGTGTAGCATTTCCAACATTTAAAGGAAAGAAGGGGGAGGATTTGGTAACAGACTTCCTAGATGACTTTGAAGTAGCATGTGTAGTGAGCAACAAAGATACGGATGAATCCCGGGTTAGAATCTTTAAGCATCTCATGAAGCTAGAAGCTAGATCATGGTACAATGCACTTCCACAAGCAACCAAGGATGATTGGGAACCCTTAAAAACCACTTTTAAGAGGCGCTTTGGGGGAGGTACCACTTCAGAAAAGTTGTGGGACAAGTTGAGAGACTTGAAGCAGGAGGGTCTTTTAGAATATGCCACCTATGAGTCCAAATTTGTGGATTTGTGGGAATGGTGGGTTGAGTCACTGGCTAGGGGGAAAGCTGCACCCGATTTTCTAAAAAAAGATCGGTTCACGCATGGCTTATGGCCGGTTCTCAAGGAGAAGGTGAAAGGTAGATTCCCGGCTACGTACGAGTTAGCCGTTGAGATTGCTCGCCTTAAAGACAAGAAGCTGCGAATGAAAGCCAAAGAAACCGAGTCAACAGAATCAGGAACATCGCATCGACCAACAACTACGACAACCACCATTCCACCACCACCACCAGCTCTTGGGGTAAGAGATGACCAACAAGATATGTTGGCCCATATTACTGACCAACTGCAGAATTTGTCTGTCCACTTAATACAACAAGGGAGGAGTCAAGAAAGATATCAAGACCCTAGAAGAGCACGACGACAAAACAGGGAGTATCATTGCTGCAACTGCGGAGAAGACGGTCACGGTATGTACTACTGTCCCAAACCACGACAAAACTATAATAGAGGAGGTAGGAGGAACCAATTGTCACCCCCTAGAGAAAGAACGCCCCCACCCCGAGCACCACCCCCACCAACACAAATTCTACGTCCACCCTAGACACCACTACAAGCATCCATCCCACCTCTTCCACCAGCCCCACCACCTGATCGCCCTGTAAACATCATAAGGCTAGAAGAGAAAGGAAAAGCCATAGTAGTGGATCCACCCAAAGCAAAGGAGAGGGACAAGGGTAAGGAGAAGGTAACCTTTTTAGAACCACTTGAAGCCATGACTGTGAAAAGATCTAGGAGGGAGAAAGCTACACAATCAGATGATGAGAGAAGCACGAGAGGAGAAACTAGCAAGAGGCCATCCAGGCCACGACGGAAATTGGGCATCACCGACTTCCAGCTAGGGGAAAGTTCTAAGCCCTATGATCTAACATTGGATGTGGCAGAGCAAGGACCAAAGATTACATGGCCACAACTGCTACATCTTGCACCAAAAGTAAGGCGACAATGGTCTAAAATGGTAAGTACAAGACGCTCCAAAACAAAGGTAGCCGGAGCAATTTCGGGATGCAACATGGATGACATCCTTCCAATTGTCGACGTAAACATAAAAGGAAAGAGGGTTGGAAACACCTACATTGATGGAGGTGCACAAATCTGTGTAATGAGTGAAGCTATGATGCTTCGATTAGGGCTCGAGGTTGACAGGCCTTCTCCATGCAAGGCAAAGATGGCAAACAACGCAAAAGTAAAGTGTGTGGGTGTGGTAAGTGCCGTGAAAATCAAATCTTTCAACACTGAGGTAGAGGTAGATGTTTTTGTAATGCCTACTAAGGGGGAGGGCTATTCACTAATTTTGGGAAGGCCATGGTTGATGGCCATGAAGGCAAAAGAGGACTGGGGTACTGGCCTTCTACGCATGACCGGTAAAAAAGGGGAGACAATCTACTACGACATGAGGATTGGCAAGCAAAAGGAAATGAATCTGGAAACATCGGCAGATGAAACCACTAGCGAATCTTCCATATCTGAGGAGGAGACCACATCCACCGACGAAAGTGACAGTTCCATTGATGTGATGGGTATCATTATGAAGGATCCACAAAGGGTAAGCACAACTGGTGATCCATCACCAAAAGGGAAACCCAATGAAGAGGAGAGAAAATCACCTGGCCTAGGAGGAAGTAGGTTGAAGGGTATGTTATCTACGGAATTAACACTTGAGGAGAAAGATAGTTTTTTGCAAATGTTGATGGGATTTCCTAACCTGTTCATTGACAACTATGAAAGAATCACAGGCATTACAGTGGTGGAATATCATATTAAGCTGAAGGAAGGGGTAAAACCAGTTGTGCAAAAGCTACGACGACTGGGGGTCATACAAGAAAAGGCACTCTTGGCCGAGGTAAGGAAACTGCTAGAGGTGGGATTCATCTATCCTGTAGAAAACTCAGAATGGGTGTCACCCGTAGTGGTGACGCCTAAAAATAATGGTAAGTGGAGGGTCTATGTTGACTACAAACCACTAAATGCAGCTACAAAGAGAGACCACTTTCCTCTCCCTTTCTTGGATGAAATTCTGAATGAAGTAGCGGGTTTTGAATGCTATACCATCTGTGATGGTTATTCTGGATACTTTCAAATACGCATAGCCTTGGAAGATCAGCTAAAAACCACTTTTATCACGCCATGGGGTTGTTTTTCATACAGGGTTATGCCATTTGGTCTCACAAATGCACCTGCCACATTCCAAAGATATGTCACATATGTTTTTCAACCGTTCTTTGGAACATCCATAAGAGTGTTCATTGATGATTTTTGTATATATAGCTCCCGTCTTTCACATTTAGAAAAGGTAACTGAAGGTTTGGCCAGGTTGCAGAGCCTAGGTGGGCAATTAAATGTGGATAAATGCCACATTGGGGAGAGTAAAGTCATTCTACTAGGCCATGAAATTTCAGCAAAAGGTATCAACGCCGACCCAAGTAAGGTGTCCGCACTCATAGCCCTACCTTCATCAACGACCGCACGTCAACTGGTCTCTTTTCTACAGAAGGTGAGGTACTTAAGTAGATTCATACATCTACTATCACAACTTGTTCTACCACTGCAACAACTCACTCAAATATCAACTTTCACTTGGGACGAGGAAAGCGAACATCACTACAACAAGGTAAAGGAGGTCTTAGCCACTCTACCAACTATCTCACCACCTAAGTGGGATGAAAAATTCTATGTCAGCTCAAGTGTTGGTGATGACTCATTGGGGGCTGTGCTACTCCAAAAGGATACGACGACATCTTTCATGAGGCCAATCTACTTCTCTAGTCGAATGATGACAGCAGGAGAGAAAGGTTTCACCCATGTGGAACACTTAGTCCTAGCTCTTAGATTTGCAACTACAAAGTTTAGGTCATATTTGCTGCCTAAGCAATTTGTGATTCTAACCACGAATGAAATATTTCCCTATGTTGTACAACACATGGATGTGTCTGCTAGAATTACTAAATGGCTAGTTCGTCTGCAAGAGTTTGACTACACGGTATAGGTAGAAAGCACGACAAGGGCAAGTTTGGGGGGACTCATGACCTACCAAGTCTTTGAAAGGAAGGAGAAGCAATCTAAGGAAGGAGAAGTCCGATTACCTCCAGTACCACCTATGGTAGAAGGAGCATACTCTCTCTACTTTGATGGAGCCTACAAGCGAGCGTCCGACAAAGCAGCTGCAGGCATAGTGGTCTTTGATGACAAAGAGACAAAGGTATTTTCGTTGGGCCAATTGTTAGATTCACATTCTAACAATGAAGCTGAGTATGCAGCACTAACCAAGGGTCTACAATGGTGCGTCTCGCAAGGTGTACAACACCTTAATGTATTTGGGGATGCTCTACTTTTGGTAAGGCAAGTAAATGGAGCATGTACATGCAAGAATCCTAGTTTAAGGACTCACTTAAGTGGTGTAAAAACCTTGTTGGGTAAGTTTGAAGAAGTTCAAATACACCATATCCCAAGGGCTCAAAACCAAGAAGCAGATGCCCTAGCAAGTGAAAGACTACAGGAAGTGGTGGTTGGAGCAATAAAACTAAAGCTCCCTCTATTTCAAGGAAGTGATGCCTTGCCTGACATCATGCATTTTTTGGAAACAGGGGAATGCCCATCAGATTTAACAAAGGGACAGAAGCAATGACTGACGCGGAAGGCCACAAGGTATCGACTCATCAATGACGGTTTTTACTGTAAGGGTAAGGACCAAATACTCAAAAAGGTCCCTCTCTCTCAGGAAATCACGGGAGTAATTGCTAGCTGTCACGACGGGGTTTGTGGTGGTCACTTTGCCCTAAACATAACAAGTAGGAAAATCTTGCAAGCAGGCTTCATATGGCCTAGCCTCAACCGTGATGTACACCACTGGTGCAAAACATATAAGTTGTGTCAAAAGGCCGGCACTAGGTCACTTATGCCTGAACCACAGACACCTATTCTCTCATATGGCCCATTTGAAAAATGGGGTATCGATGCCATTGGGCCATTACCTAGGGCCAACTCAAGAAAATTCTACATTATCATGGGGGTCGACTACATGACTAGATGGGCAGAGGCTACAGCCACCACTAGAATCACAGCGGTAGAGGTAGCTAAATTTATCTACGAGCACATATGTTGTAGGTTTGGCACACCTTTAGAGATCATCTCTGATAGAGGGCCAGGTTTCAGAGCAGACTTGGTAAGAGAATTAATACAGAAACTGGGCATTACAAGGAGGCACTCTTCACCATATTACCCTCAATGTAATGGCCTAGTTGAAAAGGTAAATGGAATGGTTTCTAAAATTATTACCAAGCAGGTAAACAATCATCCTGGAGACTGGGATAAGTATCTACTACCAGATTTATGGGCCTACAGAACTTCATTTCGTACATCCTTGGGATTCACACCGTATCATCTAGTATTTGGTAAGGAAGCAATCTTGCCCATTGAAGTGCAACTACAAAGTCTCAGAGTAATGGCAAGCCAACTTCAACAACCCAATGTGCATTTGAGAGATCACATCATCAACTTGGAAAGACTGCAGCTGGACAGAGAAGAAGCAATAAATTATTATGCAGCACAAGCAGAGCATAGACGGCTTAGCTTTAACGAGCATCTCCGGAAAAAAGAATTGAAGAAAGGAATGTTGGTGCTCCGCTACGACAATCGCTTCGACACGCGCAAGGATAAGAAACTCCTGCTCCGATGGGAAGGCCCTTTTATCATCAGGAAAAAGTATGCCAATATGTTTTTTGTTTATGCATGTGCTCTCTCTCTCTCTCTCTCTTTCAAAGACACAATGTGTGTGTGTGTGTGTGTGTGTGTGTGTGTGTGTGAGAGAGAGAGAGGGAGAGAGAGGGAAAGATGGGAAGGGAACATGAGAGAGAGGATAGGGAAGGAGCATACCTGGCTCTCCTTCCTCTCCTTGTGTGTGTGTGTGTGTGTGTGTGTGGGGGGGGGGGGGGGGGGGGGGGGGGGGGGGGGGGGGGGGGGAGGCGTGGGTTTAGCTCTTTCGCTTGAGCACCATAACTCAAATCTGAGATCTGAGTTTTTGGCGCTCTCGGGTTTTTTTTTACCCATGTCGGCGTCCTTATGCAACAAAGAAAATAGCGATGCTCATAATAGTGACGCCATGGATTTTCACTTTTGAGCGTTGCACTGTGAGCGTCACTAATGTGAGGTACCTCTTGTAGTGAAGTATTGAGAAGTAGAGGCCTACACCAACAACTCTTGGCTATGGAATGAAAATCCAACCAAGAGCCAAGCTTCAATGGCATGTTCATCTCCTCTACCATGCTAATTACTAAGCTAAGCTATTTTATTAGAGTGATTATGTGAGGAGAATACTTCTTTCTTGTAAGATACATCTTCTTCCTCTCAATCATCCTCATTCCCTACTAGCTCTCACCATTTTTGAAGGTGTGTGAGGTCTTAGGACTGAGGCTAGGGACATTAGGTGTGTTTTTCAAGCATAGTTTGGTGCATGAAGATTCCATCTTCATGGCACCAACTATTTTTGTCAAGGAACACAAGAATTGTATTGTACAAAAGTCTCCTTTTATGGGAGAAGCTATAATACAAAGCCTTTATGGAGGGGGGACCGGCTCCATGTAAATCCGGTCCTCAATTGTTCTATTTTCCCCTCTTTTCAAGTATTGTCAATGCCAATTTAGCTAGATGTAAATTTCTATGTTGCTTTCTTAAATTAATTACTCTCTCTATGCTCATTAGGAACTTGTTCTTAATGAAAGGCTCACTATGTTATCAATTTTTTCTACACACAAATTACTAGTGCATTAAATGTTACACTATTAGCCTACCAAGGCGACAACTAACCCCTATCAACCCAAGGCATCGGTGTAGGGCCTTGATGAAGTGATCCAAGATGGTTCCCCTCGCCCACCTAGTGCCAATAAGGCACTAGGCCTAATAAAGACACAAACATAACATAAAAATTCCATTCTCATGTGTCTACTAGCTTTGTGCTACAATTTTTGGACACCTTTTTTGCATTTCATTTGTTCATTTTTTGCATTGTGTATTTCTTCCATGATGAGATTTTTATGAAAAATGGACTAGGGGACTAGAGTCTAATCATATCTGTAGGTCATGTTAGAAATGAATGGAGTATTAAGACAATCACTAGGAGTCTAGGACTAGCAAGCAATGATCCTACATTAACATAAAGTCAAGGTCAATTGCCTATGATTAGCACACATAAAGCCAAATTTCTAATGTGTTTAATATACACAAAGCAAAGTGTTGAAACTTTGGTGCATGCTTAGCTTTTGAAAATGAAAGGAACCATAGCTTAGAAGTAAATTCAATTAATCCAAGAAAGCAAGGAGATGTAAAGATAAAAAACGAACATAGCATGGAAGGATTTCACCTATTTGTGCTCTTTTAAGAATTCTTGAGCAAAGCATCCACTCTTGTGTAGAGGCCCCTTGATTCCTTTTATTTGCAAGACATGCTTCTTGAAGCTAAGTGTTAGCAACCACAAACTCAAAAAACCATTTATTGAAAGCCAAGAAAAACACACAAAAAACATTATTGAAAACCTAACGCTAGGGTCTTGCATACCCAAATTTGCCAAAGGGAAACAACCCTAGGGGATGAATGTGCCTTTGGTTATGCACAAGATTCTATTTATTCGCAATTGCATGTATAGATATCAAAACATGATAGAGATAATGCTTCTACATAAGCACATTTGCAATGTGAAAGTCTCTCATGCATGATTCAAAGTTGATTGATTGCAACCTCAAATGAAAATGTGCATATTTAAGTCAAGAACTGAGCTAGAAATAATGCAACTTTAAATGAAAGGAAGTGGCTCTTGAAAGCGAAATTGTGCTCTTGAAATCTTTTAAAAGGTTGACTAAACACTAGCTCAAATGAAATTTAGCATTTTTAGTGCAGAGCAATGAGCTAGTGATTATACAACTTTAATCAAATGAAATAGAATGGCTCTAAATAGCCAAATATTGCAATATAGTGCAACACCAAAACCCCTTGGATCAATGAAAGTACATGTCTATCCACAACCCTTAAAAAACAACTCAATTATTAGTGATCTTATATTAAGCATATGGTCAATCAACAAATGCACTAAAAAATGTCATGCTCAATCACAAACCCAAAATGAGTCTTATGGCCATTAAAAAAAAAACTCAATTTAAGTTCTATGCAAGGGTAAATCAAGCACTAAAATGCAACAAACAATGTCAAGCCCAAAATTTAATGCACACTCTCGACCAAGCATCAATGCATTGATCAATGGTTGCTCTAAAAATTGAAACCCACATGCGCAGAAAGAAACTTTTTTTCATTTATCACAAAGAGGACTTGCATTTAAGCCAATTACTAGCCCTATGCACAAGCCAATGAATTTGTGAAATGACGTTGATTGATGCATATGAATGATTAAACAATCAAACCACATCCAATTGTCTCCCCTCCTTTTACATAGCAAATATTTTCTTATAACAAAGAGAGAAAAGTAGATGATAAAATTAATTTTTCACTCTCTAAAGTGATCATTCAAAATTTGAATCCATGTCATAGGCCAATCCTTAATCAAAACTCCTTTGCGAATGCACAAAAGTATTTTTCTTGCACCTCAAGCACTTCAAAGATTTTATGCTCAATCATGACTCTCAAGTTTCAATGCATTCCATTCAAAACTCTCACAGTATTGAATGTAAATCAATGTTCATGCTCCCATGTAGTCAATTTGGCGTGCAAAGCATTAGGAAGAAAACAACATTGGTCAAGGAATGCACACAAAATGAGTATCCTTGCACTCATGAATCAACTTAAAGATACCTTATAAAATAGATAATGTCATCCAAAAAGATCTTCACATTTGAACTCCCAATTTGTTTCCATGAGCATGCTGGATGTCTTAGGTAACAATCTGTATATGGGCCTAGTTGGATTCATTTATCCTAGTAAACATATTGATCAAATTTGGATATTACAGGTTGAGCTCTTCTAGATTGCAAGATTGGCATGATAATGTTTGATATGTTCAAGCCATTCTTTTGCAGAGGGCTAAAGGATAGATATACTAGCTGTTGCAAATACCATGTGCATATGTTCTTTTTTAAGGATTCATTGAACCACATGTGCTCTTGTGCCTTTGGGCTGCATGATGCAGGTTGCAACTGTCCATGTAGTATTTGCGCCACATGAAAGAAAATTAGCAAGGGTTTTCTGGCTTCACATCACATGTTCAAAGGTGTCACACAAATGTGGGAGTCATTTCTCTGTACAAAGCCAACAGATGCAGAAAAAAAGAGAATGTTTGATGGGAGACTGTAAGATATGTGGAGTCAAGAGGTTAGATTTATGTTTCTTGGAGACAGCAAATCCAGGTAAGAGTATTACTTTGAAAGTATTTGAGTATGTAGAAGCAAAATACAAGCATGGAAACACTATAAAAACTAAAAGATCTTTTGCATAAAGAAATGTAGTGCTGGAAGATTTTGCAACTCTTGGAGACCAAGTTGAAGCTCTTCATCACTAATAAGTATGTAGCTCGATGGAAAGGACAACAGTTCAAGAATTTTCTACTCTGGTTTTCAGAAGAAGTTGTTGTCTCATTTGTTAATTTTGTCAAGAATCATGCCTTCAAGGAGAAAAATGAGATTCAGTCAATGCATTGGAACTCTAGTCAGGTAACCATTTTTGTACACATAATGTACCACCGCAAGGTAGGGGAGGTAGTCAAAACAATCCAATTATTCATATCAGATGACAAGGTGCATGGCACATTGTTTGTGCAACATTGCTTCATGCTACACCGTGATCGGTTACAATAAGAGGGTGTCACTCCTACTCAACATTGGGTTTTGATGGTGCGGCCTTGCAGCTCAAGGAAGCTAGGCCTTTCTATTTTGTTGCAAGATATGGTGGACCCACATGTATAAGAATGAATTGGTTCTTCTTTGGATCAAGGCACGGCAAGGGCAAGCATGATGCTGCAGGAGAAATTTGAAAAGGACCTTGACCCATGAGTAGCTAAAACCGCAAGGAGCTATTTTGCGGTGTGCAATAGATGTGGTTGCTTATTCTCAAGCCAACCTATCGTCGCAAGGAGCACTTGCATCATATCCTTAAAAAGAAATGGAATTTTTCCGTGTGTTCTGGGAGGTTAAAGGATGTGAATAGGGAGGTCAAGTGAAATTGTGCCATGTGGAAAAATCTCCCTCTTTGCATGCTTTCCATTGTCACAACCTACATGATCCAACTACCCTTGCAACAAGAAACTAAGCATGCTGTTGTGATGCATGAATACATGGACGGTGGAATCGATGCATCAATAAATCTCACATGCAGGCTTGGGATTATCATATTTTGTTCCCATTACTTGATGAGGTTTTGAAAAATGAAGTTCCGGCAGAGGAAGTCATTGGCTATGACGGCTTCACATATGAAGGTCATCATTATGTGTTGAGTAGTACACTTCTGTTGTAAGTCCAAATGCTTCAACCAATGCCAAGGATGTGGATTTCTAACGCATCAAGTGTGTTGCATCAAAGGAGAAGGTGGAGAAGGGGTACATCAATGAATGGAGCAATGTAATTGACAGAGGCTCATATGTTGTGCAAGGACTGTATCAAAAGTAATTGGATGCATACACCTTCAAGCTAGACTACAAGCATCCCATCATCCATCTACTTTCACATCTAGTGTGATGTATCAAAATACCTTTTGATCACATCCCAAGGAGAAGGAAAGTGTGCACAATGACCCAAAAAAGCTATGAAGCAATCTGTAATAGCATGCCCTTTAGCTTTTGAGTTGTAACCACTGGATTGTCAATATAATTCTTGTTGCAAATAATGTAGTTCTATCATGAATTTGGTTTTGTGTCTCTTGTGTGCACTATGTATACATGGCTTTGGTGTTTATAGCAACCAGCAATTGGGTATGCTAACTAGCATCTATGCTAACTACCATAATTGGGTATAGTAACTATGTTAATTGGGTATGTTGGCCACCATACCGTAATGCTAACTAGCATACATAGCATGTATACTAACTAGCATACACAATAGCATTTATACTAATTAGCATAAGTAGGTATGCTAAATATCATAAGTGAGTATGCTAACTAAACAGAGCATGCTAGCCACCAGACCCCCTATGCTAGATAGGATAAAAACTCTCCTAACTTGCATATAGACTCTTCTAATTAGCATACACAAAATCATGTGTGCTTACTAGCACACATACACAAAAGCATGTGTGCTTACTAGCACAACCGCTTATGCTAATTAGCATAAAAAGTACCATTCATGTTGGTTACAGCTATATATACTATGAGAAAACCAGGTAAGTCAACTAGCTTATTGCTTAGGGTTACTAGCTTACCGAGTCTCAAAAGTAGCCCTCAATATGCTACCATTCCATTCATATAGTGTTAGCAAGACCAAAAAGTATGCCAACGTAGCACAAGGTATGGCCCAAAAGATACAATGGTACAAAATTTGTAAGCATTGCTATGTTGATGAAAGGTAGAATATGTATGAAAATTGAAAGGCAATCTCATCACGATATTACAGCTTTTCATCATAGTACATAACTTTACAAGTATGCAAAGAGTCTGGACTACTCTTAAAAATGCTTGTGCCGCTTAGGATGCTTGTACTTGTAGTACACAGTGTGCTTGTTCTCTTGGCTTTGTTGAGCCTCAGTTAATTGCCCGTTAATTGCATTGGCCTTTCTACTTCAAATTGTTGCTTCTTGTCTAATATTTCCCTCTCATGCCTTCTAGCTTCTTTGTCAGCCTCCCTTTGTCTCTGACGGTTCTCTGTCCTCCACTTGGCCTCATTGCTTTCTCATAGATCTACTTGTAGCTTGCTGAGGATTGCATCAAAAAATACATATGGGCCAGTATCAAACCCATTGTCAACTGTATACGTTGTACTATCCTCTGATTGCAGCCACAAAAAATGCCAAGGAGCCAAATGTTACCATATACATGTGGTAGTGATGTGTGTGAACACACTAGGACCGCCGGGGCATTTTTTCCCTCTTTAGGAGGTTTTTTCCCCCGTGCATTGTATATACGCCCATCACTCTAGGGCTATCTATCTTTCCATTGCATACTAAGCAACACACTCTCTATTGTGTGCCTTGAGCTTCCTTCGTCTTCTCCAAGCTGTGTGTGTTTCTCTGCAACCCTAATTCCAACAATTGGTATTAGAGCAGGTCACGTCCTCCCGGGCTTAGTCGCCAGCTGCTCCAACACACGCCTGCTCACTTTCTCCGATTTCAGTGAGCTTTGGCGAGCGTTCGCAGGTCGACAAATATTTTGGGTGAGCTTGAAGAGCTCGGTCTGCTCAGAATTTTGATTTGGGCTCATTTCGGCCTCCGTTTCCACTACGGGCAGTACTGCACAGGCTATTTCGTCATTTTGTGCAGATTTTCTGTCAGTGCCGTTTTCTGCATAACAGGTGCCTTATAGTCTTCTACGGTTTGTGCTATATAGCACAACTTGTTCCCGCTCCATTTCTCCTATTTTCGGGCAGTTTTCACATCAGGTGCAGCATTTACCATGGCTGACAACAACAACACAGATGTGTTCAAGATGTTTGCTGCTGAGGACAGGTTGGATAGGGACAACTACCCTATGTGGGCTTATATGATGCAACATGTTCTTGTGTCAAAAGGTGTCTGGAACATTGTGCAGGGCATTGATGTACGTCCTGGTTCTGAAGATGTAGGCGATGTTGAGGATGTTGCAGGTCTTGCTGCAAGGATTGCAGCTGTTAGAGTTGTTTTGCCTACGACAGAACAAGCTCGTTGGGATGTTAAGGATGCGCAGGCTCATGCATTGATTGCGTTGTCTGTGAAGCGCACCATTATTCCTCACATCCGTTCAGCAAAATCTGCAAAACAGGCTTGGGATATTCTAGCAGGTCTTTATGCAAGCCGCAATGAGGCTAAAATTGCTTTGCTGCATAAAGAGCTAGAGTCGAAGATTATGCATGAGGAAGATGATATGGACACTTTCCTTGCTAGTGTCAAGGATATCAATGAGCAAATCATTTCTGCAGGTGAAGTCATTTCGGACAGTTCCCTTGTGCAGACTGTTCTTGATGCCTTACCAGATTCCTACCAGACTTTTGCTAGTACTTGGAGACTGATGACCCAAGGAAATCCTGAAGTTGTCAAGTTTGATGCATTATGCACATTGTTGTTGCAAGAGTCACTTTCTAGAAAAAACAGGACTAGGAAGCGTGCAGTTGAACAGGCTTTTATTGCTTCTCAAAGAAAGGGTGGTAACAGTAATGCAGCCACTTCTTATGGTTCTGCTGTGAGTGGCAAAAATTCTGTTCCTAATGCTTCTGGTGGCAGCACTTCGTCTGGCAATTCTGGTGATAAGGGCAAAAAGAAGATGCGTTGCCATTATTGTAAAGCCAATGATCACTTGATCAAGTCGTGTCCTAAGTTGAAGGCCAAAGAGGCTAAGAAGAAAGAGGGTGGTGACATTGCAAATGATGGTTCCACTACAAATGCAGCCATTGTTGAGTCTTCTGTGAAAGGAGATTGTGAATCTGCTGATGTTGATGCAGAATGGGCTTTTAGCGCAGAGTGCACTTACAATCCTGCTGTCCATGATGCATGTTTGTCAGTTGCTGCAGATTCACATGTGTGGTATTTCGACAGTGGTGCTACAAAGCACATTACCTCACATCGTGAATTGTTTGCCTCTCTCGAGTCTGTCCCTCATGGGAATTCAGTCACTTGTGCCAACAACGCCTCTTATCCAGTTCAGGGAGTTGGAAAGATTGTGCTCACTGCTGCTAATGGCAATTCCTTCACACTTGTTGATGCACTTTATGTACCTCGGATCAAGAAGAATCTCTTGTCTGTATCCGCACTTGCTAGACTTGGACTTGTAGTCAAATTTGTGGATGACAGATGTACAGTTCATGATCTCAGTTTTGGTGATGAAATTGTTGCATCTGGGCTTTTGTGCCGTGGGCTGTATAAGCTCACTTTGTATGAAAAGTGTGGACAAAATTTTGCAAATGCTGTTGCAGATTCAAGGGCTATTTCAGATGCAAAACTTTGGCATGCACGTTTTGGTCATCTGAATTTTGCCAGTTTGCTGCGTTTTCAGAAATCTGATATGGTTGCTTCTTTGCCGCCTCTTGAAGCACCTGTCAAACATGTTTGTGAAGGCTGTATTCTGGGTAAAATGCAGCGTTCTAAGTTTCCAAAGGATGGTTCAGTTAGGGCCACATGCAGGTTGCAGCTTGTGCATAGTGATGTTTGTGGGCCCATGCAAACTCCGTCCTTGGGCAATTACCTGTACTTCGTGACTTTCATTGATGATTACTCCAGGCATGCATGGGTATTTCCGTTTAAAGCGAAGTCCGAAGTTTTTATGTGCTTCAAACAATTTTTGGCTATGGCTGAAAATGTCTCAAAATGTACTATGGGCACCCTCCGTTCCGATCGAGGGGGGGAGTATATGTCTCATGAATTTAATGCATTTCTGGCTAGTCGTGGGATAAAACACCAATGTACAGTGCCTTATACACCTCAGCAAAATGGTGTTGCTGAGAGGAAAAACAGGTCACTAACGGAAATGGCACGATGTATGGTCAAAAGTCAAGCTTTGCCGCATTCTTTTTGGCTTGAGGCCATCATGTGTGCCACTTATGTACTTAACAGGTGTCCTACGAAAGCTTTGCAGTCTATTACTCCATATGAAGCATGGCATGATAGAAAACCTTCTATTGAGCACATGCGTGTTTTTGGCTGTTTGGCATATGCTTTGCTGCCACAAGTGCAGCGCAGAAAATTGGATGATAAGGCTGTCAAATGTATTTTTGTTGGTTATAGTGCTGAAAGCAAAGGTTACAGGTTGTATCATCCGCAAAAAAAACGTATTCTGGTTTCACGGGATGTAGTGTTTGTGGAAGATTCTGTTCAGCCCTTGCTATCATGTACTAGAGACAGTAATGAAATCGATCGCCATAAGGCTCGACTTGTTGCAAAGGGTTATGCACAACAAAAAGGCATAGATTATGAAGAGACTTTTGCTCCCACTTGTCGTATGACTACTGTGCGTTTTCTATGTGCATTGGCAGCTCATTTTGGTTGGGATGTACATCAATCAGACATTGTTACTGCTTTCTTGAATGGTGACATATTTGAGGAAGTTTATGTAACGCAGCCTCGCGGTTTTGTCATAAAAGGACAAGAGGACAAAGTGTGCAAATGTAAGAAGGCTTTGTATGGGTTGAAGCAATCTCCTCGTGCTTGGTATGAGAAAGCTGACACTCATTTGGTTAAACGAGGCTTTCGTAACAGTCCAACAGAAAGCACATTGTATGTAAAGCGTGAGGATGATGTATTTCTCATTGTGGTTCTTTATGTTGATGATTTGCTGATCACTGGACCAAATGAGAGACATATTGCTGAATTTAAGGCTGATTTGAATGCTACTTTCAAGATGAAAGATTTGGGGCTGTTGCATCATTACTTGGGTATACAATTTAAGCAGTGTGATGGTGGTATTGCCTTGTGTCAGAAAAGTTACATAGAGACATTGCTATGTAAGTTTGGACTTGAGGATTGCAAACCTATTGCCACTCCCATGGAAACAGGTTTGAAGTTGAGTCTACATGATGCTGGCGATCCTGCTGATGTCACTCTTTACCAAACTGCTATTGGCTGCCTCATTTATGTATGCAACACGAGGCCAGATATTCAGTTTGCAGTCTCGCAGGTCAGCAGATTTATGCATAGCCCAGGGTCTAAGCATTGGCAGGCTGTCAAGAGGATTTTCCGCTACCTTAGTGGCACTTTACATCTTGGCTTGTTTTATCCCAAGGGGGGATCATTGCCGCCAGACTTACATGCTTTTTCGGACTCAGATTGGGCTGGTTGTTTTGACACGCCAGTGTCCACAAGTGGTTTTTGTTTCATGCTTGGTAGTTCATGTATATCATGGTTGAGCAAGAAGCAACCTACTGTGGCCACTTCGAGTTGTGAGGCTGAGTACAGGGCAGTCTTCACAGCTACGGTTGAGTGTGTATGGCTCAGACGCCTTATGGCTGACTTGGGTGTTGGACCGGACACTGCCAACACTATCTACACTGACAGTCAGAGCGCATTGGCAGTTGCGAGGAACCCAGTTTTTCATGCTCGCACAAAGCACATTGAGGTGCATTACCACTATGTCAGGGAGAGGGTCTCAGCAGGAGAGATCAGCTTGGCTTATGTGCCAACACAGGACAACCTTGCAGATCTTTTCACAAAGGCATTGTCTCATGAGAAGCTTGAAGCTTTCCGCAAAGCTTTGGGCTTACTCCCCTTTGTGGACTGATCCTGTCCTCAGGGCATGGCACTTCCCTTTACTCATGTGCCAGCTCTCGTTCACCGCATCACTCCAGGGGGGATTTGTTACCATATACATGTGGTAGTGATGTGTGTGAACACACTAGGACCACCGGGGCATTTTTTCCCTCTTTAGGAGGTTTTTTCCCCCGTGCATTGTATATACGCCCATCACTCTAGGGCTATCTATCTTTCCATTGCACACTAAGCAACACACTCTCTATTGTGTGCCTTGAGCTTCCTTCGTCTTCTCCAAGCTGTGTGTGTTTCTCTGCAACCCTAATTCCAACACCAAAGTGTCTACCAAAAATTGTTATCATCAGGGATTTCATTAACGTAATCATGATCGGGTGATTACGTCAATAACTCTAGTATTTACATAAAAAAATCACATGATCACGTTAATTGTTAACGTGACTTTGATTTTGACCTGCAAAAACCTATAGAGCCGGTTAGCCCTCCGAGGTTTCCATTTTTCCCTGCGGGGCCCACCGGCCTTTTTCATTTTCCCGGTGGGCTCATCGGGTATATGCAATAGCCCGGCAGGCTCACCGAGAAAATGAAAAAGCCCAGTGGGAGTAATTATATATAGTAGATAGTGTGCTAACCCCGGTATTTTAGCTAGGCAAATCCTTGGGTAGTGTATCCGAGTGCCGGGTATAGTCATCTCCTTGTGAATTGACCTAAGGTTACAGAGTCACAAGTCCTTTTCTTGGGCCGAACGTGATTCTTAATTCGGTAACCACTTCTAAAAATATTTAATTCATTTACTGACATTAAGGTACGAAACCAAAACAACTGAAAACTTGGAGAATCATGCTCATTGCGAAGAAGCCATTGGTCCAAATGAGGGCTGTAATTGGTTTTAGAAGATGAGCATATGTAAATGACGAGTCGATAGTCAAGGGTTGGATGTCCTCTACTAGTGTACCAGGCATATAAAGATCCTTGAAGTCTTGCATTTGAGTTGATTTACACTTGTCACTCCACAATATAAGAGCTATAATCCTAAATAGCTTTTATATATTGAATTGGTTGCATGGGTGGGCTACAATCCTTCACTGGGTACAAGTAGTCCTCAATTGAGTGATTATATTGAAGATTTATTTGCGTTAGTTCATGCATTGGTTTATACAGAGAGTGCATTATGTATTACGATAGATTACTAGTGCATGAAATGACCAATCATATATTTTATTGCTTTTGTTTGTTGTTTTGTAGCAAATGAAATTAGATGTGTCTTATTGTTTGCAAATCAAAGTGGACATATAAATAATCATTATAATAATAATTTCATAGAGAGATTCATAGCATTGTTATAGTTGTTATGACATGCATAGACTACATTGCAATGTGTATGGTTGGTCACAATATAGGTGATCGATATGTGGATTGACTAGCGTGCATTGAAAATATCATATTGTGCATCACGGTTACTTTCATATTGAATGGTTTTTAAATTATAATATATATTGAAAATAAGAAAAATATTTTAAAAACTGAACATCTTGTTCTTTTGTCTTCAGTTTTAATTTAAAAGCAATAGAGCAAAATGTGGGCACAAGTGGTACGAAGACGCCAAAGAATAAAAAAGCTCCTGGCAAAGAGTGGGATTATGCTTACAACATATGCGGCCGATATATGGAGTGGCAATGTAAATTTTGTCACACCACAAAATCAGGCGGTGCACCATGTATTAGGGATCATTTTTTGGATAGCGCTAAAAATAGTTGTAACATCCTCAAGCACCTGCAATTGCAAAGAGTTTGAGAAAAGAGTTCGCCAAAAAGGGTGGCAAGAGACAAAAAATATATAGCTCTGTGCCTTCGAGTCAAGAGTTCCCAGAGCTAAATATTAACTCCACAGATCCTGTAGTGAGTCCAACTAACCTTGGAGAACAACCTGTGCAAGGAGAGGAAATTCCAAGCAGTGTTCCTTTTAAACGTCACAATGAAGGTGGACTTTGTCAAATGCGTCAAAAATCATTACATTTAAGCTTGCGAGTGCAGTCTCTAGAAGAAGCAAAAACTGCACTCGCCAAAGCAATATTTTTTACTGGAAGTGCTTTGGTCATGGTAGACAGCAATCATTAAAAAGCTCCGTGGAAGAAAATCGGTGAGTTTGGTCCAGGATTTTCAGGTCCTTCTTATCACACGATAAGAAATTTTTTCTTGGACAAATGTTACATTGAAGTCAAAGAGCATGTTGGCCAAATATTACTTGGGAATATTTCGCTTTCAGGTTGTACGATTGTGAGTGATGGCTGGTCAAATGTTCAGAGAAGACCACTGATCAATGTAATGCTCGTTTGTCCAAGGGGAGAAAATTTTATAAAGCTGATTGATAATTCTGGTGAAATTAAAAGTGGCAAACACATTTTTGAGGTCTTGATTAATGTAATTAAAGAAATTAGTGTTGAACACGTCGTTCAAGTAGTCATGGACAACGCAAAGAATTGTAAAAGTGCCAGTAAATTAATAAAGAAGTGCTTTCCACACATTTTTTCCAATGGTTGTAATACGCACAGCTTGAACTTGGTGCTGAAAGATTGGTACACTAGCGAAGAAACCACATAGTTGTCTAAAATAATTGATACAGTACGTCAAGTTGTGAAATTTATCTGGAAACGACAAAGAGTGCTCGATTTGTATAGGATGCGCATGTCAGTGATGCTGAAACTTCCTGCTGAAACTTGGTTCTGCACACACTTTTATACCTTAGAATCACTTCTCTGTAATAAATGTGTTGTGATTGACACATTCAATTGCGCGGCCTTTGATGAATGGCAGCTTGAGTAGAAAGAAAAAGTGAGATAAAATTACATGTCTACGTGGCAATGTAAACAAGGTTGCTTGGTGGAGTAGTGTAATGGATGCATACCATGTAATGATGCCCGTTATGTTCGCGATCTGCAATCTTGATCAAAGGGCGCCAAACTTGGGTAAAGTGTGGATGACATGGTGGTCATTCCAACAGAGTCTTGAAAATCCTGAAGAGCTGAAAGAGTTTGTAGTAGAGAAGGAGTGGCAATTACCATTCTCTGGCAAACAACGAAAAATTTTGACTAAGTATTTTCATGCAAGGTGGAAGAGAACTCATAGTCGACTCCATAACGTGGCTTACATGCTCGATCTAGAGTATTGGAATTTGGATCTAGTGTCCAATACAAAGGTGGTAGGCGATTTTATCACAAGGTCAACACGTTCTACTCCAACGTTCAAGACCGAATTGATTGCATCAAAGAAATGAGTGCATTTAGATTAAAAGAAGGTCCTTTTGTGAATGATTTTGTACAGGTAGTAATGAAAAAAGAGCAACCTACATGGAAGTGGTGGATGATGAATGGTGGAGAGCATTACTCTACCTTACGTCCCCTTGCAATGGAAGTACTCTCACAATGTGCAGCAAACTCAAGTTCAGAGAGAAACTAGAGTATGTACAAGTATGTTCACAACACTATTTGTGAGAGACTATTAGTAGACAGAGCAAAAAAATTAGTGTATATGTTTTGCAACGAAAAGATATTGAATCACATGGAAAGTGCTGGCTACGAGGAGGAAATGCCAAACTGGTTGTATGATTGTCAAAACGAAGATGAAGAAGAGTTCAATGTTGATGTATCTCAATGCATTGTAGACGAAATAGAAGAGAATTTTATAATAGATACAGAGGTTAAATTACAAGGAGAACCACAATACTCAGACTTAGAACTAGATAACAACTCAACTGATTCAATATAGCTTGAGAGTAGAACGAGTAAATGTCAAAAACCATTGTAAAAGACCTTATATTCAAATGTGTTTTGAGTAATTACAATGCTTCATATTTGCGATAGTACATAGTTTTTCGATCTCAATTGTGCAGCCCTGAAGCAGCATCTTGCTCATCAAACTAATTTCTAATTGTGCTAGGGGTATATGGGAGTGCTTGCTTGAATTTATATTCGTTTTCCATGCCAAACATGATATATATTGGACAGATTGCGCATTGACTACTATTTTTCATCAAACGAATAAGACAAACTAAATGATAATAATGACCACATGTCAATGTATAATATCCACTCTATCCATCAAAATTCTTGTAGCAAACTAGACATTGGGAATATGAGGATGCATCTCAAGTAGACAAGCGGACCAACTCCGGATGCATGACAAGGTGGCTGATGGTGTGTCCCTTGTACAGGTGTTGGATTCACTCGCTGTGTCAGATTTTGAACCTCCTGACTTAAGCGGTGAATGCTTTTCTCCATCCGGACTTGTGAGGATTGGGTGTCTGTGTGGCTATAGAAATCCGTGTTATTTCTACATCTTTCTGCCAACTTTGTCGTGTAAATGTCCTTCTCCCCTTTTAACTGGAGGTCGGCGCCTTCCACTATCAATGCCAGCTCATCTCACGTGAAAGTGACACAACTCTCCCTTAAATCATGAGTGGCAACAATTGTCTCCTTTTACAAGAAGTCTAATGGTCATTGTTGCACAAAGTGAACATATAATATTTTTGCAAAATATAGCGCACAATCTGCATTGTGCAAGGGATGGCCATAAACCTCCAAATAAATCCTCTCAGCGTTATCTTTGATCGGATCATGGTTGCACTTCGAAACCTTCCACCTTCCTTTCTTGATCTCTGCGTCTGCACATGGCCATATTGTCTTGATCATGTCCTTTGTCACTTCTTTATTGATCTCTTTCCATTGCATATGGTTTGGATTTTCCTGCTTTGAAAGTCGGCGAGCAGTACGCATCGCTTGTTGTGCAGACATCCTGTGTGCCAGAGACTTCATGCGCTGAAATGCATTAACAGCCGCTTGTTGTTGATCATCAGGCAGTGATTGGGTGCCAATATCTTGTTCTTCATCATCCATTTTCTCTTAGACCTACAGTCAACAGATAGACAAATATTCAATATCATTGGCAAATATATATTCTCACTCATTGGGACACTGCACAGAATCCACTAAATCAAACCACAACAAATGCGACTAATTAACCACAAGGAAAATTTGAAATACTGACAGTTAGATGACAAATTTAACATGAATAAATATAATTGATTCAATTAGGTGAACCACTTCAAACCAGATAATACACTTCAATAAAAAATAGTGTAAGGTTTCCAGTTTTCGAAACCTAAAAAATTGTACAAAGCTTGTAAAATTAAATAGAAAACCATTGTTGAGGGATTCAAACACGGCTAATCTTGGTATTTTTGGAATCATAAGCAAAGCTTTACTATGGTTAGTAATTTGCAGAATCAGAATCTGATAAAAACTGGAAAATTTACAGAAGGTTATAATAGGAATTCAATTAGTTAATAAAAATTGGATGGTTTCAGTAATAATTATTAACAACGACTTCTTACCTTAAGGTTCTAGAATTAATTGGTATTCCAATTTTCATCATTAGAAATCAGCAAAATCAACCAAAGTAAATTCTGGAAGGTATGGGGGTAGTGTGGAGCAGGGGGAAACCTGCCAGGGACAAGTTTAGCAGCAGATGGCGCCAAATGCAAGCTGGGAGGTTGCTTGGGGTGTCAAACCCTGCCAGAAGCTGCCAGGTGCCCAGAAAAGCTATAAAAGGACCCCCTTCCCTTCACTATTTTTTAGACTCGGAGCCTTGACAGTCTCTCTCTCATCTAGAGAGAACGCTACACAGAAATCACTAGAGATTAAGCTCTAGTCGATTAACCTAAACGATAATCAGCCTAATCCTTCTTAATTAGCAAGATTAGATTAATCTATTTTGTTAATAAATCAAAGATTAGGCCTATGTATACTCATAAACCATCTCTTAATTAATTATTCTCTGCTGATTGCTGTAATTAAGCTTGGTAATTTTAAGCTAATTAATTATCCTATCATATAAGGGCTGAAATTAGCCAAATTAACCATGAATTAATGGTAAATATATTAATTAAGCTTAGATTAAGTTGAGGTAGTTATCAGAGCTGCATTAGATAGTCATTAAGCTAGAAAAATTATCCTATAATTTTTTGAGTAATTTTCCTAATTAATTAGGCAGAATTACACTATTTTTTAGAGAAAATTAAAGGGAAAAATAATCAAATTGATTCACAATGCTTTGATCTATTTATCAATGGTTGATTATATGTTAGGAAACCTGTGATAATTAGGAGAAGCTCAAATAATTAATTTCCCTACTTATTTTAGCAGCAATACTCTATTTTTAAGACAAATTAAATAGGGGAAATAAGTAAATTGATTTCAAATTCTTTGAGCTATTTATCAGTGGTTAACTATATGTTAGGGAACCTGTGACAATTAGGATAAGCTCAGATGATTAAATTACCTGATTACTTTAGCAGAAATACTTTGATTTTAAGACAAATTAAATAGGGAAATTAGTAAACTGATTTCACATGCTTTGCGTTATTTATAAGTGGCTCATTATATGTTAGGTAACCCATGATAATTAGGAGAAGCTCAGATTATTAATTTACCTAATTACTTTAGCAGAAATACTCTATTTTTAAGACAAATTAAATAGGGTAAGTTAATAACTTGATTTCAAATGCTTTGAGTTATTTATCAGTGGTTAATTATATGTTAGGAAATTCGTGATAATTAGGAGAAGCTCAGCTAATTAATTTACCGAATTACTTTAGTAGAAATACTCTGATTTTAAAAAAAATTTAAAAGGGGAAATTAGTAAACTGATTTCAAATTCTTTGAGTTATTTATCAGTGGCTAATTATATGTTAGAGAACCTGTGATAATTAGAAGAAGCTCAGATAATTAATTTACCTAACTACTTTAGCAGAAATACTCTGTTTTTAAGACAAATTAAATAGGGAAAATTAGTAAATTGATTTCAAATGCTTTAAGTTATTTATGAATGGTTAAGTATATGTTAGGGAGTCCGTGATAATTAGGAGAAGCTCAGATATTTAATTTACCTAATTACTTTAGCATAAATACTCTGTTTTTAAGACAAATTAAATAGGGGAAATTAGTAAACTGATTTCCAATACTTTGAGTTATTTATGTTAATTATATGTTAGGAAACCGGTGATAATTAGGAGAAGCTCAGATAAATGATTTACGCATTCAATTACTTTTTAAAGTCTAGATAGTATTTTACATTGCATACTTTGAGTTCAACTAACCTTTTTTTTTAATAGCATATTTTGTACCTTCATGGACCATATTCTGCAAAACAAGGAACCCTTGCAACATGGAATCCTCAGGGAATGTAAAAATCTCACTATCAAGCAAGGAATTCATTTTTCAGATGTACGAGAAAGGGAGGGGGACAAAGCAGGAGAAATGCACTAAAGGATACCCAAATATTCTAAGTGTTGCAGCTCTCTCAAGTTGCATGATCTTGTTTGCATTGACTTGAAGGGGAGTGTACCCCCAAAACCGTGACAATATCTTCAAGAAAAATATTGGCAACTCAAGATCTTCATAATACTGCATGTGAAAAGCAGAGAAGGTGGCACTATCCAATGTAGGCATGTAGTGCATGACAGAGGAGGCATCCCTTCTTGAAGTGCCCTCTATCGCTTTCCCTCTCGAGCCTTTTAGCTCTCCCAAGAAGGTGGCACTATCCAATGTAGGCATGTACTGCATGCCAGAGGAGGCATCCCTTCTTCAAGTCCCCTCTATTGCTTTCCCTCTCGAGCCTTTTAGCTCTCCCAAGAAAATTGTCTTTGTCAAGGAGTTCAATTTGCAAAAGAAGAAATAATGAGTAATTAAAACAAACTTGAAAAAAAAGGAATATTTTAGGAAGGGAGATTAAGGTGAAACTAAATCTACCTTTTGTAACTCATCCTTGGCAATGACTTTTTCTTGAAGGAGATTGCATGATCCAGCCATCTCTCTTATGTCAACTTCCTTTAGCTTAAAGTCTCTGCCAAAAGATTGGATTCCAAGCTCAGCAAGTCTCTTCTCAAAATCCGCATCTTTGAGAGTAGGTTTCTCCTCTTCCACTCTTTTCATACATAGAGCAAGTGCATCAGGAACATGAAGAAATAATTTATCAAATGTCTAAAGATCAAGTACCAAAAACTCCTCTTTTTACTCTTCTTTTGTGTCAATGAAATCTTTGGCCACCTCAAAAGCTTCAGAAATGGTTGCAATAGAGTAGTCCTCCCTGATATGAAGAAGAAATTGAATATGAATGGAGAGGGGTATAATATTTTTCATTGATATAGAAGTAGGAAAGGTTTGGAAAACAGTATCGGGGCCTCAGACACCTCTACCTCCTCTATGGGTTCATCAATGACAGTACTAGCTCTAAACTGAGCCACATCAAAATTTGAACTCTCCTTCTCTATAATTTCACTTTTTCCAAGCTACAAGACTGTGGAAACATTTGTATTTGTTCCCTCTTTGTATGTATCTTTCATTTCATCACCTTTGCTTGCATATCAACTTTAAGGAACAAAGAGAAAATAAAGGAAAATTCTTTTAGAACAAGGTTGCAAGGATTTGAATGTACATGACAAGAAATGATCGGTTGGACAAATAAATGAAGTCTTCTTAGAAAGTCTTCCTAGTCTCCTTGTTACTTTTCCTTTCTCAATTGAGTTGGTAGTAAATTTAGTTAGATGACAATAAGTCTTGCCACATCCAACACCAAACACTTACCCTCAACAGCCTCTTCAAACTCTTTGAATTCCTTTGAACAAAAGTCCTTCAATTTGTCTAGCCTAACTGCAAGATCAAACAAAGGATTAAATATTTCATATGATTTGGTGTACACTTCCATGTCACCACCAGCCATGATAGCAGCCAAGAGCTTCTCACTTGGGCTCTCCTCTAAAATCTCTTCATGACCTTCACTCATGATCTGGTTGCAAAAAAGTTTAGGGCAAGGAAGCAAGACCCGAATGGAGCGATAGAGGCACGAGCAAGATCCTGTTAAACCCTCCTATTGCGTCATGCAAAGGGTTTAGAACATGGCAACCAGACCAAATGGAGTGATAGAGGCATGAGGTAAACTCTGCTAGCTACAGCTATCGCGTCGTACATGTGGTTAAGGGCGTGGCAATAAAACCTGAACAGAACAATAGCAGTATGACGCAAACTTTGCAACACAAACTTTGCAAGCACCCAATATCACGTCGTCAGGACCAGCGTGCATGGAGGATGGATAAGGAGGGAGAGCAGTGAAATGGAGTTGAGGTGAGAGAATTAGAGTGCTTTGAAAAGGTTAGAGGATGATGTATAAAGGTAACGTTAGGGCATGGATAAAGGAGAGTGCTTTGAAGAGGTTAAGCTTAAGGATTTTCGTGTCGTGCAGCCCAAGTGAGTAATAAAGCAACGAAAAAGGTAGAGTCAAGCTTATATAACGGGTCCAAAAATGATCATTATTGACACGTGTCACTCATGCACATGTGCCACGTGGCATAATTCTAAGGAATACTATACGGATTGTTGGATGTATAAAAGGCCCATGTCACGTGCTCATTTTTCACCTCTCCCAAACAATACGTTCGCGTCATTTTGTCCCTCCATCATCCTCCGCCATCGCTTCTTTCATCTTCCTCCTATTATTTTTTTCTCATCTACGCGTATGACGCGATGTTGAACAGTTAGAAGATTTGAGAACACACCCTTTTGCGTTCTTTGCGTTATCTCATTTCATCTGCCAGAGTGACGCGATAGCGAGTAGTTTCAACCTTTGGAAATACCTACTATCGCGTTCTGTGGGATTTTCTCTCAAATTGACTACTTTATTCTCAGTTTCCCGCACGATGCGATAGAGAGCAGCTCCAGACTTTGGGAGCACCTCTTATCGCATCCTGTGGTATTTTTTTTCCCTTCCCACACGACGCGATAGCGAGAACTATGAAAATCTCCAAGTGTTTACCACGCTGTTTTACCGTGTTTTGTAGAGAGAGAAGTAAATTCAATGAGAGAAACAAGAGAGAGGAGGGCGGGGGGTCTTTTTTTGTGTTTAAACTATTACCACGACTTTATCCATTGTTATTACTGTTGTTATTACCGCTATTATTACCGCGCTCATTACCGTCGGTATATCCGCTGCCCAAATTTAGCACCTAAACTTTCAAATTCTGGATTAACTCCCCCCCCCCCCCCCCCCCCCCCTCCTTCAAATTTTGGTGTTTCCCTCCTCTCAATAAAAATTAAAGAATATTGTATATAATTTTCAAATATAAAAAAGAAGAGAAAGAAAGAGAGAGAGCGAAAGAGAAAGAGGGGGGAGAAGGATGCGGGGGATATAAGGCCCGGTTCAGACGTTGCTATAGAAATGCTTCCCACAGGGGTGTCTAAGCTGGATGACAAAAGCCTATTTGTTGCAGCAGGTATCATCTTCCTCCAAGCCCGCCATTTTTCTTTCGGCACCCCCCCCCCCCCCCCCCTCTGGAAGAGCTGCTAGTCTCTCTCCACCTCTCTCTGTTTTTTGCTCTTCTTCCTCCAACACCGTTCAGATGAGGCGGCGATAGACTTGCAAAAAGCCTTTCTTCCTCCAGCCTCGTCTGAACCCAGCCTAAGATTATCCTTGGTTACAACTAAAATAATCATTGTCAATTGATTAACATAATTGAGCATATTCTCAAATCTAAAGAGAGGAAGAGGAGGGAGAGAGAGGTGAATGGATTACACGACCAAAAAACTTCATAACTGCAAAATGTTTATGAATCATCTTCCAAAAGATCTCTACATGAAGCATCATCCAATTCTGAGCCCATGGCTCCTAAATTAATAAAGAGAGAAACGGAATTGTCGTTTGTGGATGCATTGATAGCTTCATCATCTTCGAGTTCGTCATCCTCCATCTCATCATCTTCATCATCATGACAATCATCCTCGCTAAGACTTGCTACCCGGACTTGATTCATCTACCTCCCTCTCCTCTGTTTCCACCTCATCCAAAATCGGAAGTGGAAGAGGGTCGAAGATAGTCTCCACTTCATTAGTGGAAAAAATGGTTCTCCCCTGAGATGTTACGGGAATTACGAACCAAAGTTTTGGTTGTGGATTGCTGGGATATAGATGACCTATAAAATAGAAGCTCAAATTGAGTAACATTGGTATAACTAACGCTCTAACAAGTAAATAAGAATAAAAAAGGTACATGTCACTCACCTGCTCACAATTGCACGGTAAAACTAAATTTTCATACCTCCCTATGTGATGCACACTAGAGTCCACCATGTAGAGTCCATTTTCATGTCGTCTAGACACATTTGCAAACCACTTACACTCAAAGATGAAGCTATGAAAGGTTCTAAAATTAACCTTTAGTATCCTTTCAATAGTTACGCAGTACCTGGCTTCATCACCGTCTGTGTCAAACTTGCCCATGATGGCACAATCCATGGTGGTTCTACACTCACAATTAAAAAAGGACTATACCCAAGAGGAAGAGTCTAACCTTCGGATGCTATGCTCCCGTATTTAGTGCCAACATACATGCATAAACAGATATATATGTACACACATATATATGTTAAGGTTGTAAATGTAGCCATCGTTTTTGTGTTGGCTGCACCTAAATTCAACATCTAAGTGATCAATTGATCGTAACATTACAATTCTAATGTAATGCAATAAGTAATTCTATTTCTCTCACTGAGTCTCTCTCTCTCCATCCCAAAGTCATGTCTGTGTCTCCATGTAAAGCAAGCACTCTTAGAGATGAGAAGCCAAACACAGACGACATCTTCTGCCGAGGCATGGAGGTCTCGTCTAATGTCATGGTAGCTTTGGACTTGGGCACCACTTTTTTGGGCTTCGTGTACGTCCACAAGAGCAACCCCAGGGACATCCACCATGTCCTAGAATGGCCTCACAAACTGAGGCAGCCGCTTCATCCCGTTATTGCAAAACATAGATCATCATGTTTTACAAGTGGAACCCATTGTCTTCTACCTACACCCTCCAAGCTTGGGGATGGGCTGCCCTTCGCTTTCTCTCTCTTTCTCTCCCTCTTTCTCTCTTTTTCTTTCTTTGCCTCTCTATCTCTACCTCTTTCCCTCTATCTCTCTCTTTCTCTCCCTCCCTCTCTTTCTGTATCTCTCTTTCTTTCTCTCCCTCTCTTTCTCTCTATCTCTATTCCTCTCTTTCTCTCCCTCTCTATCTACTCTCTCTCTTTCTCTCCCTCTTTCCCTCTCTCACCCTATCTCTCCATCTTTCCCTCTCTCCCTCTCTCTCTCTCTCTCTTTCTTTCTCTACCTCTCTCTCTCTCTCTCTCTCTCTCTCTCTCTCTCTCTCTCTCTCTTTCTTATTCTACCTCTCTCTCTCTCTCTCTCTCTCTCTCTCTCTCTCTCTCTCTCTCTCTCTTTCCCTATTCCTATTTCCCTCTATCTCTCTCTTTCTCTCCCTCTATCTACTCTCTCTCTTTCCCTCTCTCCCTCTCTATCTACCTCTCTCTTTATCTCCCTCTTTCCCTATCACTCTCTCCCTCTATCCCTATCCCTATCTCTTTCCCTCTCCCTCTCTCTCTCTCTCTCTATTTCTATCTCTCTCTATCTCTCTCTATCTTTCCCTCTCTCTCTCTCTCTCTCTCTCTCTCTCTCTCTCTCTCTCTCTCTCTCTCTCTATCCCTATCTCTTTCCCTCTCTCCCTCTCTCTCTCTCTCTTTCTCTCCCTATTTCTATCTCTCTCTCTCACACACACACATCTCTCCCTCTTCTCCCCCCCCCCCCCTCTCTCTCTCTCTTTCTCTATCTCTCTCTTTCCCTCTCTCTCTCTCTCTCATTAATTCTCTCTCTATTTATCTACCTCTATCCCTCTTTCTCTCTCACTCTCTCCCCTCCCCCCCCCCTCTCTCTCTCTCTCTAACATTTATCTTCCTCTTTATCGATTTCTCTCTCTCTATCTAACATTTCTCTCCCTCTCTCACTCTGTTTATCTATTTCTCTCTCTCTATCTAACATTTCTCTCCCTCTCTTTAAATCTCTCTCTCTCTCTCTCTCTCTCTCTCTCTCTCTCTCTCTCTCTATTTATCTCTTTCTCTCTCTCTATTTTATTTAACACTATCCAAACAATCATTTTCAAAATGTGCGTGACAAATCAATCATTTCCAAACATGCGTAGCAAAGCAACCATTTTCAAACGTGCTTAGCAAAGCAACCATTTCAAACAAGCCGTGCGAAACAACCATTTCCTAATGAACGAGGTATGTTATAATGGATTCTCTATTTTCTCTATTTTTCTTATTTATGTGTGTGTGTGTGCATGTATGTGTGTGTGTAGTAGTAATAGAAGAAAACAAAACAGTAAGAGGGAGGATGTGCTTTTGTGTTTACCTCTTCTTTGTACCGCGGTTGAGCTTCGAATAGCTTGAGCGTCCAAAGAAGATGGCGGAATACCCCCTTGCCGAAACTTGGACGAAACCCTCTTCAATGAAACTTGAGAAGCTTGAAGAAGGAGAGAGGGGGAAGGGAGAGGTGGGGAGGCTTGTTGAAGGAGAGAGAGGGTACGGAGATGGGGGGTGGGGGAGAGGAGGGGGGGGGAAGCTTGGGAGCGATTGCGGAGAGCAAGAACGTAGGGTATGCTGCAAAAATGTGGCATACTCTACCTTCTTTCCTTTTTTAGACGCCAATTATTACCACTAGTATTACCGCGGATACTACCACGACTATTATCGCGCTTATTACTGTCCATATTATCGCGGCCAGTCATTTCAAACGGATAGGTGCGAATCCGAGGTTGCGGGGGGGAGAGGGGGGAGGGGGGGTTACAAACCACCCCCCCCTACCCTTAGCTATACATTATTTCAATTTTTAGCCTTTTGAGTTTTTGATGAAGATTTTTAATTTTTTATGGATACTTATTTTGTAGTACTATTATTAATTGAATTTTTTTAAATCCGTTTTAGTTAAAAAATAATTTTATCACTCATTGTCATTTATTCCCTTTGACTTTAACTATATACATTTTTTTCTAATGGAATTAAGTGTTTTTCTAATTATTTATTTTTTTAGGACACATGACTAAATGAACAACCTTTCGTGTGTGCAAGACATCGACTGGGATGATCATGGTCCTCCTGGAGGCCCAGAGCAAGATCGTTGGCTCAAGGGAAAACTATCTTGTCCTTACGCCAAGTGCAAAAGGGCAATTCCTCGCTTGACGCGCATTGCTTTGGAGCACGTGGAGAACAAAGGGCTTTGGCATCCTCGAAAAATCGCTCGAGAGATGATAGCGCGACTCACCCATCGCTTGAGGAGGTGCCCCATTGGTCTCTGTTAGGTGGTGGTGCAGCGACGTGTAAGGTCGAACGACAGAGGCAAGAGCGACTGGGCGATTGGGGTGCACCGCATGGTGATCCTACCATTGGCTCTATGTCGGTAGCTCCTATGGCGTCTGCGTCGCACTTGTGTGATGAGTTACTAGCTCATGAGTGCGTCATGTGCGAAGAGGATTGTCAGCCCTGCACTAAACGGGCTGCCAAAATGGAGGATAGATTGATGACAAGTGCCCAAACACCTCTTTACGACGGTGCACGGTACTCGGTGCTCCGAGCATCGTTGGAAGTACTCAACTTGCAAGCAAAATTCGGTTGGAGTAATGCAAGTGTCGATGCATTACTTCTGTAAGTATGGAATGTGGCTTTTATATATTCTCTCCCTCTCTCTTTATGGTGTCGTCTTCTAGGAATTATACTAATACGCATGTTTGTTGTAGTTTGATGGGCAAAATGTTGCCAGTTGATCACTACATGCCTCCAGATCGTCGAGACGAGCTAGATCGTATGTCACTGCACTTGGAATGGAGTATCAGAGCATCCATGCGTGCACATCCATGCGTGCACATCCATGCGTGCACATCCATGCGTGCGTCAATGATTGCATGCTATACCACAAAAGCATGCACATGTTACCTAATGTCTCGTGTACAGGGAGGCATGATACAAGACAGGTGTGAGCAGGGCACACCTACCCCGCAAGGTATTAAGACATTTTCCATTAATTCCTCTCATCCCACACATGTTTAAAAGTAGATCTACCATGCAGCTTCTTACGTGGCACCCAAACCATCACTCAAATGATGGAATGATGTGTGTCCCTGCCGATTCACCTGCATGGAGGAACATCGAAACTCAATGGACAGAGTTTGGATTGGAGCCTCAACACTTGAGGCTTAGGTTAGCAAGTGATGGTGTCAACCCCTTTGGCACTAAGTCTACTTCATGGAGCACTTGGCCTGTGGTGATCGTCAACTACAATATTCCACCATGGGAGAAAACCAAGAAGGGCAATATACTTCTTTCCTTGCTTGTGCCAAGGAAGTACAAAGTGTCAAATATTGACATTTACCTCAAGCCCCTCATCGAGAAGTTGGAGGAGTTATGGAGAGGCATTCCTGTTGTCGATGTCTCACTTGCAAAGGGGTGGGAGAGAGGCTCAAGTGAGGGGAATCCTTATGTGGACTATGCATGACTATCCTGGGCTTGGAGAGATTTCTGGTAGTCCCCTATCCTCTATCTCTCTTTCCCTCATTCCCTCTCTCCCGTTAGCTCACTTTAGTTCACTCATCTCTCTAACCATATGATATGTATGCAGGGTTGTCCACATCGAGCCACAATGCATGTCCTACTTGCGGGCCATCGTTGGTGACGGGGAGGCCAGATTTCTTGCGCAAGCTAATCTATCCAAACAACCATCGTTTCTTACCCCAAGGGCATATCAAGCACAAGGCTCCAACAAATGGGAAGGCTCCTCTAAAGCTCACAATGGCAGATTGGGAAACCATTTGGGAGGAACACCACAACAACAATTCGGCTCCGTGTCCTCCACCAAAAGGTATGTCAAGGTATTCCATATTTTTAAGGCTTCCATATTGGAAGGACTTAAAAATAAAACACCTCTTTGATCCCATGCACATATTCAAGAATGTAGCCCAAACACTATGGAACCACATTATTGGCAAGAAGGACTCTTTGGGTGCGAGGGAGGATTTGAGGCTTTTAAAATGTCTCCCCGCCTCTGCCACTCCACGGCATGTCCCAAATGGAAATATGGTGCTTCCTAAAGCACCATGGATGCTAGCAAAAGAAGAATTAGACAAGGTGAAGGGTACCATGGCCTCTATTCGCACACCAACAGGATACATGAGGTCGCTAAAGGGAGCTTTCACAAAAGAGAAGAAAGGTGGAAGCGTTCAATTGTATGGGTTGAAGTCCCACGATTGGCACAAGATGCTTCAGGTAATATTCATACTCCCTATTCTATCTATAGTTTGTGTGTATGACTATCACTCACTTTTCCCTAATTTACATTGTAGTTCATTCTGCCGGTGAGTATGTGTATATGTCAGGACAAGAAAGTCAGGGATGCTATTTTCAAATTAGGAGAGCTAGTAACGTACACCCACAAGACTCCACTCAACTACACCTTTTTTATGTACACAATAATTTCAACTAGCACTTAGTGTATCCATGTGTGTTTTCTTGCAGATTTGTGAGCTCCAAGGAAATCGAAATAGATGCTATCCCTGCTGCTCAAACACTTGCAATAGAAATTGTGTGTGCCATTGAAGATGCATTTCCTCGATTGGTCCTTCTTAGTCAAATTCACCTCTTAGTTCACGTGATTGGAGGAGATAGCTATATGTGGAGTAGTGCACGCATGATGGATGTTCTTCTTAGAGAGGTTTTTAAAGACTCTCAAAGATTTTGTGCGGCTACGGTCTCAACGAGAGGCATGTATGGCCGAAGGTTGGATTATTCAAGAGGCATTTGTTTACATATCAGAGTATTTGGCACAAGTTGATCCTTCAATGCCTCGCATGTGGTCAGACGAGGAAGATTCAAGGATGACTTCACACTTGACAAGCGAAAATGGGAAACTACTTAACATGGATATGAATCTATCTCGAGTGGTCGATAACTTTTTCATTCTCAATGCAGAGATTATGACCAAGTGGGTAGACTTGTGGACAGTGGCAAAGGCCAGGCGTTTGCAAGAGAAGGAAGCATGGAAACAAGCACATGGAGGAAGGAGGGCACCCCCAGTGCCTAGACACCTTACATGTTTCCCAGATCTCATTACTGCAGAGTGGATTCATGAGAGAATGACCGAGGCAAAAGCGCGCGGAGAAGACATCACCAATAAAGAATGGGAGTATGCACGAGGATGCGCACCAAAGGTAGAGTACTCATATACCTAAACCATATTGTCTCGCTATTTCTTGAAATTATCTTTAATATATATTTGTTAAATTAATATATTTTTCTATTTTTTAGTGCCTTTCCTTTAACTCTATGTGGTCAAAGGGTCGTCACTTTCGTACGCACCACATTGACGGCATTGCAATCATTGATCCACTCATGCATGGATTACCACAATGTACCTTTGGTTTTACCACGTTTGAGACTGCGATGATATCTAAAGAGGTGGAGTTGACCTTTGGCACTACTAGCCTCTACTTAGGTCTACTAGTTTGTATCTACGTGTTTGTGTGCTAATATATATATCCTCTGGGAGAGAATTGTAATGTTACGATCAATTGATCACTTAGACATTAAATTTAAGTACAGCCAACACAAAACGATGGCTACATTTACAACCTTAACATATATATGTGTGAACATATATATGTGTGAACATATATATGTGTGAACATATATATGTGTGAACATATATATCTATTTACGCATGTATGTAGGCACTAAGTATGGGAGCATAGCATCCACAGGTTAGACGCTTCCTCTTGGGTATAGTCCTTTTTTAATCATAACGGTGCGGTCGTTGATCTAATCATGCATAGATTACCACAACGTACCTTTGGTTTTACCACGGTTGAGACTGCGATGATATCTAAAGAGGTGCAGTTGACCTTTGGCACTACTAGCCTCTACTTAGGTCTACTAGTATGTATATGTATCTATGTGTTTGTGTGGTAACATACTTATGTATATATTTATAGATGAGTGAGTAGGGTGGAAAGCTTAATCTTATATTGCTTTTTGTAATGTAGATGTCAGACGACAGACCAACTGGTGAGGAGCAAACAGCTGGCTCTTCTTTTTGTTGGTTCACGTCTCAAGTGGGCCCCCACTCGAGGTGGACATCGCCTCTAGTTGACCCGAGTCTTGAGTCGGTGAGAGAAAGCAAAGAAATAAATAATGTTTCTACGTAGTTAACCATAAATCATGAGTGTCATAGGTTTTTTTTTGTTATTTGTGGGCATGGCCATCCTACACCTACCCTTCTCAGATTCCTCCACCGGTCGTAGATCCTGACTTACAATGGGCTATCTCTTTACGAGAGCAGTACCTCCGTTCGACGGAGGATTTGCTTGGCCGCTACACTCCGTAGCATCTTGCGACCTATGGCATTTCTCCGCAGACTACACCATGGGGGAGTTAGGGAGGGACTCCTTACCTACAGAGCCTCGCACCAATGGCACCTCCCTCTACTCTCCCTTCATATCGTCCTACTCCTATTCCATCGTAGGGTCCTACTCCCCTTGCATCGCAGGGTCCTACTCCCATGGCATCACAGGGTCCTATGCCACTCCATTCCACTCCGGCTTTGCCTGAACATCGTTGACGACTTCCTCTGGCAGTGCGCATCGACGCTTGTCTCAGGGCAGCGAGCGCCATGAGAGACGAAGCGGCGCCGGATCTTGTGGTTTTGCATGTTTTGGTAGTGGCGGGGGAACGGATTCCCCACTTTCAAAGGGTGCCGTCCGTGATGCAGAGGACGAGGATACTAACGCACCTGTGCCAGACACGCATGGGTGCTACTACAGGGTTAAATATGGAGGGGAGGTTGATTTCGGCACAGCACATGGCAGGGCATTTCGACGCCATCTACAAATTCTTATACATTCAACGTATAAGATTTTTTTTTATAAAGTTCAGAAACCAACTGCCCGATCATGCACGGTACATTGAGGACGCTCTGTTAGCTAGATTTCCAAACACCCCTGATCAACATTTTTCACAACAATGGTTGGAGGGCTACATAAAGACATTTCTAAAAAACAAGCAGTCCAGTGTGTGCGAGCAGCAGCCATCCAGGTCAGAGATCTAGACAAGAGTTACTGCGGTGGCAACATGGCAGACGCGGAGTGGGAGTGGGTAATTCGAGAGAAGAGCGATCAAGATGGGACGCGCTCATCATATAGACAACAACGCGAGGCCTGAGCAAGACAAACTCCCACCCACTATGGCTCAGGAGGCAAGGGAGCTTGGAAGGATAAATATGTAAGATTATTTGAATTATAACATCGATCGGTGATTATAAATATTGTGGTTGATAATTTGGTATTGTTATTGCTAACTTAGGAAAATGTCACTCTCTCTCGACCAACCAGAGAGATGGTCAAGTATCGGGAGCAACATATAGAATTTGATACTTGGCGATGGTTGTTCGAAAACAACCACATCTCTTGCGAGCAATTCGACACGGCAGTTGGACCACTACAAGCAGTAAGTTTAAACAAGTAATTTTGTATCAATTGTTTTGAGCTGCGGATAATTGTTAATTTGGTTTGGGTTTATGTAGAGTCAAAGTGATCCAACATACGTGCCTCTGGACGACAACGAGGATTAGATAAAAAAATGTTTTGTCAAAACTTTCGTAAAGTCCCAATGTGGTACAATGTGTATACAACTATTTATTTTTTACTGTAACTTTCTTAAATAGTTGATCTTCTACATTTTTAATTGTCAAGGTAAAGTAAATGTTGGGGTATAAAGCCCAATGTGGTCGCCCAGGTAAGTGGGCGGGCCGCCAGGTATGTACACATATTCTTTTGTAAAAACCTAATAAGAACTCGCTATGCTCTACACATTACAGTAGAGCGAGTTCACCATATCGTCATGCTCTTCTTCTCGCACTCTCTCTCGCGTCGCACTTCCGCTCGTACTCCTTCAACCGGTATCAGAGCTCAGATCGAGGCTCGGGGCAGCAATGCAGGAGGCTAGAGTCACCAGCTCAGATTGGAGTGAAATTCGACAAGCGAAGACACGGCCCCAAATCTCATGGGAAAGCCCGAAGGACTTGGTATTGTCAAAATTTCATTCTGAGGTCATCTTGGCCACCGTTCGGCTTCGACAAAGGTCTGCGCAGGCCATTTTCGACTACGTGGTCTCGACGGGTGCAGATCCGACTCTGCAAATTTGGGGTTTTTGACCTACGACTGCAGGTGCTGAGGATATCGACACTCCTAGAGTGTTGATTTGTGGCTGTCTACACATCGAAGGACGGCTCATAGTTCTTGGAGGCGTGTCACATACGACACGGGCGCATCTACACACAGACTGTAGGCGACATCCACTAGTTCATCAGGTAGCTTGTGTTTGCTGCTTGATATTCCAGATTTTATTCTGACATTGCAGGTACTTCCACATGGGATGTATTGTCAGAGATGATGTATGTCTGTTGAGGGTTTGCTGGCTGTGAGTCACGCAGCAAACAACTACTGTAGCGGTTACAGCATACAGTGGGAAATTTGTGGATGTATGACTTTGTGGGAAGTCTATGTACTGTCAGATTTACTGCAGCCTTTGTTGAGGGTCGTGTGAGGTTTTATTGAGCTGGGGGATTCTTGAATGTTGAGATCCTTTCGGTGATACAGGTCTTGGAGCGATCCCTCGAGCACCCTTAGATAGGCAGCTAGGATGTATTGAGTGTGAGTTAGACAGTTGGGATTGCATCTTTACTTTACTGTTGTTGAGGCATTGTCGCAGTCTATGCTTACAGGACAGTGACAAGACAGTCAGAGATAGTACAGGTGCAGGACAGGTTTACCCACAGCTTACAGTGTTAGAGAGACAGTGGTTTTTTGAGCTGTTTTTTGGTCTGTTTTTTGTACACCAGAGCCATTTTACAAAGGAGACTCTGCCAAAATTTATGCAGAATCTAAAGCTTTCTTGGTTCATTTGACAGGTTGATATTGGTTTAGAGGTCAGTTTACAGGGGAAACTCTGTCGAATTTTTCCCAGGAAAGTAAACCACTGTGAAGCGTAGCTATGGCTGGATCACAGGACACTGCTCTTTACAATATCAAGAAGCTGGACGGAACCAATTTCCCATTGTGGAAGAAGCAGATTTGGCACGTGTTGGTACAAAAGAAGTAGATAAAACCTATAAAGCTCAAGGGGATAAAACCAGAAGATATGGACGAAGATGAATGGAGCGAAATGGATGAATTGGCACTTTCTACCATTATGCTGACTTTGGCAGAAAGCGTTTACTTCAATGTAGCAGACGAGATGTCGGCTTATCAAGCATGGTTAAAGCTGAGTGATCTTTATGAGAAGCAGAGTGCAGTTTCATAGGTATACTGGCTTAAGAAGCTTGTTGACTTGAAGATGAAAGAAGGGACACCTATGTCCAATCATTTGAATGAATTCAACACAATCTACAGTCAGTTGTCAGCTCAAGGTGTCAAGTTTGATGAACCTGTTAGAGCTATGTTCCTGTTGATAACATTGCCGGAAAGTTGGGACACTTTTCGCACAACTTTGAGTAATTCTGCACCTCCAGATGGTTTGAACACAGCAGGTGTAGAAGTAAGTCTGCTTACTGAAGAAACCAATAGAAAGACAATGGACAAAGGCAAAGGAATAGCCTTACTTGTTGAGGGAAGGACCAAAGAAAAGTACAAAGGTGGAAAGAGGAATCAGTCTCGTAGCAAGTCTCGCAGTGCTAAAGGCAAGAGTGACATAGAATGCTACCATTGTGGCAAAAAGGGTCACATGAAAAGAGACTGCAAAGAATGGAAAGCAGAAAAAGGCAAAGAGAAAGCTGAAGACCATGGTGAGAAGAACAAGTCCTCAGTGAAGATTCAAGAAATAAATGTGACAAACACTGTTGCAGAGGATGACAGTCTAGTGTCGGGAGACATCTACTTCCTGAAGAATACAATGGACTCAGCTCTTCTTACAGCATCTGATGGAAATGCACTGAGTGACTAGATTATAGACTCAGGGGCATCACTTCATGTGTCTCCAAACAAGGAGTGGTTTACCTCTTATGTGACCACTAAAGATCATGTTCGGCTAGGCAATTGGCAGACATGTGAGATCTTAGGTGTTGGAGATGTTCAATTGAAGTTTCAGAATGGCTCTTCTTTCATGCTGAAGAATGTGAGACATGTTCCTGCAATTACAAAGAGCTTGATTAGCACAGGTTTACTTGATGATGCTGGCTACGTCACCACTTTTGGACAGAACATGTGGAAGATATCCAAGGGTTCTATGATAGTAGCACATGGAGTAAAGTCTGGAGGACTTTACATGATTTATGTATCAAATGTCTCTAAAAATGTAATCAATGTAACCGAGCAACCGAACGTTTCTTTGTGGCATAGCCGGTTAGGACATATGTCCAAGAAGGGAATGGAAATCTTGTCTCGTTCTGGTTATTTGCCTGGCTTTTCATTTAATGATTTTGAATTCTGTGAACATTGTCTGTATGGTAAGCAAACACAGCAGCCACATAAGCATAGAAGCAGTAGAAGAGATACACAGTTGGCACTTGTTCATAGTGATTTGTGTGGACCTATGCCTAACCTATCTCTAGGGGGAGCTTCTTACTTTATGACATTTATAGATGATTACTCGAGGAAAGTATGGGTTTACTTTCTCAAGCACAAGGATGAAGCGTTTAGTGTTTTCAAAACGTTTGTGACACTTGTGGAGAATCAGAGTGGCAAGAAGCTTAAATGCTTACGCACTGACAATGTTGGAGAGTATGTTTCAAAGGCCTTTCAGGACTTTTGTGAGTCAAAAGGTATAAAACGTGAACTTACCGCTCCTTACAATCCTCCTCAAAATGGTGTTGCTGAGAGGATGAATAGGACCATACAAGAGAAGGTTAGAAGTATGTTGTCTAATGCACAGCTGCCAAATGGGTTTTGGGCTAAAGCTGTATCAATAGCTGTTCATCTTGTAAATAGATCTCCTAGCAAGGTTTTGCAGAAGGATTCAGTGCCAGAGATGGTATGGTCAGGCAAAATGCCCTCATACAAGCATCTCAGAGTCTTTGGCTGTGAGGCATATACTCACGTTCCAAAGGAATTTAGGAACAAACTTGAGCCAAAGAGTAGAAAGTGCATCTTTCTAGGCTATGGTGATTCTGGTGAGATGGGGTACAGACTTTGGGATCCCGAATCTAGAAAGGTTGTCCGCAGCAATGATGTTCACTTTAATGAATCCAAATATCATTCTAAACCAGAGAGGGTTGAGGAGATTAGAAGAGTTGTCTTCCAAGAAGATGGACCTGCACGTGCAAGACAAAATGTCAGGGTTCAAGAGGAGCAAGGACAGGATAGAGTGGAACCACAGGTTGTGGCTGAGCCTGAGCCACCTATTGTGCGTAGATCTGGACGTGTCACGCGACCTCCTGATAGGTTTGTTCCATCTATGAACTATGTCATGTTGACTGATTGCAATGAGCCTTCATGTTACAAGGAAGCAGTGCAAATGAAGGACTCCGGGAATTGGAAATTGGCCATGCATTCAGAGATGACAGCTCTGCATAAAAACAAGACATGGAAGCTAGTTAAATTACCACAGGGCAAAAAGGCTCTACCTTGTAAATGGGTTTACAGGTATAAGATCACCGCTCATGATAGTCAGCCAAAGTACAAAGCAAGGTTTGTTGCCAAGGGCTTTAAGCAAGAACAAGGCATTGACTTTGATGAAGTCTTCTCTCCGGTGGTCAAGATGACTACATTGAGATGCTTTCTTGCATTGGTTGCCATATTAGATTTGGTGTTGCACCAAATGGATGTCAAGACAGCGTTCTTGCATGGTGATTTAGATGTGGAAATTTACATGCAGCAGCCAGAAGGGTTTGTTGAGAAAGGCAAGGAAGATTGGGTATGCCAGTTGTTAAAGAGTCTTTATGGCTTAAAACAATCACCGAGGGCATGGTACCATAAATTCCACAAGTTTATGCTTTCTCAAGGCTACAAACGTAGTGAGTTCGATCACTGTCTATATACATAGAAGGCTAAGGATGGTAGTTGGTTGATCCTTATTTTGTATGTGGATGACATGTTGATTGCTGGCAAGCACTTGGAAGAAATTTCAGCTTTGAAGTCAAAGATGGCAAAATCGTTTGACATGAAAGACATGGGTGAGGCGAGTCATATACGTGGTATGCGCATTGAGAGAGACAGATCAAAGAAGTTGATTTGGTTATCTCAAACAGAGTATATTGACAAGGTTTTGCAACGTTTCAATATGGAGAAGGGAAAGGCATTGAGTGTTCCATTGCCACCATATGTGAAACTTAGCAAACAAGATTGTCCTGTGTCTGAGGAAGAACAGGCTGAAATGGATAAGATTCCATATGCGTCTGCAGTGGGTAGTTTGATGTATGCAATGATTGCTACTCGCCCAGACATTGCATTTGCAGTGGGAGTAGTAAGTCGATACATGTCAAACTCAGGCAAGAAACATTGGGAGGCAGTGAAAGGAATATTGAGATACCTGAAAGCTACAAAGAGTATGCGTATATGCTATGGGAGTCAGGAGCTAAGTGTAAAGAGTTTTACAGACTCATATTATGTAGCTGACTTAGACAACCGAAGGTCTACGTCAGGGTATGTCTTTACATTGGCTGGTGGAGCAGTATCATGGCGTTCTAGATTACAAGATTGTGTTACTCAGTCTACTACAGAGGCTGAATATGTTGCAACATCAGAGGCATGCAAAGAATCAATTTGGCTTAATCGACTAGTAACAGATTTGGGAATCAAAGAAGAGATGCCTGTGTTATATTGTGATAGTCAAAGTGATATACAATTGGCTCGCAATCCAGTTTATCACTCAAAGACAAAGCATGTGGATGTGAAGTATCATTTCATCAGGGAAATGCTCGAGGATAAGCAACTTCAGCTTGTCAAAGTTCACACCACAGAAAATCCTGTTGATCTACTTACAAAAGGACTTCCCTCAGAGAGCTTTGCGCATTTTCGCAAGCAGTTAGGTGTAGGGTAGTATATCACTTCTCTACATCTCTTGTATCTTAGCTTGTATAGTAGCTTCTCTCACACTTAAAGTACCACATTGGACTTTAAGTGGGAGGTTGTTGGGGTATAAAGCCCAATGTGGTCGCCCAGGTAAGTGGGCGGGCCGCCAGGTATGTACACATATTCTTTTGTAAAAACCTAATAAGAACTCACTATGCTCTACACATTACAGTAGAGCAAGTTCACCATATCGTCGTGCTCTTCTTCTCGCACTCTCTCTCACGTCGCACTTCCGCTCGTACTCCTTCAGTAAATTCAATTTCAGTTCTTTGGTATTTTTTATACTCTTACAAAAAACAATTGATGTCTTATTCTTTTATGCAGGTCAAAAATAAAGGTGCTCATTTGGGCCACCCAAATTTGGGTGGCCCAAATGAGCATCTTTATTTTTTGAATTGGCGTTTAGCGGTAGTATGCGCGGTAATAACAGCGGAAAAGGTCGCAGTAATAGCAATGCGTATATTGCCGCGACATTATCGTGCTTATTGCTGATAAACTACTACCGTGTTCATAGCCGCGGTTATTGCCGCTTCCGTAATTTTTCTCTCTCATTTTTCCTTTGTTTTTCCGCGGCAATGTTAGCGGTTATAGAATACTCCTCTTATAGTGAAGTTGTTCCAAACTTTGGTAATACCTCTTATGGCATTGTTCAGGATATTGTTGAAGCATGTGATCTTCTCATTACGAGGTGATAGCGTGTTTTTTGGAGAGTCTCATGTGCGTCCTATAGCACTTTTTGACTATCAAATGGCAAGGACAAAGAAAACTGCAAGAAAAGTTTACCAAGCTCCGAAGGATTCAGAGAAATATGATGATGACAACCAAGAATAATTAGTCGATCCAGAGGTTGGAAAGAAAGAAGAGAAACCACCTACACAACCTCACTAGAGGCCTATTGCTAGGAAGAGAATGAATTATCAAGTCAAATCTCTGAGGGAGATAAGGAAAGCACAAAAAATCTACTTGTCTTCTTATTCCAAGGCTACCCTTCCTGAGAGTTTTCAAAGAGATATCAGACAGACTCGTGAGCATGATAAAAATCAAAACTTTTGTTTCAATAAGGTGGCAATCTCAAGCCTTGATGTGCCTTCAAGAGGCTGCTGAGGATTTCCTAATAGACTTTATGAATGATAGAGCTACATTGCAGCTACATTTTCTCATAGGTTCACACTGATGATGAGCAAAGATTTTGTGCCTGTGTCAAGGTTGAGGTACAAGTTTGATAACTCTTTTGAGCATATTCCTAATGAGGATCTTAGGGCCTTTCAAATTTTAAATATCACCCCTTTCAGGCAGCAGAAGAAGTCAGGGGTTTTCATTGAAGATGTTACACATCAGTATGAGACAAGAAAGGCCCAGGACATCAAATCAAGCAAGGAGGTTGAGAGGGAGCAAGACATGATGTCAGAGGATGCTATCCTTATAGAGAAAGAAAAAATTTTAAGAGCATCGAACTCTCCTCTTTATGAAAAAGTTATAGGCCAAATGGTTGTGGATGTCTCCATGTGTGGGGATGATAAGGTGTACTGTGACATATTCCCTCAAGATACAAGTATGCTTGTAAACCCCAACATTGAGCTTGGTGATATTGTGCTCTTTTTTTGTCTCAGGTATGTGTTTCCCCTTTGCTAATTATTAGTGCATGTGTGCTTACAAGGGCCTCATTGGGGGATGTGTTTTCTTTGACTTCAGGTTCTTATAAGAGAGCTTCTAGAGGCTATAGCTATGCAAATTTCCATACTTGATCCTCTAGTGACACAGCGCCTATTTAACAAGCAAGGAAGTCTTTCAAGTTTTGTTGAAGATTTTGACATGCTGACCTGCAATTACATAATATACCCGTATGTTGAAGGGTAAGTCTTAACTCCTAACAATTTTTAATATTTTGTGGTATTCCTAGCTAATTGCTATTTTTCTGTAGAGGGCATTGGAGTCTTATTATCTTCAATCTTTTCGAAAAAGATATTATATTTATGAATTTAATGTCAAGTATCCATGGGAGAAGTAAATTGTAAGTATGAAGTATGATCTATGCTTGATGGTCCATTGTTTTCTACTAGTAGCGTTTTGGTTGATGTCTTATTAGGGGAATGGGGGCTAGTGTGCATGAGCCCTTGAAAGACGGTGCGAATGTGGGAGAAAGGGGAGCGAGGGTGGCCGTTATTAGAAGAGTGGGGTGGTGGGCTGGCGTCATAGTACAGAGAGCAAGCAAGCGGAGAGGATCTACTTAGCGCGGGGATGGGACAGGTAGGAGGCATAGGCAGAGGTTCCATAACGACTGTGTGTGTGAGACTTGAGTGCGCGAGCGTGCGAGAGAGAGGAAGAGGTTGTGCTCTGCGTGTGTGTGTGTGTGTGTGTGTGTGTGTGTGTGTGTGTGAGAGAGAGAGAGAGCACTGGGAAGCGCGGGTGGAACAGTGGAGAGGCTGGTGGGTTTTACAGAAGAGCGGCCCACAATGTCCATGCTGTGTCATTTAGTGCAGGAGCCCTAGCATGCACAAGAAAACTTATCCATTGTTGGCTGGCACTTTCATCCTTAGCCACACTTCTAAAAGACGACAATTTCGTAAGTTTCGATGCAAAACATGTGGCCTCTCTCTCGTTGGTTGTAAAGGAATATCTTTTTGGTAGCCCTTGCCCAAGTAGTCTCTTTCTCATTTTACTTTCATGAACGGCCCCTTTCTCCTCCTTTAAACTCTCTCACATTCTAAGACAAGGACATGCAATGCTCACTTAAAAACATTTCTTCTAGATGCTCACTTAAAAACATTTCTTCTAGTCAATAAAGAGAAAAGGATCAAAAGTCAAAAGTCACCAATTCTTTCAAACAATTCCTTAAACTTTTACAACATTTGTTGTTTTTATCAAGAAGGGCTTTACTCCTCCCTCGGAAAGATGGCTCCTTGTTCAACCAGCTCTTTGTGTCAGGGTGGCTCCCTTGTCAGCCAAGTCTATATGGTTAGTGATGATTGGACTCCATCATGTGGTTGTATGATGCTCTGGCTCGGTCTAAGCAGAGCTTTCTCTTGTAATTCATTTTTATAGTAGTATGGTCAATGGCCCCGTTGCCTCTCTCTCTTATTTCATGCAATTTTTTATCATCACTTCCATCCTCAAGGAAAGAGACTAGGCCTAATACCACCACAATTTTGATACCAATCAACTTGAATCAAGGCCCCATAAAGTTCAGGGTTTAAAACAACTACCATCAATATTTTACAAATGGATTATTTTCTTCTGCAATGAGAATAGTTTCAAAATTTATCATTTTTTTAAATCTTGAGGAAGCATACTCTACAATAAATTTCCCAAATTAGAGACTACCAGATTCTTGTGCCTCCTCGATCCATTCCTAAAACCCCATTAATTTGTTAGCAAGATTCTGAACAAATATGGAAATCGAAGTAAAAGTATTTCTACAAGTCGCCATCAGCACCCTACGTAGGCCCTCCGCGTCGCGTTCACACACCCTCCTTGATCCTTGCACGAGTCTAGTTCGATGACCGCTCTATGTCTTGAAAGTCCGTCAGTAACACACAAATACCTGCATGATTGGCTTTCCTTCTCTCTCTACTCTCTACGCAATTAGTCGTACCATCACTTGTGTTTGTGCCTTCATGTGTCTCTCTCACAAGGCCGTCATCTATCGCACACAACTTACAAAGACATCATTGACCATAGCTTTGCCATGCACTTCTCCCATTCACCATTAGAAAACCATGGTATCCAACCAAGCAAAGCAAGAAAAAGGCGTCTATATCAGCACCATCTCATCCTCTCTTGCTATCCGCTCTCTTACAAAGGCCTATAACCCTAGAGCCTTTTCTTCCAACTACAGCTCTCTCTCCTCGGCAGCCTGCACACCCTTGCTCCCTCTCCACTCTTCATTGTCACCTGCAGCTTTGTCCTCAGGAATCTACGTACATGCACAACCTCCACATGTTGACTCTCACCCTCCCAAGCTAGGCTCCAATCCTTAATTTCTACAAACGTCCCCTACGCAAGACACAACTTCTAGTTACGCTTGTCCATATTCTCGCATCTACCAGCGGCAAGCAACGCAACCCTTACCACCTCATTGCCCTCACAACACACACGCTCACACACACACTCAAATAGTGTCTCGTTAACAGGAGAATAGGAATTTTTTTTTTGCCTTGAAAACGAGGTCCACAAATAAGCACACCAAAAATAAGGGCACCAAGGGAACTCACCGTAGAACAGAGAAGAAGCCAATAACAGATACGGGTACTGGTACTGAGTCTTAGACTCAGAAATATGGTCACTGGGAAGCTGATACTAATCATTATCGTAAACCGCAATCCAAACACATCGTCATACTTCGAAAGCAAGAAGTACTAGAGAAGCTAATGTCAATACCTCAGTTTCGAGTCTTCAAAGGAGGTAAGAAAGATGATCCAGATGTTCATACCCAAGCTTTTGAACACTATGCTGAACTGAAACACATTGACGAGGATGAGTGGGGAGAATATTTTCCCCAAACGCTGAAAGCAGCAACCAAAAAATGGTATTACCATTACCCAGCTTGCCAGCTCAAGTCATACAACAAATTACTAAAAGCTTTCAGACTTGAGTATTCAGACAATAGAGGGAATGAGGATATACTTTGTGAGTTGGATCATACTAAACAAGGGAAATTGCATGTCAAAAGCTATGTGGAGAAAATCAAGGAGTTGACCAGACAATTGCAAGAACCTCCTTCTGAAAAGAGAATGAAAGCATGGTTCTTGAATGGCTTCCGTAGTAAGAAACTCAGAGAACAAGAAGTACATGCACCAACAAAGAAATGCAATGACTTGGTGCAGAGGGCCCTCAAATTAGAGCAACAAGCCAAGAAAGAAAAAGAACACAAGAAGAGAATATTAATATCCAATAGCAGTGGTTCATCCACTAAGAATTCAGATTCCAGTAACAGCTCCAATACATCTAACAATGATTCAGATGAGAAAAGCAAGGGTAAAGGAAAGAAAGGATCTTGGTCACACAAAATTGAAGAAATGTCCAAACAGATTTCTGAGATCGCCCAGATCAAACCTTCCATCAGGAAGATGGAAACTCGGTGCTCCAAATGCAAACCTAGAGATCACATCTTGAATGAATGTCCACAATGCACTTGTTGTAAAGCTTATGGCCATCTCTAGAATAACTATGCCATTCAGATTCATCAATTCAAGAAAAGCAAAGATCTATCCTTGATAGCATTAACTAGTGCAGAACCAGCAAAAATGGAAGGAGCTAGTGAGTCCAAAGCAAAAAATCCAGGCACTAGTGGGACTGGTAATGGCCGAGGCGAATACCCACGGGGTGTTGGCCGAGATAGAGGGTATGGGAATTTTCAGCACAAAAGTTTTGACTGCTACAATTGTGGAAAGTATGGGCATTTTGCAGCTCAATGTCCGGATGCAGTCAAAACTGAAGCACCTAATGTGAAGGCACCAGAACGAGTGCCGTTTTGGGTAGTTACTAGAAGCAAAGGTGTAATCATCAAAGAAATGTCCATAGAAACTCCAGGAGCTAGTAGTTGTTGAGGCCAAGAAGTGGGAACATCAGAGAGAGGTTTGGAAGGCCAAGGGCAAGGACAAGGTAGTGGATGAGTGGCAAGAGCAGCGAGAACTGGCAGCCAAGATTACAGAGAATTTGGCTAAAAAGCTACCAAAACAACCAGAGTATTCTGAGGCTCGCACCATCTAGAAGATCTCAACCCAGACTTCTGAGAAGGGACAGACAAATCACTCAGCATCTATAATTGAAGAATCTATGATTGCTACAGTACAAGGTTTGGTGGAAGAAGTCATGCAAGTCAGATGAGACTTTGTCGAGACTGACGCAACTGAAGTGGTGAAGGATCAGTGCATATCCCAGTGTCAGCAAGTGGAAGAAGGTAGGCAATTCAGACCAGACTTGGACAAGACTGAAACGAGTAAGTTGGTGAAGGATCAATGCCTATCCCAGTGTCAGCAAGTGACCATCTCAGAGAAAGGAGCTAAATAAAACTGTGAGGATAGTCACAAGTCCTCTAGTTATGAGAATAGTTATGGGCAAGAGAGAGATGAGATCTATGTCAAGGTCAGTGAATGCATCCAGAAGTTGACAGTGGAGCTGGAGGATATGAGACAAACTTTACCAGAAGCTATAAAGGTCATCAGACAAAAAAGGAAAGTTGAAATCGAGGCAAGGGCAATAAACCTCTTAGCGGTAAGAGATGATGAAGTACCAGTCATTCAAGCTGATTATAAGTTGAGAAAACAATGGGAACCTTTATCTGGTGTTATTCTGGATGGAGATGCCGGAGTCAACATACTGGGGGAACATCTCCAACAAAAAATGGGCATCATTGATTTGAAGCCAGCACCATTCAAAATGAGAATGGAATATCATAGGGTAGTACATGCTATTGGTCTGCTCAAAAACATGCGAATACAGGTGGGTAAGGAAAAATTCAAAACTAGCTTTCATGTGTTAGATGTCCAAGGAGTATATGGAATGCTATTGGGATGACCCTAGCTCAGAATTGCAGGAGCCATTCATGATTATGCAAATCAGACGTTCACTATTCAGCGAGCTAGTAGGAGCCTTCATACCTGAACAATTGTGCAAGAAATATAGTGCTAGGAAGATAGAGAGAATGCTTGCAGTGATGAATATATTTCCATCATCAGAGATTTATGTGAATTTAGTATTAATGGATAAGGTGCAAGCTGACAAATTGAAGAGACAGTTCCCAGACCAGTTCATTGAACTGCATGCTGGAGAAAGGACAATCCAGTTAGATGGTCAACCAATGAACTAGTCTGAATTTGGACACTAGTCAAGAAGGCACTGAGATGGCAATTGAAGGTGTCGAAGTCCAAGGTGTAACTCTAGAATTAGGAAATCCATTCAAAGATTATGCACGTGGGATTCGTACTGAAAAGGAAGCAGAGTCATTAGCCAAACGGAAGGGAGGTGGCCCGAACTGGTTACTTTCAGATGACCATGAGGTAGAATAATGGAACCTTGGTTTAGAAGACAAATCCTAAATGATCAAAATCAACAAACACCTGAACTCAAAGGTGAATGAGAAAGCAAAGGCTCTTTTCCAGAAGTATAAAGATGTGCTCGCTTGGGAACACATTGATCTAAAAGATGTAGATCCAGAGGTTTGTCAGCATCAAATACCACTGAAACCAGATGCCAGATGTGCACGTATGTCGCACGTGTCAATGCAAGGAACTTGCCGATACACTGTGTGCGAGCCACAAATGGCTCCAAGCACACAACAAGCCTAAACTAGTAAGCTCAAAGATGGCGATGGTGTGTCACTCACCGCTCTACGCTTGCTATCATGGAGGATTCCACGCCGCGAAGAAGAAGGAGATGCCGCTACGCCGCACTCAACCGCTTCACCGCCATCGCCATGCCGTCGCAATGCTCTCTCTCTCTCTCTCTCTCTCTCTCTCTCTCTCTCTCTCTCTCTCTCTCTCTCTCTCTCTCTCTCTCTCTCTCTCTCTCTCTCTCTCTCGCATACACACACACACAAGGAGATGAAGAAGAAGAAGATGGAGATGCAGCAAGATGTAAAGAATGAGGATGCAAGAGAGCTACACAAGACAAGCACAAAGCACACAAAGATGGAAAGCTTCTTCTTCTTCTCACAGAAAAGAGAGTACAAAATGACTAAGTGCTAAAACTGAAAAGTAGCACATATGTACATGCGGTCACTAAGTGTGAACTCGCTAGAAGCGTACTAGGCTGGCACTATAAGTGTAGTCCAGCTGTAGAATCACTGGCAAAGATCCTCCGTGTCGGTCACCTGACGCGCCAGTAAATGACTAAGCAGCCAAGACCCGTAGTGGATGCCAGCTCAAGATGTAGAGCTCGACATCTCAACACTCCCCCTCGAGCTCTGCATGTCGCAGAGTCCGAGCATAGTCCGGAAACGTCGAAGCTTCTCAGCTCCGAGGGCCTTGGTAAAGATATCTGCTATCTGCTCCTCTGTGCTGACGTAGACCAAGTTGATGTCGCCCGCCAACACTCCCTCTCGAACGTAGTGGTAATGGACCTCTATGTGCTTGGTCCTAGCATGGAACACTAGGTTCCTAGCCAACTGCATGCTGCTGAGGTTGTCACAATGGATGAAAATTTGTTGGTCCACCTGCACTCCCAAGTCCTCAAGTAATGTGCGTAGCCAAGCTACCTCGCACGCTGCAACTGCTGCACCTCTGTACTCGGCCTCTGTGCTTGATAAAGCAACCGTAGGCTGCTTTTTGCTGCTCCAAGTAACAGCAGCACTCCCAAAAGAGAACATGAAGCCACTCGTAGATCTCCTATCAACAATGCTACCTGCCCAATCTGCATCTGTATACCCATACAATGCTAATGGCGCATCTGCTACATAGAACAATGTGTAGTCAAGAGTCCCTTGCACATACCGAAGTGTGCGTCGTACTCCATCCAAATGTGGCTTCCTCGGAAGCTGCATGAACTGACTCTCAAAGCCTATTGTGTAGCTCAAGTCTGGCCTCGTGATAGTCAAGTAGATTAGACTACCCACAATCTTTCTGTACATCTTGACATCCTCAACAACATCACCCTTCTCTGCACTCAGCTTTGCATTCACATCCAAGGGAATAGAAATTGGCTTACAATCAGTCATACCATACTTTGACAACATGTCCAAAGAATATTGTCTCTGTGACAGCCATACACCCTCTGGAGTCCTGATCACCTCAATGCCAAGAAAGTAGCGCAACTCGCCCAAATCTTTCATTTCAAACTCCTGTTTGAGAAGACCCTTCACATGGTCAATCTCCATAGCATTGTCACCCACAATAATAAGGTCATCTACATATATGGTAATGACCACCAATCCCCACATCACTCTCACGTACATAGAGTGAATGATCAGCATGAGCTCTCCTAAACCCAATACTGACAAGATACTTGGCAATCTTGTCATACCATGCTCTAGAGCCTTGCTTCAAACCATACAAAGCTTTGAGAAGTCTGCATACATAAGCTGGGTAACCTGGATCAACATAACCAGGTGGTTGATCCATATACACTTCCTCTTGCAACTCACCATTCAAGAAGGCATTCTTTACATCCATTTGATGCATAATCCATACTCTGGATGCAGCCACTACTATGACAGCTCTCACAGTCGTCATCTTTGCCACTGGAGAAAAGGTATCCTCATAGTCTATGCCATACGTCTGTGCATAACCCTTTGCGACCAGCCTTGCCTTGTGACGCTCAATGTTACCATCAGCCTTATGCTTGGTTTTATACACCCAATTACAGCCAATAGCTTTCTTGACACTTGGCAATGGCACCAACTCCCATGTGTCGTTTGCTTCCAATGCAGCCATCTCTTCATTCATTGCATCATCCCAATGCACATTTCCAACAGCATCCTCAAAACATGTGGGCTCCACATCCTGTATCACCTTAGCCATGTAGGCTTGGTGATGCGCTAGATACCCATCATAAGTCAATTTCTGAACTGGATTTCTGACTCTGTTATATCTGCGCGGTCCTGGGTCACTCCTTTGCCCTCTAGCATCTTCTTGTACTTTCCTTACACCAGGTGTCCTGACAGCCAGAATTCCAAATTCCTCATCAAGACTTTGTTCACAACCATCTGAATCCATGTCTACATGTGAAAACCCTGATGATGCATTAGCCATAAAGGGAGGTTCATCTACCTTTTCCTTTCCTTTTCGTGATACATTCCCTGTACCTGCTGGTGGAGTAACCTGCGTACGTAGTCTACCATTCCATGGCTTCTCAACAGAGCCACGGGAAGAGGACTCTTGTGGTCCACTCAAAACCTGTGACTGTGGCCTCACATTTTGTACAACCACATCATCTTTTACATCAGCCCCAATAGTGCCATGTGCATTACTGTACCAACTGCTCATCTCATCAAAGACTACATCTCTGCTCACTCGTAATTCTCGTGTAGTAGGATTGTAGCACATGTACCCCTTTTGTTCAAGGGAATATCCCACAAGAATACATTTCTCTGCTTTAGGATCCAATTTCCTACGCAACTCATCTGGTACATGCACGTAAGCTATGCAGCCAAACACTTTCAAGTGTGCCAAATCAGACTTTGTACCTGTAAACTTTTCCTCAGGTGTTACATCATGCACCGCAGCTGTAGGTGTCCTGTTCATAATGTACACAGCTATATTTACAGCTTCAGCCCAGAAATGATAAGGCATGTTCTTCTCATTCATCAATGCACGTGCAACCTCTGCAATGTGCCTGTTTTTCCTTTCTGCGAACCCATTCTACTGTGGAGTATATCTGCATGTAAACTGCATACGTATACCATGCATTCACAAAAAATCTGAAAATTCATTGGAGAAGTACTCTCCCCCTCCATCTGACCTCAATGTCTTGATTTGCATATCTGTATCCTTCTCAATCATAACTTTGAAGTCTTGAAAGTGACCAAACACTTCACTTTTGTTACGCATGAAGTAGACCCATACTTTCCTTGTATGGTCATCAATGAAAGAGACATAATACCTGTAACCATGTATACTTGCAATATCAGTTGGACCCCAAACATCTGTGTGCACCACCTCAAGTGGCTTTTCACATACATTGCGCTCATGTGGAAATGAGCCCTTTGACTGTTTTCCAAACTGGCATGCTGCACACACTTTATGAATACCATCGACCTTGAATTTGGGCAAACCTTTTACAATCTCTTTTGATTGCATGCTGCGCAATCTCTGCTCATTGACATGGCCAATGCGTTTGTGCCAAATGTCAACATCAGCCACAACACCTGTGCCCTGTGCAAATAATGCAGCTTTTACCTCAGGCATGTCTACATTCAGCGTAAACATTCTACCCACACATTTTCCCTCTGTGATCAACTTACAGCCATTCTGGAAATCTTCTACATAACAGCCATTTGGATTGAAGCGAACCTGCAAACCCTGCTCAACCATTTGTCCAACAGAAACAAGATTCTTTGTAATGTTTGGGACATGAAGTACATCTGCTAAGTACTTTGATTTTCCACTCTTCGTATTTAGAGGTATGTCCCCTACATGAGCAATGGGGTGAGCTGTGTCATCTCCTGTCTGCACATAGCCTGACACATCTAGTTTGCGCATATCTCTAAACCACTCTCCACGAGACGTCATGTGATTAGAGGCACCTGAATCCACATACCAAACATCATCTTGGGTGGAATTCTCTGCAGTCATTGTATTCATTAAATGCTGCATAACAAACATGCGCTCGTTTTTTATGTCATCTGCATCTCTGCTAGTAGATGCATAGTTGCCCTGTTCTCTCTTTCCACTCGCTTTTCCCTTTGGACAGTCACGTGATATGTGACCTCTTTCACCACAAGTCCAACATTCTCTGCTATCTGCAGTATGTTGCTGCCTGCTTGATCGTGCACCACGACCTCTTTGACTCCCCCTGCCTTGAGACTAGTTTCCCCTACCACCTGTATTGTTTTGATTTGATTGACCTTCTTGAAATTGGCCCTTGCAACCACTTGGGCCTCGACCACGACCTCTACCTCTACCTCTGTTGGAGTTAGAATAGAAGGCCTGTTCAGACCTATTTCTGCCGCGAGAAGTAGATGTGTCAAGACCAAGGTTCTTCTCCTCAAGAATAAGCATAGAAATCAAATCTTGGAACACGGGGATGTCTTCTCTTGTATTCATGGAAGACTTGAAATGTACATACTCATCTCCTAGACCATCCAAGCATGCACGGACAATGTCATCGTCTTCCACTGAGACTTTAATAGATCTAAGAGCCTCAATGATACTCTTGATCTTCAAAGCATAATCATTGATGGAGAGGTTGTTCCTCTTAACCTGATTTAGCTCTGACTTTAGTTGAAGCTTCCTGGCCTTGATGTTCACCTCGAACACTCTGCCTAAGTTTTTCCATGCAATGGCGGGGGTTTCAGCATCCTGTAGATAGCCCATTATTCCATTTGTGATGCTCATAGAAATCCAATACATCACTTTGCTCTGGCCTTGTTGCCAGTCCCTCAAAGCTTTCCTTTGTTCTGATGTAGCATTTGCCTCGGGAATCTCTGGTTCCTTTTCATTGTCTCCTTCTACATAGTCCCAATAACCTTTTCCTTTTAGGAAATTTGTTATTCTGAACTTCCATGCAGGGTAGTTATTTTTCTCAAGCTTCTCAGTGACAATCTGACTGAAACCGTCAGACATCTTGAAGCACTAAGACAAAATAGCTGCAATCTGCAAAAACCTGCAAATGTACTGAACCTGCTATCGTGGTACACCTGTAACACTTTCTACACTCAACGAGTGTCCACAATCAATCGTACATACAACCACTGTACTTGTACAGAAAATCTCTGTATACTGCACTTTGGAGACCTATTCAGAAACTTGTACGAAAAACCCAGCATCTGGTCGTGGATTGCGAACGAAGGGATTGTGATGCTCTTGCTCTCTTCGCCTCTCTTGCCTGCACCAGGCTCTGATACCATGTAAAGAATGAGGATGCAAGAGAGCTACACAAGACAAGCACAAAGCACACAGAGATGGAAAGCTTCTTCTTCTTCTCACAGAAAAGAGAGTACAAAATGACTAAGTGCTAAAACTGAAAAGTAGCACATATGTACATGCGGTCACTAAGTGTGAACTCGCTAGAAGCGTACTAGGCTGGCACTATAAGTGTAGTCCAGTTGTAGAATCACTGGCAGAGATCCTCCGTGTCGGTCACCTGACGCGCCAGTAAATGACTAAGCGGCCAAGACCCATAGTGGATGCCAGCTCAAGATGTAGAGCTTGACATCTCAACACAAGAGCACTCTTCTCTTGCACAAATGAGAGAATGACTGAATTTTAGGTTTAGTTGACTTTTATATGAGCTTGCCCCATTCACACTTGGGCACCCATGCTTAGCCAACTAGTCCCTTGAATGTTCCAGTTAGAGTGCACCTCTCATCAGCGATCACTCTTACCCTTTTCTTATTGGACCGACAAGCCCGGTACCTGACTCTACCAAGTAAATAATACAACGTCCGTCATAGGTGATATGGTGTCCGTGAGCCGTGAGGGTTAACATGGCCCCCTTCCTGATGTAGATTCCGTCCTAGAAAGCTATTGAGTTGAAGCTCGTTCGTCGAGGTGGAAGAGCATTTGAGATGAATTTCCTTAGCCTTCTTCAGTACTGCAAAATCAAACAACATTGGCACAATAGTTACATTCTCATATAGAATTAAAAATCATATGCAGTTGTAGGCAGACAATGTGATTGGTAACAGAATTTTAAACCATTTGTCAGCAATAAACATTAAATTGCAATATAATCAAATGCATAAACAGATGTAAAGGTAAAAAATTAAACAAGTCTGGGGTCGCTAATTTAACGGTCGAAAGACAATAGAGATCGCCTATTAATACCATGGCTAAGCTTCTTAATTTTCTCTGGTCAATTAAGTTGTTTAATCGCGAGAGCCAAGTATTTCATGTTCGAGGGCTGACTAGAGGCTATACCTAGAAGACCTTGTAGTCAAGCTACAATAAAAGGAATTTCTCATGAAATCATCGCCTGACTGATTACCTTTTCTTTGACCCCCCAAAGTCTTTTCATAGTGATTCAATTTTGATGTGTGTGCTTATTTTGTATGCCTTGGGTTTTTTGCTTTTCAAGGAAAAGCGCCCACACTGGGAACCTCTAAGGCTCTAGTACAGTAGGCAATACATGTGAGTGAAGTATCCAATCAAACTAAGATTTCTCTTCCAGCTTAAGATTTTACATTGTGGCACTTTGATTTTTATTTTTATTTTGTTTGTTCATTTTAAGCATTTTATTTTTGTAACTTTGGGGGGTCATATAACACGGTTACCCTCCCCAGGCTCATCACACTAGTAAAATCCCTTTATAATACTTAAGCTAAAGGTCAATAGGGACTAAGCTCACTAGAAATCCCAAGTACATTTCACACAATGCTGCCTAAATCGGATTAAGAACCTAAGTAACCATTGATAATTAGGAAGGCATTCGCCATGGTATTTAGAGAAGATCTCTAACACCTAGCTTGGTCAAACTAGCTTAGTCGGACTGCTTGATTTTTAAACCTAGACAAGTGCTTATGACAAAAAATTACATTGAATTTAATGTTTGATACCAAGAAAATGCGTTGAATATTATGCTACCAATCACAATTAAAGCAGACAAATAGGATGAAAAAAGATAAGGAGCAATGTTAATGGACAAGAAACACATGTTTGTGTTGATGGTAGTGCTTGATTTGAAGTGTGAACGAGAGAAAGATTCCATGAAGGTCCAAATCCTAACAACAACAACACATTCCTGTACACACGAGGAAACACAAAGAATACCTCTAGGAGGCACATCAGTGGGAAAAAGGAACTTTGCTAATCACTAAACTCTAAAACAGAAACACTCCTATCGTACTAATCCTACCTACCCTCCATCACTCGAGTGATGAGGATCAAAGGTGTTTTATAACATAGGTTTTTGTTTTAGTGTACTGGATGTGAATGTGTAGGTCTGGGTCAATGTTTTGACTTTTCTTTATATATACATTCCCTAAGATTGGGAGATTGAGAGGTCAGGGAGGAAGGTTGAGAGGGGAGTGAGTGGATGATGACAGTCAGCAAACACTCCCCCCTTCCTTGGGTAGATCATAATGTTTGAAATGTGCTCGTCACCCTTTGAAACCAATTGTTCCAGTTGGTAATAGGTGAGGATTTTTGCCAGTAGTTTTCTATTACCTTAGGTGCCTCGTCGAGTTGCAAGGGTGGTAAGTTACTCTCCCAAGGTCGAACTTGAAATGGTTCAACAGGTGATTCTTGAACACTGGGAGGTGTGGATTCCTTTGTAGCTTCATGGAGGTCCACTATTGTAGGTGGAGGCTGTGGAGAAGCTTTTACCTCTATGGATGCATTACATGAGGAGCTAGAAGCTTCATGGGACTCCCCCCTTCCTGAGCTAGGTGGAAAAAATTGTTCTTTCTTTGGTACCCAAACTAGCTCTGGAGCGGGTGTGTAGCGTTCAATGATTTTTTTTTCCACGGTCGTCAATTCGTTTTGGGGCTACAGGATTGGGCGCACATGGGTCAAGTGACAGGTAAGAACACAATCTACGTTTTGGCACCCAAATTTGATCATTTCCTTGATAGTAGCCTTGGGCTTCCAATAGTCGTTTAGGAATCCAACGCCACGTTTCCTTACATTTCTTGGAGCGAGTGGGACGTTTCTAACAAGGCTTTTGTTTATTAGCATCAACCATGGTCGCTAAAGAAGCTTTAGGGACCCACTTGTATGTTTTCTTCATCCTATTAGGATGAGTCTTGTTAGAAGCTATATGCATTGCTTGTAGCATATTTAAGGGTACGGGCATTTCATCCCCCTCAGGTGTTACCCAAGTTGTCCCCCTATTTCCCCAAGTGTCTATGGTTGCTGCTAGGTATCCACATTGTCTGACTCAATCATCCCAGGTAGTATATCCATATAAGGAGAATCTTTCCCAACATCAGTGTCCGCTTTACACGTGTAACAATACTACAATGGGGCCGAGTGAACTGTGGTGTCAGATCTATGATCAATTATAAACATGTTTCCTAGAGGATGTGCTCGACCACAGTAACAAGATCCACTTGAATGACAAAATCTTGGAACCGCAAGTAGACATGGTTTTTAGACCAGTCATGCACCATTTTTGCTTCCCTCATGAAAGGACGTCCTAAGATCATCTCCGATGCCATAGTGTGTTTGGAGAAATCGATAACAATGAAGGTAATCCTTATTTTATGTCCAAAGACCTTGATCTTGAGATCTTCTAGCATCCCAATAGGTTTAACAATAGACCCATTGGCCATTTTGACTACTATGGTTGTGGTCGCAAGGTGAGGTCTTCCCATAGTTTCCCAGCAATTTTTAGTCACAATGCTAACCCCAGTGCCACCATCAAGCATTCCCTTCACAGTTAATCCCTTAGTAGTGATTGGTATGGTCGCATTGGATTCATCACCCTCAAAGTATTGTCCCAACTTGTTAGCATGTATTTCTATAACAAGGTTCTCATCTAGGTTGGGTTGTGGATCTAAGTGTTCCTCCTCTATTGGCATCTCCCCATCTCCATCCATCTGTGCAAATTGTGGTAGCCCAAACTTTAGTTCTCCATTGAGGAAGGCTCAAAAGCTGAGACTAGCTCAGGGTCTTTATATAGTTTGGACATGATGATGGTTCTAACTTCTGAAGACATGAAATCCATCAATTTGGCAATGTTTAACGGCACCTTTTGAACTTCAATCCCTTGACGTGGGGAAGATGGGATCTCCATTTCTTCGATAGGATCAGGTAGTCCCTCTATAAACATTATTTCCATCAAGAAGTGAGTACGCCCACTGTCATAAAATCTAATATCTAACCAACCCAAATGATTTTCTCATATTAAATTCATCACTTAATGTGGGAGAATAAACGGGAACAAGTGTTAAGATATAGATATGTGCTTACAGATCTATCTCAACACGGGGCCAATGGTAAAGGGGCCCAAAAGGGAGATGGTCTATCAAAGAGCAAGGCTAACCAATGGAGCATAAGACCTTAGGGTTAGCTTCATTGAAGACCTCCAATAAATGTGTGTAAAAGTCCTTTGACCTTAGGTAAGCTAGGGCTGAGCTTGAGGTGGGAACCCGGCCCAAGCTCGAGGTGCTTGTCCTGCTTGAGGTGCTTGTCGTGCTTGAGGTGTTTTTCATGCTTGAGGTGCTTGATTAAGATGCTTGAGGTGCTTGACTGGCTCCATGCTTGAGGTGCTTGACTTGCTGCATGATTAAGGTACTTGAGGTGCCTTGAGAAGCTTGCCTGAGATGCTTGTGGGAACACCCCCTAGTTCAAGTGCTTTGTCATGCTTGGTGAGTAAGGTGCTTGATCACCTAAAGTCAAAAGCATTCCTACAAGAGGGGGGGCGAGCCCTTTTCCTAGGGGCTAGAGAGAGAACACCCACTCACACACACAAGGGAAGCCCCAACTTGAAGAGGCAGCAAGGACACATGTCACGCCCCTACCCATGTTACCTTCATGTGTTGCTTGAAGCCTATTGGCTAGGCTTCAAAGGGGTCCAATGATAAATTACATGAATTATCTAATTGTTTTATCATTTATCAATTCCTCTCTCTCAAAGGGGAAAGGGGGACACTTGTCCCAAGGCTACCCATGTTGCTTGTAATGGCTCCTGCTTGTGATTGGCTAGGCCTGGAGGGGTCCAATGAGCTTCAAGCATGAGCTACAAGGGGGGGTCGACCCAAGCAAGCTAGGGGGGTGCTTAGGGGGTATACTCACCCACACACACTCACAAGCACTCTCATTGTGTACTATGCAAAGTGCAAGAGCTCCCTCTCCTTCTCCAAGCAAGTAGAGGTTGAGAGCCTACACCAACACTCTTGGCTATGGAGTGCAAATCCAACCAAGAGCCATGCTTCAATGCTTAAGCTTGACATCTCCTTCTTCTTCATTACTATGCTATTATGTATGCTAGCAACAAGAGTATGATAAGTGAGGAACTAGTTCTTTCTCCTATGAAATGTTTCTTCTTCCTCTTCCCTACCCTCATTCCCCGCTAGCTCTCTCCACCTTCGAAGGTGTTTGAGGTCTTGGGACTGAGGCTTGGGACAATTAAAGCTTTCTTCAAGTTCATGTTATGCTATGATTGTGATGCATGAAGCTTTCCATCTTCATTGCCGCTCACCTAGGTCACAAGGAACACAAAGAATGTATTGTAACAAGTCTCTCTTAATGGGAGAAATCATAATACAAATGCCTATTGAAGGGGGGACCGGCTCCACATAAATCCGGTCCTCAACTGTTGTCATGTTCTCTAAATTCTCTCTCTTGCAAAAGTATTGTTCATGCCAAGTTAACTAATTGCTATGATTATGTTGCTATCTTCAATTATGTCTACCCGCTATGCTCACAAAGTTATTTCTCGAAAGTATTCTCATTAATTTCTGCTATTCTCAAGTTGAATAGGCTAATTCCATTACATTGGTATCAGAGCATTTGGTTTCTCTTTTCTTGCTTAAGAAGAGAGGTCCTTAAGTAGCCTATAAATGGTTGATGTTGTTAATTATAATAGAGTAAGTGGAACTGGGATCTAATATCGGTTTTGTTAAGCCCACTATGTGGGGGATGGTGCACACCTCGGGAGCTTTGAACTTAATAATGGATTCTTTTTAGACTTGCCTACGGCTTTACCATTATTGAGCCATAAGAAGTCCGAAAGGAGCTAGCCCTTGGCAACTCTGCTATGTTAGACCTACTCCTCTACTCTCTATAATTAACCACTTTGAGCCGTGGGTGTAGATACTTAAGAGCCGATTTTCAAAGGCTAAGAGGAGTGGCAACTAAGGTTTTGTATTGCCAAAGCATACACTAAGTATAAACATAAATTTTTTTAACATGGCTGACAATAATCAAGAGAGTAGAATGAGCATTGATAGCTTTGATTTTGCACATGAATTTGCTAATGATGATGCTCCCATGTTTGTGAATTATCTCATCACTAGGTTGCAACAGGCTATGGGCAACCCTGTTTTGCAAGCCGAAGTTACTCAACAACTTCGTGCTTATGGAATTTCCCTTCCTCTCCCAGAGGAGAGAGAGCTTAGGAGGCCTCTTGAAGAGACCCCCAAAAGAAGACTCTCTCCCATTCGAGAGGAGGAATCCAAGGAGAAAGAAAGCAATGACAGTCTAAGTTCTTCTGAAGATGTGGCTCCACGAAGACAGCGGTCTAGACGATCGCCTACTCGTCCCAAGAGGAAAAGAGCAACCTATAGTCCTTCTCCTCATCACTCTGAAAGGCAAGAGAGGAAACAAAGGAAGAAAAGGGCTAGGAAGAGGTCACCCTCTTCTCCTTCTTCTTCACCTTCCTCCTCTTCCGATGAAAGTTATGGCTATTCTCCTAGAGAATACAAGAGGGGAGGACATCGCAAATCATTTCCTGCATGGCGAAGGTCACAAAAGCTAAAGAAGTTCAAGGAGGGAGGAAAGAGTATCTCTTTTCTCACCTATGATGGCACCTAATTTGGTGCTACCGACAAAGAGTTGGACTTCATCCAGCAATTTGATGCGGCCTTTGGGGACGAGGGATTCACAGAGTCCTCCAAGCTACGCCATGTAGCTATGCACTTCCAAAAATCAGCTCGTCAATGGTGGGCTAGCCTTCGTGGCAATGGAGAATCCCCAAAGACATGGAAAACTCTACGAGTTTCCATCATGAAGCAATTTCTTCCAAGCGATACTAAAGATAAAGTTCTTACCGAATGGCGCGGCTTGAAGCTTCTCTCTCATGAGTCTATCAACAAGAATGTAGACAAGTTTTGGTATTTACATCTCAAAGCTACTGTCTTTCAAAAGATAGACTTTGCCGAGAAAAGACAACAATTCTGTGCGGGATTACCTGAAGAGATGGCCGAATACATCAACTCTCAACGGCCCGGTACTATTACCGAAGTAATCCACCACACCATGGTTGCTTCACGCATCAATTTCCATCAAGGGGCTAGACGTAATGTCAAGCCCATGGAAAACAAAGATAACAATGATGCAAAGGGGAAATCCAATGCTCAAAATAATTCCCAAGGCACTTCCAACAACAACAAAAATCGGTCCAAGGAGAAGGGAGTTTACAAAGGTAAAAACAAACTCTCTCCTGAAGAGCTTGAAGCTTTTCGCAAGGACCATAAATGTTTCAAGTGTGGGGAGCAAGGACATGGCTATCGTTCTTGCCCCAAGAAGAATACTCGCAATGAGACTCCTAGGGCTTCCACCATCGAAGCTCCAAAAGAGGATGCTCATTGCAAAGGATCATCACTCTCCTATTCTTGGGGAAAGGTAAGAGAGCATGATGCCTTCATCTTGTTTGACCCTGGCTCTACTCTTAACTTCATATCAATAGAGTTGGCCACCAAGTTGGGCATTCAAGCTTTTGAGATGGGAGATATAGTAACAGCTGATGCAGCTTTCAAGGGACAACAAGCCTCCGTTACTCCCTTGATTGGGAAGTTGAGGCTTCATGTCCAAAGCTATGTCGACAAAGAAGACTTTTTCATCTCTCCTCTCCAACATCAGGATGTTATCCTAGGGGCACCATGGTTTGATCGCATGGCTGCCAACATGAAGTTCCCTGAAAGGAGAATTTACTTCACTTACAGGGGAAAGAACATGTATATAGATGCTAGTGAGCGTGGTCGCACTATTCCACTTGTAAATCCTCTTTCTTTTGATAAGTCAATGAAGAGCTCAGTTTCTGCGTACATGATTTTTGTCAAAGAGTCTCCAAAAGATACTAATGTTTCATCAAATGTAAATGATAGGAATCAAGAAGAGTTAGACTTGTCTAATTTTCTAAAAGGATTCCAAGATGTGTTCATCGATGATATCCCTATGGACTTACCTCCAAAACGAGGGGATGATGACCATCGTATTGAGCTCCTTCCTGGAAGCTCACCACCTAACAAGCCTCCTTATCGAGTCTCACAAGCTCAACAAGAGGAGATCATGAGGCAAGTACAAGAGCTGGTAGACAAAGGGATGGTGAGGCCTAGTTCCTCTCCCTTTTGTTCTCCAGTCCTTTTAGTGCAAAAGAAAGATGGTACATACCGTATGTGTGTGGACTATCGAGTACTAAACCATATCACTATCAAAAACAGATTTCCCGTACCTCGGGTAGAAGATCTTTTTGATAAGCTACAAGGCTCTACCTACTTCAGTAGGATTGACCTTAAGAGTGGCTATCATCAAATAAGGATAGTGGATGAAGATATCTTAAAGACCGCGTTTCGCACAACGTTTGGTCTTTATGAATATCTAGTCATGCCTTTTGGCTTGACTAATGCACCAGCTACGTTCAATCGTTTGATGGAGAAAATTTTTAGACCATATCGAAAATTCACTGGAGTGTTCTTTGATGATATCATCATCTACTCCAAGTCTTTGGAGGAACATAAGCAGCATCTCCAAGTGATTTTTCAAGCATTAAGGGAGAACAAGCTTTATCTCAACCAAAAGAAAAGCGAACTCTTCCTTCAAGAGATTCAATATCTAGGTCATATTATCTCTCACGATGGTATTCGTATGGATCCATCAAAGTTAGAGGTAATAAAATCATGGCCTAACCCAAGGAATCTACATGAGCTAAGAAGCTTTATTGGTATGTGTGCATACTATAGACGCTTCATAGCAAAATTCTCTAAAGTAGCAGGACCACTTCACGACTTAACAAAGAAGAACGTTAAGTTTGTATGGACTGCTAAGGAGCAAAATGCTTTTGAAAAACTCAAAGAGAAGCTTACTTCCCAACCAGTCCTCGTGCTTCCGGATCTCTCAAAGCCATTTGAGGTCCAATGTGATGCGTGTGGTGATTGCCTTGGAGCGGTTTTGCTTCAAGAAGGGCATGCCATAGCATATGAGAGCCGAAGGCTCAATAGTGATGAACGAGTCTTAGGAATTTATGAGAAAGAGCTTTTAGCTGTTCTACATGCCCTAGACACATGGAAGCACTACCTATTGGGGACTCCATTTATCCTACGAACCGACCACCAAAGTCTCAAGTATTTCATGACGCAAACCAAGCTTTCCGACAAACAAATGAGGTGGGAAAATTTTCTTTCGCAATTTAATTTCCATATTGCTCACATAGCTGGTAAGCACAATCAAGTTGCCGATGCACTTTCACGACGACCAAAAGTTAATGCGGTGTCTATAGCTACTCACAATGATCTATCCTCTATGATAGATGAGTATGCTACTGACCCTGACTTTAGAGACATAATGTCAGCCCTTGCTTTGGGGAAGAAAGAGGAACCATTCACCTTGTAGGATGGTTATCTTCTCCACGGAAATAGGCTATGTGTTATCCATTCCCTTCGTGAGAAGGTTATGTATGAATCCCATGCTCCTCCATATGCAGGGCATAGAGGTATTCAACCTACTCTCCGAGGAGTAGAGATGTATTTCTATTGGCCTACCATGAAAGTGGACATACAAGAGTATGTTTCAAAATGTGTAGTATGCCAAAAGACCAAGTATGATAGAGGGAAGCAACCTGGATTACTCCAGCCATTGCCTATTCCAAATTCACCATGGGAGAGTATATCCATGGATTTCATCTTTGGATTACCCAAGTCTATCCATGGGAATATAGGAACATGGACAATAGTCGACAGGTTTAGCAAGCAAGCACATTTTATTCCTGTCAAAAAGACTATTAAGGCACATCAAATGGCAACTCTCTTCATATCTCAGATTTTCAAACACCATGGATTACCCACATCCATCGTGTCAGATAGAGATCTTAGAATGACCAGTATTTTCTGGAAAGGTCTCTTTGAAAATCTAGGAACAAGATTGAATTTCTCTTCGGCCTATCACCCACAAACTGATGGCCAAAGTGAGATAGCCAATCTTACGATACTCGATCTACTCAAGACTTATGTTACCGAAGTAGATCAACGCTCACAATGGGAAAAGTATTTACCTCTAGTAGAGTATGCCTACAATAATACTGTACATACTTCTACGGGGAAAGCACCTTTCGAGATCATAGAGGGAAGACCTAAAAGTCCCTTGCTACTCAAAGTACATGGGAAGATCTTCGCCGCCGATGAGTATAGCCGTGACCTACAAGAATCTTTTCAAAAGATTAGGGAGGCTATAGCCATCTCTCAACAAAGGCAAAAAGCTGTTGCTGATAAGCACAGAAGAGCCTTAATGTTCAAAGAAAATGATTGGGTCTTACTCAAGTTTCCTAAGGCTCGATTAAGGCAAACAACGGGCAAAAATCCTACGGGCCATCAAAAGTATTATGCTAAACTAGAAAAAAGATACTATGGTCCTTTCCAAATCTTGAAGCCCATTAATGAGATGGCTTATCAACTCAAGTTGCCCAACCATTTGCTTATACACAATGCCTTTCATGTAAGCCTGCTTAAGCCCTACAAAGGAGAGCCACCAACTGAACCAATTATTGAAGACCCTCCCGAAGTTGAAGACCAAGAAGAGGTGCTACAACCCGAAGTTATCCTTCGGCATGAAGACAAGGTACTACGACATGGTAAGATTATCCGACGGTATCTTATTAAGTTCAAAAATTATCCTTTTGAAGATGCTAGATGGATGCAAGGAATACAGCTTAAGGATAGTATGAACCTTGTCAATGCTTACAATGCTACATTAGAGTAAGCACATGTACAAATTTCTTTTAAATCACTCATGTTTTTGTCTTATAAGACTAGTCCTCTTTTTAAGTGTGCACAAATTTAACTAATATGCATGCTTAAAATCATGTTTGTGATGACGACGTCTCTCAAACACCAAGTAGCATTTATCACTCTACTTTGGGAGAATGAAATGGACTAAAGAGCAGACATGCTTGCGGCAGCTATGTCTCCCAAGCACCAAATGGATTAGTCATCCATCTTGGAAAGATGTCATAGGGTAAAAAGGGATCCTTTACCCGCTAAGTACGATTGACTAATGACTAAGACTTTATCTCTTCTACCTCATGGTCGAGGACGACTATGATTTCAAGAGAGAGGTAATGTCATAAAATCTAATATCTAACCAACCCAAATGATTTTCTCATATTAAATTCATCACTTAATGTGGGAGAATAAACGGGAACAAGTGTTAAGATATAGATATGTGCTTACAGATCTATCTCAACACGGGGCCAATGGTAAAGGGGCCCAAAAGGGAGATGGTCTATCAAAGAGCAAGGCTAACCAATGGAGCATAAGACCTTAGGGTTAGCTTCATTGAAGACCTCCAATAAATGTGTGTAAAAGTCCTTTGACCTTAGGTAAGCTAGGGCTAAGCTTGAGGTGGGAACCCGGCCCAAGCTCGAGGTGCTTGTCCTGCTTGAGGTGCTTGTCGTGCTTGAGGTGTTTGTCATGCTTGAGGTGCTTGATTAAGATTCTTGAGGTGCTTGACTGGCTCCATGCTTGAGGTGCTTGACTTGCTGCATGATTAAGGTACTTGAGGTGCCTTGAGAAGCTTGCCTGAGATGCTTGTGGGAACACCCCCTAGTTCAAGTGCTTTGTCATGCTTGGTGAGTAAGGTGCTTGATCACCTAAAGTCAAAAGCATTCCTACAAGAGGGGGGGCGAGCCCTTTTCCTAGGGGCTAGAGAGAGAACACCCACTCACACACACAAGGGAAGCCCCAACTTGAAGAGGTAGCAAGGACACATGTCACGCCCCTACCCATGTTACCTTCATGTGTTGCTTGAAGCCTATTGGCTAGGCTTCAAAGGGGTCCAATGATAAATTACATGAATTATCTAATTGTTTTAGCATTTATCAAGTCCTCTCTCTCAAAGGGGAAAGGGGGACACTTGTCCCAAGGCTACCCATGTTGCTTGTAATGGCTCTTGCTTGTGATTGGCTAGGCCTGGAGGGGTCCAATGAGCTTCAAGCATGAGCTACAAGGGGGGGTCGACCCAAGCAAGCTAGGGGGGTGCTTAGGGGGTATACTCACCTACACACACTCACAAGCACTCTCATCGTGTACTATGCAAAGTGCAAGAGCTCCCTCTCCTTCTCCAAGCAAGTAGAGGTTGAGAGCCTACACCAACACTCTTGGCTATGGAGTGCAAATCCAACCAAGAGCCATGCTTCAATGCTTAATCTTGACATCTCCTTCTTCTTCATTACTATGCTATTATGTATGCTAGCAACAAGAGTATGATAAGTGAGGAACTAGTTCTTTCTCCTATGAAATGTTTCTTCTTCCTCTTCCCTACCCTCATTCCCTGCTAGCTCTCTCCACCTTTGAAGGTGTTTGAGGTCTTGGGACTGAGGCTTGGGACAATTAAAGCTTTCTTCAAGTTCATGTTATGCTATGATTGTGATGCATGAAGCTTTCCATCTTCATTGCATCACCTAGGTCACAAGGAACACAAAGAATGTATTGTAACAAGTCTCTCTTAATGGGAGAAATCATAATACAAATGCCTATTGAAGGGGGGACCGGCTCCACATAAATCCGGTCCTCAACTGTTGTCATGTTCTCTAAATTCTCTCTCTTGCAAAAGTATTGTTCATGCCAAGTTAACTAATTGCTATGATTATGTTGCTATCTTCAATTATGTCTACCCGCTATGCTCACAAAGTTATTTCTCGAAAGTATTCTCATTAATTTCCGCTATTCTCAAGTTGAATAGGCTAATTCCATTACACCCACTTTCCCATGACTTTAAGTCACTTTCTTCTTGGATGACACTAGGTATGGCTAAGGGTCTATGGACTTGCGTAGGACACACGGTGTCTGTAATCTGGATCTTCCTAGGTGCTGGTTCTAGATCCCTTTGGGTATCTTCTACCAAACTCCTTAATTGCTTGACTCGCTCAATCGCCTCTATAGGGTTTGGATAAGTTCCCATCTTCTTCTTGGATCCTGGCCATTGTGGCTCATGAAGATCTTCCTTGTTGGTTTCTATCTTAGTGGTCGTTTTGGTCTCCATGGTTTCACCTAAATCAAAATCCTCTTCAACGTCATTCATATATACAGGGTCGTCACGAGTCCCTATGTTGGTCTTTGAGCTGGGGTCTGACTTCGCTGCTTTTTGCGATCTCTTCCTTCGTGTTTTCTTCTTTTTCTAATATTGGGCAATTGATGCCGTGTCTCTTTCCTCAAGAATATAATTTTGTTTTTTGGAGCATCGATCGTGTGAGTACATTTATTGGTACTACAGGCATACTTTGTGATGGCTCCTTGGTAACTTCAATCAAGTTTAATGGCGTGATCTTTGGTGCATTTGGATTATTTGGACATTGGGCAATCAAATGATCTATGTCACATCGATTACACATGAGTATCGGCATTGTAGACGTGCTTGCTTGACTGGTTTGCATTAGTGTGGCGTTCTTGTGTAGCCTAATAGGACACTCGGCTACATGATGTGGACCTCCACACTCATAGCATTGAAGAGGTGGTCTCTTAGCAGTGTAATTGATGGTCTCTTGCTTGACTGGTTTGCATTAGTGTGGCGTTCTTGTGTAGCCTAATAGGACACTCGGCTACACGATGTGGACCTCCACACTCATAGCATTGAAGAGGTGGTCAGCAGTGTAATTGATATTTTGGCCTCTTGCCACAAGCTACTTGATATACAGGTTTGACTTGTCCCCAATAGTCCTCCATGTAGTATTGTGGACTTTCTTCAAGCACATCCATCCCATAGGCAATATTAGGATCTATATCTTCCTCACAGCCTTCCAAACAAGCCATAGATGACTCACAACCCACTTGATTCACAGAAGTGATAAGGGTTGCGGTCCTAGCACTGGAGGTGGTAAGGGTGTTGTTTGAACAATATTTTGGGCCCTAGGGACCATGTGTTGTGTTGTTTGTTAAAGAGGTGGGGCCGGCATCAATGCAGGCACTCGAGGTGTGTCTGTCCATGCTAAGGTTGGTCCATTGGCCATCGTTCGCTTAAATACTATGCAATCCTTAGCTTGAGGACCATACCTCCCACAGGCATTGCAGTTCCCATTGAATTTTACTCTAAACATAGGGCATTCACTAGTACTATGCGGTCCATAGCATACTGAGCACCATTGTTGCTCCCTTCTTGGATACATATGATTGTTTTATGGAGCACGATTGTCTCTAAGACTCTCTTGAATAGCCTTGGTGAGATCTGCTAAAGTCATGTCAAATATCTTTGGCTCCTTAGCAATAGGATTTAAGGTCGTTGGCTGATGCCCTGATGCTTGCGAGCTAATAGATTTAGTCTCAACAGACACTCTTTCTCCTTGAATCATTAAATTATCCTCCAATTGTATCGCATTGGTTGGTGACTGCTTCCCAAGTGGTGATACCTCTAATGACTAGGCTATTGTAGATATCCTCATGTCGTAATCCCCTAATGAATCTATCAAGCATTTGGTTATTGTTGAAGCGCTCATTTGGATTACAACGAGAATTCAAATGCTTCAAGCGACTAATAAAGTCTCTCACCGACTCTCCTTCCTCTCGTTGGGATTTCTAGAGCTGAGATGCTACACCCCAAAGCACTCCCTCTCGTATGTATTCTTTCAAGAACACTCTCCTAAGAGTAGGGTAAATCGTTTTTTCTTCCACCCTTAGGCTTCTATACCAATCCCCAGTCTTCCCACTTAAGGTTAGGCTTAAAGCATTACTCTTATGCAGGTAATTGTGTTCTCCTAGAGAATCGCATATTTGTTCAAACACTTCGATATGCTTTCTCATATCCCCGTCTCCACTAAATTTTTTTGTGAGCTTCGCTATTTGTACTGCCTTACTTCTAGGCTCTCTATCACGCATGTTACGCATATTCTCAGCAATAGATCGACCAATAGCTTGAGCAAATGTTGCCAAGTCACCTAAGTGAGTAGGCACCGTGGGTGAAGGTGCTCCAAAGACTACATGTGGAGTAGGTATTGGCATTGGGCTTGGCGCATAGGAAGCCCTTGGGTTCCACGTTGGGTAAGATGTTGTGCCATGTGGTGGCCCAAAGTTCATATGTGTGGCCCTAGGCAAAGCAGACGTTGGATGTGACATGCTAATGCTAGCCGGTATAGTCCCATGAAAATAAGAACTTGGGTGTTGTGGTTGTGGAGCATAGATTGTTGAAACAATGGGAGGAGTAGGGACTACATGAGTACGAGGACCCATGGGTGTATACGATTGGTACACACTTGTAGGTGTTGTTGCAGGCATTGAGCTACCATGTAGTGGTGCTTTACTAACAAATGAGGTCCATGACGTGTTTCTCGGCATGCCCATCGTTGGGGTAGGCATGGTAGCCGTGGTGTCATCAAGGGAAATATGAGCTAAACTTGGAAAGGTAAAGCTATCACTTGTGGGCTCAGATTGCACTCCTGGAGAAACAACATATGGAGGATCCATCGGACTTACTGAGGGAGTCTCCATTTGCAATAAGTTCAGTTGTTTAGCCTTACCTGTATCCAAGAATCTCTTGAGACCCGTTGAAGGCATGTTGATCCCCTTGTTCTGTCTCTCTAACTCAATGACCCTATGGATGACTTCACAAACTCTTTGTTGTTGATCCTTCACACTAGTAGCACCCATTGTGGATTGTAGGACATCTAACCAACCCACGTGGTAGGTGTGACCTGTGTATAGGTCGGTCAGAGTTTTTGTTTGTAGCTCGTACTCCCAGTTCTCATTTAAGAACACTCCATCTAGGATTGAGGTGTTAGGGGTGTCCTTTGAGCTAGATGCAATGTTCTAGGGGCTGGCCCTTAGCGGTTGCTAAGTCAGGAGCACTCGATTTCTCTCCTAGCAAAGATATTGACATAGGCCCTTTCGATTGTAACTCTCTTCGTTGCTCCGCCTTGCGTAAGCTCTCAATTTCCTTTTCCTCGTTGCAAGGATATATCGCTCAACCTCTTGCACTTCAGCAAGGTTTCTACCATCGGGTAATATGACCTTGGAGGAAAATAACTCTGAAGATTCAGGAGGTGTAGTGAATGAAGTATTCACGTGCACATTCTCTAAGGGTATAGGGTCTACATTGGTCATGAATGGAGAATTTACTTCCCCACCCCCTCATTTACATCATTAGCTCCATGTTTGGAGCGAGTGGCTCTACTAAAGGTTTCCTTCAAGCGGCTAAGCACGCTCGGCCCGGACCGCGGGCCCATGGCATGCATGTCTTGGCTTGAGCTATCAGGATTAGGCATTGGTAAACCCTTCACGACGTTGTAGTCAGAGGAAGAGTCACTAGCCGCTATGTTCGGATCTTGGTTTGTACTACCTTGGGTCCCCATCGAGGGCCCGGAACCTAAGGTAGGTGGATATTGAGAACTCGCGTAAGTTGAAATTCTCTCTAGTTGCTCCGTCTCTAGCACACGACCAGAGCGCAGATGCATGTTCTTTTGGCACCCTACAAGCGTCGGTGAATAACCTCGAAGATTAACCGATTACCTTTTTTAGAAGTCCGTTTTCACTCGTTTTCTTATGTTTTTTAAAATTTTTGAATGATCGGTTTTTTTATTAAAGTGTGTGATAGCTCAAAACGAGCGTATCACTCAGAGGGTCGCATTGTGCTTTACAGCACAATGTTCGGTTACCTGAAGCTTAGTTGGTCCTCAAAAAAGCCGATTTTTAGTTACGTGTGAAGCTAAAATACGTAATTTTAAAGGACGACTGAGGCCTAAGCCTGAGCATGAGCTTAGGCTTGGGTCTGGGAGATATTTTTGATCCTGGTCCTACCTTTAAATTTTATTTATGTTTATTTTTATTTATATTTATTTATTTATTTATTATTTTTTAAAAGGATAAGGTCATCGCGGCCTGCGCGAGAGCACACGCACACTCTACCTACCTACTTCCAACTAATACAACTACTGTTACACACTAACACACTCTATTAGCTCTCACAGATCTACTTCCTACTTATTGTACATTACATTACACAGAACTGACAACCTTAATACTAACACCTTACACAGAGAAAAAACACAGTACCTTTGAAAACTCCATTAACAAAAAAAATACACAGTAGTTACACAAAATCCTTCTTCTCAACACACACACCCTCCTTCCTTACCTTTCCTACAATTGAAATTGCACCACAAAAGAAGCACAGAGTGCCATTCAAGCTTAGTGTATGGCATTCCCCGGCAACGGCGCCAAAAATGTGCGCGTATGTTGCACGTGTCAATGCAAGGAACTTGCATATACACTGTGTGGGAGCCACAAATGGCTCCAAGCACACAACAAGCCTAAACTAGTAAGCTCAAAGATGGCGATGGTGTGTCACTCACCGCTCTATGCTTGTTGTCGTGGAGGATTCCACGTCGCGAAGAAGAAGGAGACGCCGCTATGCCACGCTCAACCGCTTCACCGCCACCGTGCCGTCGCAATGCTCGATCCCACTCTCTCTCTCTCTCTCTCTCTCTCTCTCTCTCTCTCTCTCTCTCTCTCTCTCTCTCTCTCTCTCTCTCTCTCTCACACACACACACACACACACACACACACACACACACACACACACACACACAAGGAGATGAAGAAGAAGAAGATGGAGATGCAGCAAGAGCACTCTTCTATTGCACAAATGAGAGAATGAGTGAATTTTAGGTTTAGTTGACTTTTATATGAGCTCGCCCCATTCACACTTGGGTGCCCATGCTTAGCCAACTAATCCCTTGAATGTTCCAATTAGAGTGCGCCTCTCATCAGCGATCACTCTTACCCTTTTCCTATTGAACCGACAAGCCCGGTACCTGACTCTACCAAGTAAATAATACAATGTCCGTCGTAGGTGATATGGTGTCCGTGAGCCGTGAGGATTAACACCAGACCAGTATGGCTCCAACGATACAGAATGAATCCTAATTATGCAAAGAAAGTCAAGGAGGAGATATACAATTTGCTTAAAGCAGGATTCATTATTGAAGTGGATAGTAGAGATTGGTTATTTCCAATAGTCAAGAAGAATGGGAAGTTGAGGGTTTGAGTCGACTACAAAAATTGAATGCCCAGACTATTAAAAATCCATTCCCATTACCATTCAGAGATATGCTTTTGGATGAAATCGCAGCCATGAAATGTATACATTTATGGATGGATATAGTGACTATAACCAGTTGAAGATAACACCTGAAGATAGAGCCAAAACTACATTTATCATTGAATGGGGAACATTTATGTATCTAGTAATTCCATTTGGTCTGTGCAATGCTCCAACAACATTTCAACGTTGTATGATGGAAATATTCAGTAAATTCCTACACAAGTGGCAATGGGAGATATAATGGCCCAACTTGATGGAAAGACCAACTACCCAATTTACTTTGCCCTCACAGGTTCAATATTGTTGAACAAAGATACACCACTATGAAAAGAGAAGCATTGGGAATGGTATTCAATGCAACTAAGTTTAGGCACTATCTACTGAGAAAGCTATTTCATTTTTATGTGGATCATCAGGCTTTATCGTTTTTTATCAACAAAGTCATTATTCATGGCAAACTAATTTGCTAGATGATGTTCCTGATGAAATTCAAATTTTGCATTTTCCACAAACCCGGTAAGGCACATTATGGCGATGACACTCTGTCCAGAAGCACCGAAGGTAATTTTGAGATATCCCTAAGAGATGAGCCAATGGGATGTTGAGTTATTCCATGCTTCAGCCGAAGAAAATCCAGATTCAGAATGGCAAGATGTATATGATTTTCTTCAGAAAGGGGGATTCTCAGACACTTGGTCTCAGAATTAGAAGAATCCATTGATTGTCAAAAATTTTAAGTTTACTCTCATTTGGGGTTTACTGTATAGGTTGGGTGTGGATGTGTTCTTCGAAAATGTGTACTAATGCATGGCATAGTGTAGGTCATTTTATTGAAGCCCATAGTGGTGATTTAGGAGGTCATTTTTCTATTGACATCACTTATAAGAAGATATTGCAAGCAGGACTATGGTGGAAAACTATGATAGCTGATGTCAAGGCATTTTGCAAAACTTGTGATACATGCCAGAGGATGGATAGACCTACAGCAACAGATATGACTCCTCTCACTCTAGTACAACCTCTCTTTTGGATAATATTGCTAAACCTAATGTTGTTTTTGTTTTTGAAAATATCATATGTCAATATGGTTGGCCTATCAAAATTGTATCTTTCTAGGGTACACATTTCATTAATGATACTATGGAAATATTGATGTACATGCTTTCAGTCAAACATAGAAAATCCACTCCATATCATACTCGATGCAATGGTCAAGCATAGAGCAGTAATAAAACCATTAAGGATATTTTGACAAAGACAATTCAGAAGGAGCCATACCAGTGGGATGCTAAACTTTAGACTGCTTTATAAGCATACCGAACAACTTATAAGTTCACCACTAGAATGAACTATTCCGAATGGTATATGGAACAAAAGCAGTCGTGCCAATGGAGTTTATTATTCCCAGTCTTCGACTGACAGTAGAGCATGGCATGGACATCAATCACAATCTTCTCTATAGAGATTGGAAGAATTGTTATAGTTAAGGCAACGAGCAATGCTAGAACAAGAGGTGGTTCAACAACGAAGGAAGCATTGGCATAATAGTAGAATCCAAGTTAGAGAATTTTAGAGAGGAGATCTGCTTCTGCTTTACTAGTCTAAACTGGGACCAAAAAAACCAAACCTCAAGATAGCCTGGTTGGGCCATATGAAGTAGACTGGGTGTTCTCCAACGGTACAATCAGACTGCGAGATCTGTCTGGATTGAGACATCGGTAACAGTAAACCAGTATAAACCAAAAGCAGATTCTTTGAATCTTTTTCATATCAGGCCAGTAATAGCATCACTTCCAGAGCCACTAGCTATTCAAGACCAGACACAGCCCAAGTCAGCTTCGGTAACGGTCCAAAGGGAATCGGTGAACAAATCATTAAGGAGATTATGTCAGTTCAACATCTGGCATAAGTGACCAATGCATGTGTGCCACGTCAAATCCAGTGCACATAAACCCAGAAACGGAAAGTAGTGGAGCTTTTATAACACAGACCTGTATCAGTATGAGACTTGTAAGCGTTTTCACGCACAAGTCTTATGCGCAATGACTTTCTGTTGTTTCCCATTCGTCATCGCTAAGCTTCAAGACTCCCAGAGTACTACCTGCAACCTTGTCCTTGTCTTCTGCAACACCTCATCCTACTTTATCTGACACACCACGCTACAACTTTGAGAATACAAGTGAGTCTTCTTCCTCTCCACCACGTTCTGCGCAGACACAGTGTATGGGTAGATGAAAGCTGTTAGAAAGGATGCAAGAGCAAATGGATGAAGCTACAACAATGATCAAAACTATCATAGAAGATCTACCTTCCATGTACAGCAAGATTCACAAATATGTATTCACAAACCAAGCAGTAAAGCTCCTAAAGCTTTGGGATTTGTAGGTAGTGTTTGAGGCCACAAAACTTGATTTTGACGCAGAAATCATTAAGCAGGTGCTAGATACATTTGATGATGACCATGATATTGCTACAATCAATGGAGTCCAATTGCAAGTCACATGTGAAATCCCTTATGCTTTTTGACTATCTCATGAGAAGAAACCATGTCCAACTACATTCGAGTAGGTCAGTACGATACTGAAGGAAGATGAGAAAGCCAGAAAGAAGAGGAAAGCGGGTGGCCAAGGGGTTCCAGTAGCAGCATTGGAATGACCTTCAGTATATCGATTTATGGCTGAAGCCATCAGTCTAAAGAGCAATCCCACCTAAGTCTTTGAAAAGCTCTTTGCCATGCTACTGGCAAAGATACTGCACCCTCATGCTCCTATCAATCTCAGTCAATTTTTGGCTATACTAGTGTGTTGCAACAAACTTCCAAATTGAAATCACAAAATCTATTCAAAGCTTGGTATGTTTGGCAATTTCTCTACTGGGCTCAAGGTCCAAATCCTCATCAGAAAGTCAAACAAGCATGCGCAACATCACTTGGTGCACCGCCTTAAAAAAATACAGCATCTTTTGATGAGGAAGAACCAGACCAGGATACACATCTAGGCTAGCAATTTGTTGATGTGGTCCAGAAAAGAATTGGTGACGCTACTGAGACCAATATCCCTAAAAAAACCTAGGACCAGTTTTGCTAAAAGCTCTGAGGTACTGAAGGATTTACATAAAAGATTTGGTGAACCAACATCTTCCACTGTGCCTCTAGAAACCCAAACCTACTAAGCAGTCACTACCATTAGAGAAGACTGACAAAGGAAAGGATAAAGTATATACCATTCCTCCAAGTCAGCAAAGTAGTGAGTCAGATTTACCAGTAGTAAAGTGTGACCGCATCCAACGTCTGCAAAAAAATATTTTGAAGGGTAGGATGGTACTGCGAAAACCAGTTAGAGCAACCCTTTCATCTCTTGTGTTGGTTTATGAGCCAGGAAATTCTGATATAGCCACTGTTACGGATGTATGCTCTATTTCTATTCAAACATCCTGGAATACTATTGTACACTCCTTCGGCCAAATGATGGAAGCATCAGTGTCCGGCACTGAATTAGAAAACCTCAAAGCAAAATTGGCCACAACTATAGCTGAGACTCATCAAGCTCAGAGGGAACTTGCTGACCAAGCTCTTCGCGATCGAATTGAAGAACCCGAGATAGCTCGTACCATCAGTGCTCTAGAGACTAAGATTCTTAGGTTGGAACTTGCAAAATAGCTGATTTCTAAAGCAAAGAAAAAAGCCCAGACTAATGCTGACAGATTTCAGAAACCTGCTAAGCATGAAGCTACTCAAAACGCACACTCTGTTAAAGCAATATGTACTAGAGCTACTCAAAATGCACACTCTATTAAAGCAATCCAATTATAAAGAGCTACTCAAACGCACACTCTGTTAAAGCAATCTTTTGAACCATTGCAAATTGGGCATGGTGGATAATCTTCAATATTAGCAAAGCATTGCCTGAATCTGTTGAGAACTTGGGGATACATAAGTTTTGTCCAAATTTGAGGGAAATTTTGGAATTTTTCCAAATTACAAAAATACTTTGGGAGTTTCCATAGATTTCAAAAGTATTTTGTTAATTTTATTCGTTGTTGAAAACCTTGGACCTTTTCCTCTCGTTTTTTTTTTTCAAAACTCACAATTGTAGTGATTGTATAAGAATTTCAAAGAGAACATTATAGACCAACCTCAAGCTCATGCTGAGCCTTGAGGTACTAAAATTACATATAAGACTCAAACTATTAACAAGAACATTGTCAGGGGCTTGTCCAAATGGCACGAGTTGCCTTGAGCCAGTCATCTGAGTTGTGACTTTAATCTAGCACATATATAAGCTCCTCACTTTCTTGTACAATCGCTGAGAAACTAGCCACAGAAAGGTCGTTATCAAAGATGTGGCGGTTCTTGACCTTCTAGATATTATAAAAGAAGCAAAATCTACCAATTTGGGTACATACAAGAAGGGCAGGACGTTGGAATTTTTTCCCCCCTAGACACAGATCCTTCTTGAAGAAACCTATCTTTCACGTTCTTTGTATCCACTTGCACACTTGCCAACGAGGGGCGAGGAACCTTGGATATTTTCCTATCCTTACAATGCCAAAACGGGCATACTTTCTTCAGAAGTTTTTTTTTTTTCCATACTCTCTCAAGTAAGCAGGTTGAAATAAATTAAAAAACCATACATCCTCCATGCTCATGGAGTCCAAAAAAAAAAAAACCGGCCATGACTAAGCTAATAGAACAACGTCCCAGGGGGCTTTTATAAGGAGCCCCCAAACCCAATAGAAAGAAGACTACATTCCAAGGGCTTTTACAGGGAACCCTCAAACCCAAGCTATAGAGAAAACCATCGCAAATAAAAACATATCAAATGCCAGTGATGCCAAAAGAGTTGGGGCTTGGTGTGAGTAGAGTTTGTAAACCTACCATTGTGGACATCAACTATTGGGCCATTCAGGAGCACCAGCTCGATGCCTCTAGCAAAAGAAGGCAAGTAGTGGGAAAAAAATTAATCTTTTGTGGAGAAGGATTTGATGGGTTCAGTGGCATTCTTAATATCATGGACATGGACCGGGAGCCTAAGGTGATTTTCAATCATCCTTCTGGGAGAGATTTAGGAGTGCAAGTCAAGTGGGATGACCAAAGTTTCACCATTATCAACATATATGGTCCTTCCATAGTGAAGGATAGAGCTAAATTGTGGGAGCAAAGGACATCTCTATAAAAATGGAATGGCTCCTTATTGGAGACTTTAATATGGTGGAGAAGAGAAAGGACAGAACATGGTCCTCTAGTATGTTGGATGGATCAAAAAAATCCAAATGCCAAAGCTTGTGTGAGAGGTGGGCATTGTTGGACATGTGGGAGATTGGTCCTTGGAACAACACGTTAGGCTTCACGTATACCAGCCTGCAATATGCGAGGACAACCTTTTGTCTTGATAGGTGTTATTTCTCACATCATGAAGATTGGATTCCATTGCAAATAGATATGAAGTTGTTACCTCATAGGCCTTTGATAGATATGAAAGTTGTTACCTTACAGTCTTATCAGATCACCTAACCCTTTACATCAAACTGAGAAAAGCTTAAGGCAAAGTTCAACATCCCAGAGGCCCTAAGAAGCTACTACCTTCCAAAGCACATCTATTCAAAGATCCCCTACCAAGAAATCTTTGGTCAAGCTCAGTAAAGATGTCTTCTTAGATAACCCTAGATCTTGGGACTCAATCACCCGGAGCATGCAAAAAGTGATTAAAATCGTAGAGCCCAAATTGAAGAAGACTCGCAAGGAACGCCTGATGTGTCTCAAAGATGAATTAGAGCAATTGACAGCTAAAAAACATGATGGGGCTGCATCTGAAGATGAGCACAAAAGGTGGCTTGAAGCTAAAATTGACCTAGTTGATCATCAGATGGAGGAAGTAAGAAAGGCGAGATTGTTGTCTAGGGAAACCTTCCTCCAATCTGAGACAACCAATCAAGAGCATTTTTTCAAAGTCTTAAAAGTCAGGAGATTTCAAGGACTTATCCATTCTATAATTGATGGGGAGGGGAATGAAGGGAAGGACAAGGATGAAATGACTATGTCACATGCTTGATCACCTCTGCCAGATCATAGGTCAGACTGAGGTCCATTCAGCGAAAGTGGACGAAGCCATGATAAATCTTATGAGGAGCATCAAGGTCACAGTATTGCACTCCAAAGACAACTTCCGCAGAAGGACTTTACAAAGGAGGAATGCTTCTATGGATTGAAGGCTTTAGGTAAAGAGAAATCCCCTAGATGGAATAGGCTGACTACATAGTTTTTTATTGAATTATGGGATGATCTCAAGTCCCCCATTACAAAAATGGCCAAGCAAGCATTGAGTATTGGAACCTTTGACTCAAGTATTAAAAGGGGCCTTATTAAACCAATTCCAAAGAAAATATGTTGCTCTCAATTGAAACATTGGTGACCTATAACCATGATGTCAGTAGCTTACAAGATTATCACCAAGACCTTTGCCCTCAAGTTGGCTCCCATTCTAGATAAAACCATTACTCCTCATCAGCACGACTTCATCAAAGGAAGTTCAATATATGATAACATATTGGCTGTTGGCATTTAGTACACAACATTCACCAAACAAGAATGTATCCCGTTGTAGCTTACAAGATTATCACCAAGACCTTTGCCCTCAAGTTGGCTCCCATTCAAGTACTCCTCATCAGCACGACTTCATCAAAGGAAGTTCAATATATGATAACATATTGGCTGTTGGCATTTAGTACACAACATTCACCAAACAAGAATGTATCCCGTTGTATCTAGATTTTCCAAGCTATTAGCTTCTGAGTGGGGAATTTCCTTCTTGACACTCTAAATTAAGGTCCCTCTAGCTTCTTCCACTTCTTGGGACTGGTTCTCTGGCCTTCAAATGATTTGACTGAGATAGCTCAACATTAGACCAGCCATTTCATCTTGGTTATGAACTGCTGTCCCCCTCTCATCATCGAGCGAGCGGACGTGGCCCCCCGCTCTTCTTGATTTTTAAGGCCCTAAAAAACTGAGCTTCATTGGAGGCTTCAGGTTGAAGAAAAGTATCCCTGGAGAGAAGCCTTGCCTTTTTGATATCTTGTAATTGCTCATTAGCAAGGTTAGATTTGGCTTCGATTCATCGTTTTTGCTCCTCCTTAGTAGCATGCCCATTGGCTTTTATGGAGGTAAGCAATTGTACCTCCACTGTAAGATGCAAAAGGTGAACCTCCCTAGCTTTCTTGATTTGGGGGCCTGAGATTTTGATTGCTTTCTGGATGCTGTGAGCAAAGAGGTCCCACACATTGTGTTTGTTGAGTTCTACATCTTTTCTTAGCTTACCCAGTGCTTTCTTGGTTAGATTCCTGAAAAGAGGGTCTTTGAAGAGGTGTGCCCCTGTTTACCAACAATTTTTTCTCACCTCTTGGGGTCTGCTCCTCCTCTTTATTCTGCTTAAAATGTATCTGCAGAGGAATGTGATCCGAAAGGATTTTTGTTGGGACTACCTTCATCTCCATCAACACCGGTATCCAGTCATCTTGGTACGAGCAATACATCTGTCCAGCCTGGAGGCAGTGCGGGCGCACTTGAGGCTTGTGTAGGTGAACCCAGGCGTGCTATTCCTTGGGCCAACTTCCCATAAGTCAATCATTGGCCACTTTTCGCACAAAATTTTCCATTTAGACCTTTCTGAGCCAGCCAACATACTGGAGGATCCTCTTCTATCCCTGCTCTTTTCTACCATATTAGAGTCGCCAACCAACAGCCACTCCCCTTCACTAGGGGTATCTCTAAGATGCATCCATAGTTTAGCTCTATCTTTTGCATTGCAAGGGCCATACACATTCACAATGGTGAGGGGATACCCTTCCCATCTGATTCTAATCCCCAGGATTCTGCCGGATGGGTGGTTAAGAACCAACTTCGGCTCCAATTCTCTGTCTGCAATGCTGAGGACGCCACTAAAGCCATTATTTCCTTCTCCATAGAATACCAGTTTCTTTCCTAGCACCTGCTTTCTCTTGCTATGGGCATCTAGGTGGTGTTCCTGGATGGCCCAAAAGTTGACTGTCTTCTCCTTTTATATTTCCTCCCAAAATAGGGTACTCTTCTTACGGGTTTTCAACCCCTTTACGTTCCAAGATTGGATAGTGAGAGACTCCATCATTAATAAGGGGTTCATTGGGATAGATGAACGAATTCTTCAGCATCCAAATCATCCCCCCCCCCCCTTCTCCTTGGTCTCAGAAGAATCCGGGGGTTCCAAGTCAGAGGATTTATTTTCTTGCAGTGTTGCAAATGGATTGTGCAGAGGGACAATGAACCCCTCTCCTTTCAAAGGGGTGGAGGATGAATTAGATCCTTTCACCTCAAGTGTTCTCACGACTTGAAGCACTTCGGAGTCTCTTGTAACTGCCTGCACTCTTTTGGCAAACAAAATTTATGACAGATAAAAAGGGAGTCAATTCTACAATAAGAAATGCTTCATCTACAAATACTATTTTTCCTAATCAAACTAATTTAATAAATATGGGCACAAATAAAAATCTTCTAGTTTTTAAGTTAAAATTTAAAGAATTGTCGATATTTACACTAAAACTTGCAAAAAAAATCGTTTTTCTTCAAGGCGAGCTTGGAATGTAGCCCGGATTTTACAATATACTTAAAATGGAAGCGCATGAGAGGCACTAAAAACCTGGATGCTCGATACATCCACCGTCACTCTGTCGCCACGTCGAGCACAAGCTATGCACAAAGAGGAGGGGTGCATCTGTTGCAAAATCTATTACCCTCGCATGGGACACTGGCATGAGAGAGAGAGAGAGAGAGAGAGAGTTTTCTCAACAACATGGCAGCCCTCCAAAAGCAATTGCATATTGTTTAAAAAAACCGGGAGTCAATTCTACGATAAGAAATGCTTCATCTACTTATACTATTTTTCCTAATTAAATTAATTTTAAAAATAAGGGCACAAATAAAACTCTTCCAATTTTTAGGTTAAATTATGAAGAATTGTCGGTATTTACATGAGAACCTGCAAAATTTATCGATTTTCTTCAAGGCAAGCTTAAAATGTAGCCCACGTTTTAGCCGGTTAAAAATACACTCAACTCTTTTTTTTTTTTGCGAACACAGGTCTCCAATAGACCCAAAATGGAAAGGCATGAGAGGCAGTGAAAACTTGAATACTCAGTACACCCATGGTTACTCTCTCGCCACCTTGAGCACAAGCTACACACAAAGAGAAGAGGTGCATCTATCAAAAAGTAGTTACACACTCACGTGCAACACCAGCATGAGAATGAGAGAGAGAGAGAGAGAGATTCCCTAGCAACCTGGAAGCTTTCCAAAAGCAACTACATTCCATTTCAAGGAAAAAGGGGGTTAGGAATTTTGCAATGAGAAACGCTTTATCTAACTAGCACTCACTACTTTGGCTTTCAAATACTACATAAATAAAAGAGTACCAGTATTAGAGTTTGTAGACATGCGAACCTTGTGAGGGAAAGATTATGGAAAGCCAAAGCTGAAGTATCCTAATAAACATTGACAGAGTCTTGATTACGGCTCAAGGACCTGAGGTTGTGAACACCAAAAGTGGGTGAAACTGTTGTGTTGGATTGAGATGGTTACACTATTGGCTATTGAGGTCACATTTTTTAAGCTCAAAATAAAGCAAAGGGTGATTCCTTTGAGGGAAATGACAAGTGTTATTTGAAAATGTGGCTTTGGACTCATGAGCTTGGGTGGTGTGTGCAAAATTATATTGCCACCACTAGAACTAGTTTCAACAACTCTCTCCAATAAGAGGCACTTGCATTTGAGCTACATAAGATATTGCTTTTTGACAAAGAACTCTTGAAGATTTATTTCATATAGAGGCATCAATTACCTCAAGGAGTGTTGACCTTGAAAATTTCTTCCACATAAAGAGATCAAGACCATGCAACTGAGTATATCTTTACCGAAGAAGATATCATATCATTGTCCAACAAGGATCAATTGTCATAATTGTACATTTTTGTAGAGACAATTTGTTTGACATGCTTCCAGTTATAATTCCCTAAGAGAGAGAGAGAGAGAGAGAGAGAGAGAGAGAGAGAGAGAGAGAAATTGCATCTCCTTACAGGCCTCCATTTGCTCATCAAAAGAGAAAGTGATGAAAGGAGATAGAGAGGGTGAATGGGGGCTTGAACAATAGTGTGTGTGTGTGTGTGTGTGTGTGTGTGTGTGAGTGTGTGTGTGTGTGAGAGAGAGAGAGAGAGAGAGAGAGAGAGAGAGAATAGTTGTAGCTCCTCATAGGCTTGAATTTTCCCATAGGGAGAGGAAGATTGATAAAGGGAGATAGAGAGGGTAATACACGGGTTGTGTGCCAGCATGTGTGTGTGTGTGTGTGTGTGTGTGTGTGTGTGTGTGTGTGTGTGTGTGTGTGTGTGTGTGAGAGAGAGAGAGAGAGAGAGAGAAGTTTAATATCGTAGGAACGTATTCAAGAGACCTCAAATATCTAACCTGACAAGTCTTTAATTTAAGAGTTGGTTTTTAAGAGGGAATTATGATAATCAATCCCCCACACTCAATGGCTATTATAATTTTCTCTTTTTATTGATTGAGAGAGATCTCAAGATCTACTCGACAAGACTTGACCTTAAAACTTGTTTTTGTGTGTGTGTGTGTGTGTGTGTGTGTGTGTGTGTGTGTGTGTGTGTGTGTGTGTGTGTGTGTGTGTGAGAGAGAGAGAGAGAGAGAGAGAGAGAGAGAGAGAAACGATGGGGGTCACTATGTATAAAGTGTGTATATCACATGAGTTCAAGGAGTATTTTTTAAACTCCTTATCTGTGAATTTTTTGACAAATATTATATACCCTTTTCGTATTCAATATGTAACTTTTTTTCCCAATTTCATTTTATGATACCTTTCTGTATGTAAAAATGTGAGAAAAAATGAAATTTAATAACCACTTCTGCTGCACTCATGTGATAGTCACATAATTATTAAGAGCCCCCCTCCAAAAGGCAAAAATGAGAATTTTTACTCATCCAAATAGATATCAAAGATCTACACGCCAAATCTTGACCTCAAGATCTACACACACACACACACACACACACACAAATTCATCTTCTTGGAGTGATTACAAGGACTACAGTCCACCCTCTCCACTTGTTTGTGTACACACACTCTTCACACCACTACGAGTGCACGTGTGTGTGTGTGTGTGTGTGTGTGTGACCCAATGGCCATGCTTTTCTTGTACGCAACAACGTGTGGGTCACACACTAGTTTATTTTAAAGAGCTTTAAGAAATTCCGAACTCTCAACACTTCAATGTGTCGAAAAATGTTGCACTAAAACCTCACACTAGGCATGTCCGCATATTGTTGTCCTACTAGCCTCGAGGATGTGCATGCACATTGCACACTGCAACTTCATGCAAAGAGATAGAGTCAAATAGTCTTGGAGTGGGACTAGAGCTACATGTCTCACATGGGACAACATGAGCATGTTGTGTGTGTGTGTGTGTGTGTGTGTGTGTGTGTGTGTGTGTGTGTGTGTGTGTGTGTGTGTGTGTGTGTGTGAGAGAGAGAGAGAGAGAGAGAGAGAGAGAGATCTCGAATAGGGCTTGCCAAATACATTTTTCTTAATCCAAGTGATTTAGAAAAAATTAAGAGCACAACAAAAACTCTTTTGGTTTTTAGAATTGCTGGCATTTCACTCTAAAACTTGTAATATTTTGTTGGTTTTCTTCAAGGCAAGCTTGGAATTATGGGATTTTGCAATTTTAGTTGGTTAGAGACACATTAAAGTGTGGTTTTTTGCAAACATTGGTCTTGAATAGCCTTAAATGTGAAGGGCATGATAGATGTATAAGTTGGATGCTCAACACGTCCGATATTCACCCTCTCGACACACTAAGAACATGCTATGCAAAGAGAGGAGGGGTGCACCTATTGAAAATCTATGACACCCTCGCATGGCACATGAGAGAGAGAGAGAGAGAGTGCGAGACATCCACATATCATTTGAAGGGTGATGCTACATTTCTTTTTGAGGGCCATAAAGAAACTCCAATCCACAAATTTGAAGGGTGACTCTACTTTTTCTTTCTAAGGACATTTGAAGAGTGGCACTACTTTTCATTGCAAAGACCATAAAGAAACTCCCATTTTCTTTTTGCACAAATCCACACATAACCCTAAAATTTGAATGGTGACTCTACTTTGATACTTTGTCTTTTGCTTTTTGCAATTACCTACCCGGATGACACTTGATTGCAGCACAAAGGGGTGCAATGGGAAGCTCTTATGGAATACTATGCACAAGCACAAATCAAAAAAATAATGATGCCTACAATGAGAGCAATGGAGCTGCAAAATGAGTTGAAATTGAACACAAGGAGACACAATAATTGAAATTGCACATACACACAACGCACACACACACACAATGCTAAATACAAACTCCTCCTCATCTAATCACCAAAGGGTAGTGGAGCATGCTCTTGCCCAAGTGGTGGTTAGGGATTGGGATTATTAAGCTAATGCAGATAGGAATTAGTTGAGTGATAGTCCGAGGTACAAAATTGTTGTCTCTAATACCACTTGATAGGTTAAGTGATGCACAAGCATACTCCCTAATCACCAACAATTAGCATTAGGCTATGGAGGGTGAAGCCTTAGCTTAACCATGGTGTGAGGGTTAGGGTTAGAGAGATGTGATTAGGGTTAGGTTATGCCAATTACAAGAGCATAGAGAGCCTCTAATATAGGCTTGGTGCTTTACAATCATTGGTTAGAGAGGTTTCACCCTCTTGCTAGTGGACCATCTCATCATTTATCCTTCCTAGGTGGCTAGAGGGCTTTCCCACATGGTGCCACAAGTTGGGTTTACCCTTACAGCTTGAAGGTGCCATTGCGGTTCAACACATACCCTTCAAAAAAAAATGGGGACTATTTTTTGAGATATCTATAATACGCAAGGAAGGGAGTTTGGGTGGCGTGTACAGCACAAGAGCCGACGAGTTGTCAACACCTTTGACTTCACCTAGTGGACTTGCTTTCTCTCTTGCACACACATCACCTAGCACATGAAAGGTAATCAGGCACGCAAAAACTTAACTTGTTTTGGTGTCTAAAGTAAATACCCAAACCTTACCTTCCTAGATTATTTACTCACTGGCTTTGGAAAGAGCACGGGCAACTAGGGATTCTGAGACTCACTTGCAAGGCTTTATAAGAAGGGCAACCACGAAGGGACAACCACTAGGGTATTGCCCAACATAGCTAGCCAAGGATTTTGATGGAGATGCAGTGCAACAAGTTGGGTTTTTGAGTATGTATAATTTTTCAAGCATGAAACAAAACATTGCAAAATATTAAGGATTCATCCTTTACTAGAGAGAGAGAGAGAGAGACCACACAAGTCAACATTTTTTGGTTTACAATACATGTCCAATATCCTTGCTAGCTAAGGGAGGCCACATTGCCTTCACTACATCCACATATTGCATGTTGTGTACTTGGTCTTCAGGGCTCAAGCGTTGGTTGCAGAGCTGGCATAATTTTCAAGTGAGCAAAATTAAATGGGCATTGAGGGACGCTAGTGCCCAAATTTTTTTGTGGGCCTTTCCTCTAGACAATGACTCCATTGTGCCATGCACCTAATCTTTTGATGTCTCCCTAACACTGTGAGACTTATCCTTGTCTATCGATGGAACACTTGCTCAATGTGATGGATGTCTCTGGCTATCACTTGGCCATATGCAAGCCTCTCAATCCCATGGCTCCTATAGATGCTTTATCATCTGCAACCTATATTTACATACAATTTCCACCATCAAACCATGCCCTTGCAATCATCCCAAGATTGCAATGTAGTTGCACGTTGGTCGGAGCACCCCCTAACCCTCATTAATAGTCATTCTCTCCTTTAGAGCTAGCACATCACCATGTCATCAACACTTTGCACATGTGCTCCCAAGCTTCTTGATGTGCCAACTCCCCTTAATATCTCTTAGAGAGAGAGAGAGAGAGAGAGAGAGAGAGAGAGAGAACTAAATGACCTATTAACTAATGTGCAACTACTTCCATTCACCCCAGCCTACTACAACTTTAGTTACTACCCCACCAATGATGACACAATACAAATTCACTAAATCATAGTCTTGAAGCAACTACATTGAGACTCCTTGCACAACTAGTTGAAATTCTCATCTCCATGCTTCCAATGTTGTTTAGATTGTACAGCTCAACAAGTTGAGGTTGAGCAGATTTGAGAGAGAGAGAGAGAGGGAACGCACATGATGCATTCAACTTGCATTCGGTGGCATGAAATCCATCATCATAGTAATCATGTGTTTGCGCACATGTGAAGTTGATCAGTGGGTTGAATGCTGATGACTGCTTTGAACTTACATAGTGATGATGACTTTGGTGCAAAACATAAGAAAGAGATTATAAAATGAAATTATATGTTCTCCAAAAGGACAAAATGTTCTTACCTCCATTCACCCTAGCCTACTACAACTTCAGTTCCTGCCACTCATGGTGACACAATACAAATGTATTAAATTGTAGTCTTGAAGCACCTACATCGAGATTCCTTGGAGTCTGGAGGGTTTTACATGCACAGCTATTTGAAATTCTCATCTCCATGCTATCAATGTTGTTTAGATTGCATGGCTCAAGTTGAGATTGAGTGAATTTGTGTGTGTGTGTGTGTGTGTGTGTGTGTGTGTGTGTGTGTGTGTGTGTGTGTGTGTGTGTGTGTGTGTGTGTGTGTGTGTGTGTGTGTGTGTGTGTGTGTGAGAGAGAGAGAGAGAGAGAGAGAAACTTTGCCAATGGCTGACCATATTGCCGGTGGAGCCTAAGGGCATCTCTTGTTTTTCTCTCTCTCTCTCTCTCTCTCTCTCTCTCTCTCTCTCTCTCTCTCTCTCTCTCTCTCTCTCTCTCTCTCTCTCTCTCTCCCCAATAAATTCATGATATTGGGCGTTGGGAGCACGTTTGCACAACTTTGTAGCAAGGGTAGCTTTTGTGATCACCGATTAGGCTTCCACACTCACCAAATACTCTGACTCTAGGTACAGGTAGCAGATTTCAAGTTGGATGGAGCGACACGTGGATAGATAGATAGATAGAGAGAGAGAGAGAGAGAGAGAGAGAGACAGTCAATGACCATGCTCTCTGTATCTACCCGATCAATTGGAGTAATGCGCTCTCTCGCTCTCTCTACGGGTGCCACTCCTAACTATCGGCTTGTAAGCCTCCTTTCTCTTGGTTTGGGCCATGTGCAGAGATTTAAAATGGCTCTCCATTATAAGATCATTACATTATTCACCAATGGGCTCACAAATAGAGTCATGTGTGTTCAAAAATGATGAACAATTTCATATGAAGAGGCCTCAATACCATCTAAAATCCTAGTGGGGTCATCTTATATTTATGAGAACCAATCATCCTATGGAGAGTTGCAAAATTAGGGGTATTTTGGGTATTTTGGCAAACTTGAAGGCATTTTGGGAATTCTTGGACAAATATGATAGGTACATTGGGTATTTTTCAATTTTGAGGGGTATTTTGAAATTTTTCACAAATTACAGGTGTATTTTGTTAATTTTATGAAGAATTTTCCTTCTCAAATATCATTTTTACCTTTCATAAAGGGGTGAAAAAGATCCAAAGCCGGCTACATAAAATTATTTTCATCAGCCTTGGCTCCTACCTTGCAACCCTCCACCACCATGATGGCTGCAATGACATTCTCTCTACAGACTACCATCCAAGACTTCATGCTAAGTGGTTTGTCTTGACCACATCCAACATCTAGGTCAAGAGAATAGCATCTCTCTCTCTCTCTCTCTCTCTCTCTCTCTCTCTCTCTCTCTCTCTCTCTCTCTCTCTCTCTCTCTCTCTAAAGTTACCCTTCATGTTGGTGCATGTTTCTCTTTTTGGTCACCCAACTTGGCCCAATTCTTGGACAGGATACTCAAACGCTGTCTGAAAGAGTGTAGAGAACTAATAGAATGAAGAAAGAGGAGTGTCTCCTCACAAATTGGCACCCATGCATAGAGAAAAAACAAAGCATTTATATTGTACCTATTCTAATATGAGTGGAGTAATGTAGGGTTGTCATGGAGTCGTAGATGGAGTACTGAGGGGAGCAGGCATGGGGTGCACCACTTTGGGCTCATCGTTCAGCCTCACCACTTCTTGCATTTTTGTTGCTACAAGTGTACACTATATCCTCATGACAGGCTCTAGCCTGAGCTAACGGTCCAAAATTGGCATTTCTACAAATCTTGAGAAGATACACGTAATTGTTGCTGGCCCCCCACACCGTTGTCGATGCCAAATGGAATGTCACACATGCAATACCTCAAGAGAGATTTTACTAACTTGAATGGGGAATGTCACGGCAATAATTCCTCAAAATGAAGCACCTCTAGGCTTATTTGATGCACGTCTCAATGAGGGGTTGTTGAAGCCACCAAAGGGTAGATGTGGGGCTGATTTTCACTCTCCCAATACGAGAGGAAACAAGGGTTGACAGCTAGCTACAAAAATGCACATGTGGCTCCAAAAATACACCCAATTTGTCGTGGAAACAGGGCTGAAAATGCAGACCTTAATGAAGCATATGATGGGCAGTAATGGGAGCACTCAATGCGGAAATGCCTGAGGGAGGCTCAATCGGCTACCAAAGGTCCGATCTATAGTGAAAATGCTAGCGGAGAACCAGGCGAGTTTCGATGAGGGAAAGGGGACTAAAATCTGAAAGCACAGGGCTGAATTGCTAATCCAGGAAACTCTGTAAAGGAGAGATCATTAGGGTAGAAAGAGACAGGATACGAGAGAGAGAGAGAGAGAGAGAGAGAGAGAGATAATAAACGATCTAGAAAAGGCTCTTCAACATGATAAATAACTGCCAAAGCCGGTGACCAAGGGTCGCTCGGTTTTTCCCTTGTTGGTAAACAAAAGTCGGGGCAGCTAAGGGCAGAACATAGAGAAGGTGTAGATGGCGGATCATACCCTCCACACATGAAAATCAGACCCAACCTAGAAGAACTAGGAAAAAAGCCCATGTTGTGAGTAGTGCCACATGCCTTCAAGACAAAAGTGTAGGTGATTTTGTCTAAGTTTTCTTTCAGCATCCTCTGATTAACAATATTGTCGTGAATTCTTTTTCCCGTAAAAAAATCTTGAGTGGTGGCATAGGATTTCAAGATGCAAGCGTAAGTGATTGCACCTGGAGAGATGCCCTCACTTTGCATCCGTTGGTAATAGCCAATAGCTTCTTGGCCTTGCCCCTGTTCGGTATCCTATAATCAATGAAGTCCAAGAGACGACATCCCAGACAGGTAGCTCCTCAAGCATTTTTCGTGCTTTCAGAAGTACACCGCATTAAGCATGCATGTCGACCAAGGAATTGGCAATCATGCATGTCGACCAAGGAATTGGCAAGCACGACGTTTTCTTTCAAGAGCCCTTGACTAACAATGACATTGTGAATTCTTTTGCCCATCCTAGTGTCTTGCGTAGTGCCACATTCCTTTCAAATGCCATGGTAGGTAACTTCATATGGAGGGAAGCCCTTATTTTGCATCCATTGAAAAGAGCCCAATGCTTCTTGGCCCTACCGCTGTACCCATTTCTAATCATCTCGACACATGATGAATACATTCATAATATGAAGCTTGGCCTACATTTAGGATATAATGCCTACTATTAAGATGTTGTAAAAAAAAGCACTGTTCACAATGAACACAAAACCTCGAAAAAGGTGGAAATGTGAGTGTTTTCTTCAAGTGAGATTTTTCACTCTTGTTTTCAAGAAGGAAAGCTCTTCTTTAAAAAGGGAGTTTCATGAAAATTAATTTCAAACCTTTTAAAAGTATTTTTTCATCAATATTGGCCACTTAAGTCGGAAGAAAATAAAAGAGAACAAGAGAAATTGATTAAAGAGCTTATAAACCTAGCTCGATCAAAGGCTTGGGACCGAAGGAAAGAAGTCTATAAAAGAGCAAGGATAATTGCTATTTAATTATCCAAATTCAAAGGTATAAGTCAAGGCAAGATAAGTGTATCCTGGGTAACCTTGATCAAAGGTACATGACAAAAGAGGCTAATTAGAGCAATTATAAGAATTTAAAAGTAGAAACTAACTGTGTAAATTAGAAGTAATTAAATTTACTCATTAGACTCTAAGTCTAAAGTTTGGGAAGCTTACAGTAAAGTTAAAACTTACCAGAGTAAGTTTAAATTTAATAGGTTTTGGGACCAGCTTCATAGTACCTCTAAAGCATTGTGCTAAGGTTTTGCACAAGAGGTGAAGCTGCAAAGCCCAAGGGTAAGTTAAATCTTTATCATAGTCCGTCCTAATTTAGCAAATTCTAAATTACCAAACAGATTCTAGCATGGGTCCAGCTTCCTAGAGCCTCCAAAAGATAATGCAAAGGTCTTGCACCTGAGCTAGGTAAATTACAGGTAGCACTATGGTTTTTAATTAATCCAAGGAAAAATTAAAAGCCTCAAGTTAGATTAGCCCCCCCATATTTAGTAAGTTGCCTCTAGTTTTTATTTACCAAGTTTGGCTAGGCCACATGTTTAAGGTAGCTTGCATATACTTAATGAGTAGTGGGCAAGTGTGAGCGTGTGTTCAATTTGCCAAAATATAGTCAACAAAAGGGGGGGGGGGGTATTTGTTTAAGATTAGCAAGGAAAGGAGGGGACATGTGTTTGCTTATGCTTCAAGTTACATTTTAAAATGTTTACTTCTCATTGATTGATGTAACTAACATTATATTTGAGATTTTTGGCAAGTGTGAAAGGAGACAAAAGAGGGGGTTCTTGGGGATTTTAGGTCTCTCTCTCTCTCTCTCTCTCTCTCTCTCTCTCTCTCTCTCTCTTTCTTATTTTTTAAGTTTTCATTGTGGCAAAGCAAGAACTCTCTCTCTCTCTCTCTCTCTCTCTCTCTCTCTCTCTCTCTCTCTCTCGGGAACTCTAAAGTTAATTTCAATGCTCAAGCACTTGGCTATATTTACAAATCGTAGCAAGTGAATACATGGAAGATCTTCTTCCTCTTTCACCTTCTCTTTTATTTTAGCTATGCTTAAAGCTTGCTCATGGAGTGAGCATACTAGAAAATATTGTCTTTTTGCTTAAGAAATACTTCTTTCCACCCTCATCTACCTCTTACCTCAAAGCTCTTTCTCCTTGTTGGGGTGTTTAGGGTTTGGGAAGTAGGTTACACCATAGAACCATGAAGTTCAACATGTTCATGGCTCAAGGAAAGTGCAGCACGAGCACAAGTTTGTATTGTAATCAAAGCTCTCATTAAGAACATTATAATACAAAGTTCTTTTGAAGGGGAGACTGGTTCTAAGCAAATCTAGTCCTCAACAAGCTGTCAATCTTAGTGATTCACTTCATGTTACGCATAAATTGATGTTGTAGTGTGTGTGAATGATGCAATGAAATCAACCTTGCACAATCTTTGGTTATCCTCTAAAGAATTTTCTTTAAAGAAAACTCCCCTTTCATAATCTATTTCCACTATGATTGAAAGAAATTACTAGATTCTCTGACATGCAGTAATGCCAAGGAAACAATCTTACCCCATGCCAAGCTTGCAATTAGGGATATACATAGAATGACCCTATGTACAAGTGTCAGTTGCATGACAATTTTCCACACTTTAGCTTAGCGGGTTTAGGATGAGTACTTTAAGAAGGTGCTAAGAGGGCACCCCTACGGAGTTGTGAAGCCGGTGGTCTCACACTAGTCACAATTTTTTAGGGCTTTATATAGTGTGAGGTCTTTCCATCCAAGGATTAAGTATTTCCCTTTGCGTCTCCCTACACCTAATAGATCCAAGAACTCAGAGGAGCCAAATACTTGGTTAAAGAGAGGAGGAGATCCAATGCTAGTAGGTGTGGCACAATGTTTCATTAGAAGGAATCTTGGGAGATGCTCCCTTCGGAGTGCATGGAAAAAAAAAAGGTAAGAGGAAGATGCCATGTGTCTCGATTTGAGAAGAGAGACAAAGAAGTATGTTGGGAGAAGGGGTTTGAACAACTATAGGTCATGTGGAAGGGACCTTCAGGTTGTGTTAAATGGGGTGTAGAGTTGAATCCCCTTGAGGGTAAATCATTGCAATACCCTTTAAATTTAGGGTAGTGCCAATAAAGTTTGGCTCTATATGGTGTAACTTTTCATAAATACAATAGAAGACAAGATATTTTGAATCACATCCTCTTTTGGAAAGATTTTGAAAAGTTAGAATGACACCCTCTTCTACTGTAAGTATTCAGAAGATGTCTTTGGTGAGACACACAACAAGGTCTTTTTCTTTGTATGAACTCTTGCCTCATTTACATGCTTCTTGAATCTAACAAATGCAATGAAGTCACATAAGATTTTCCTAATCTCTTGCTCCACATGTACAAGAATGGATCGTGTAAATTTCATGAATTGTTTGTCCATTGCTACTTACACGAGATGTTGGTGTTTTATTCAAGCCCCCGGAGGGGGGGAGGGGGGCTAAAATCTATGGTTTAAGAAACCCCTCTGTTGAACTCACTTCCTATATTAACATATTTTGGGTGAGCATATAGGTAGCCTGTTTTTGATGCACACAAATGATGTTACAATGCTACGCCCTCTACAAACTCATCACTTCTTCCACTGTGTTTTTCATACAAATAACTAAAGTTAGTAAAGATTCATGGCCATGGCTTTGTTCAAACAATCGTTAGCCTTTCTTGGTTTGCCATTGGAACCAGTAGTCTCCATTAGCAATGGTCGTAGGCTACAACACATTGTCCATTTTGAGAGCGTGTAGGTGTTGTTCCTAGCATTAAGTTGCAACCAAGTGTTCCGTGATGAGAACAGACAGTTTCAGAGTATGGTCCATTCAAGGAAACAATTTGACATTGAGAAATATTAAGGAACTAGAAAATCGCATGAACCCTTAAGTAGCTATTGGGCAAGAAGCTCACGAGAAGATTTAGAAATTTTCTCATGTAGGAAAATGGAGTCTTTCTCAGTGTTCTTCAAACAATGCATAACATCATGAGCTTCGGATCGAGAGGCACCGCATATCTAGCTAGGTACGATTGGGGGCAGAGGATCCCCGGCCCCCCCACCGGGCCGGCGGTCCCCTGCCCCCAATCGTACCTAGCTAGGTATGCGGTGCCTCCCTCACAAAAGCTCATGATGTTGAGGTAAGTCACAATGTGGGAAATATTGTGAGAATTTGTCCAAAACTTCTTGCGAAGACTCTCTGTTTATCTCTTGCATGTAAATCATACTTCTTAATGAGGGCGTAATGATGAGCCGATACCACCGCTTGCTCCAAATCCAAATATTGTTTGCTAGTGCAAGAAGCCGATGTAACTAGTTGCTAAGCCAACAGAAGATGGAATATATCACACACAAGACCTACAAAGACGAGCAATTCAGTCGTAACACCCGTGGTAGGTTACAAAAGGCAAAGAGAGCCATGAGAGGGCTATTAAGCAAATTTATGTCTACACTAAAAAGATACAACTTCTTAGAATGTGAGAGGAGTAGTGTGTTTGTTGAACTACTTCTTTAGAAGAAGGGGACCAACATTATCCCCTGTTTCCTTGTTATGCTTGGCATGTGTTCCATCGCAAAGGGGGAAGGTTTTAGATCTCCAACACCTAGTGTTAGCCACCAACATTATTAGCAACTTTTTGAAGAAGAAATTAAAATAATATAGCTAACTGCATAGGACAATCAATTGCTAAAATAGTAATCGTGCCGTTCTGAAAATAACAAAATTGCTGATTATATATACCGCCTAGGATTCGCAAAAATTAGCTCAAATTCTCTCTTGAAAAAAAATCATAGAAGGGACTTGTGTATGGTTGCAAAAAATGATACTTGCACTCGATTTGAACTCAAGACGTCCTGTCAGAGAGAGAGAGAGAGAGAGAGAGAGAGAGAGAGAGAAAGACGAAGAGAGAGGGTACCTGCAGTAAGCCTGCAAAGGCTTTCGGAGGTCGGAGATGAGCACCGTGTCCACAACCTTGGCCTCCTGCTTCTTGATGGACGGGTTGATGGGCGTTCCCGCTGCAGTCGACGAGGAGCTGGAGGCCTCGGCCATAATCCTCGTCACTCCCCTCCATCTCCTTGAAGAAGCAGACGCCAGCGATGGCGTCGTCGAGTAGTCTCCAGATTGCAGAAGCAGACTCGACTTGGAGAAAATGGTGGTCGCCATTGCGCTCTCTCTCTCTCTCTCTCTCTCTCTCTCTCTCCCCCCCCTCTTCCTGCTGTCGTGGAAGGTGCTTTTTGAAGCTCGCTTGTGGCTAACACGAGCTCCCGACCCTTGCCCCTCGCGATTTCTCAACCACCAATCATGTCTTCCTCCTCCTCATGACGTACCGAATGACATCCTTACTTTCAACCATTTCAAAAGAGAGAAATGTCTTTAGTATTTAGGGGAAATTACCAAAATACCCCTCTAATTTGAGGAAATTCCCAAAATACCCCTCAAATTTCAAAAATTCCCAAAATGCCCCCGATATTTTGTCATAAATTTCCAAAATGCCCTTCAAATTTTCCAAAATTCCCAAAATACCCCTTGTTGTGAGACTAAATTTCTCGAAAAATAATTTTTTTTGTAGGTCTTCACAAGAAGAGTGATTGTCTATCGTACAAGATGCTAAAACTACAATTTGAGTTGTTTACGTAGGCTTTGGAGATGAATTGCTTCATTATTTTTAGACATAATTGCCTTTTTTGCGATGGTAACTGGTGACAAATTACATGTTGAGCACTCAAAAACGGATCTCAATTGTCAAAAACGAATGAAGATTAGAAAATCTTGAACATTCCAAGCAAAATAGATACAAGGGTATTTTGGGAATTTCCTCAAATTAGAGGGGTATTTTGGTAATTTTCCCTAGTATTTACTACTCTATAAGGTTTTCAGGCATGCCAGCTAGCACTGGAAGAGAAGTCAGGGTGAATATTGGTGAGCCAAGGGAGGGCAAATGGGAGGCGAACATGTGTGTGTATGTGTGTGTGGGTGTGGGTGTGGGTGTGTGTGTGTGTGTGTGTGTGTGTGTGTGTGTGTGTGTGTGTGTGTGTGTGTGTGTGTGTGTGTGTGTGTGTGAGAGAGAGAGAGAGAGAGAGAGAGACGATGAGTCGAGGCACGACGAGGCTCGAAGCTCACATGGTGCACCTGCTCAGCTCAGCCTTGTCATCCTACTTATTAAGATCCGCACTACAAAGTGATACGCAAGTAAGCCCTCTGATATCGTTCATCCAATTTTACTCTTGGGTTGGGAGTCGAGGCACGACAAGGCTCGAAGCTGACATGGTGCACCTGCTCAGCTTTGTCATCCTACTTATTAAGATCCACACTGCAAATTCGTGCACAAGTAAGCCCTCTGATATCATTCATCCAATTCTACTCTTGGGTTGGACTTGTTTGTTCAGAAATAGCCTTTGAGGTTGATTGAGAGAGAGAGAGAGAGAGAGAGAGAGAGAGAGAGAGATCTCCATCCTCATTGACAACGTGCCCACTCTTAGTTTTCGACATTTGGTTGATGTTCAACTATACTCTTGATTTTCTTTTTGCTCTGCTCAAAAAGTTGTCAATTTCAATTGTTTTTTGGTGATTCTGTCTCGAACACAATCATCTGCACCCTCAAGCATGAGATATTGCATTTTGGTCATCAACTTTGGCATTGGCTTCTCGGATTTGTTTTGTTGTTTTCTTGTTCGTCTCACTTGACGTGTCTTTTTTCTCCTCATTTTTTGGTTAGGAAATGCATATAAGACTGGCTCATCGCAATTTTGTTTTCTGAGCCATTGGAGAGCTCATCTTCAACATCGTGTATATTCGTTTGCAATCAATTGTTTCGTTGGTCTCTGTTGTTTCAATTTCCTCTTTTGGTTCCAAGATGGGTGGATGCATGGTAGGGTGGACTGAGAAGCACAGTCCCGGACATAGGTTTCTAGCACTAGAAAACTACATTTGTTGGGAGAACATTTTCTTTTTAAAAATGGGTTAAAAAATTTTATGAGTGTGTAATGACCGAGGAACGTGGGTTGTGAATGCAAAATGATTGGAGCCCATAGAGCAGCAACTCATATCCCTCTCCCTATGTGTGTGTGTGTGTGTGTGTGTGTGTGTGTGTGTGTGTGTGTGTGTGTGTGTGTGTGTGATGCCTCTCTTGCTTCATTTTGCTAGAGACAGGGCATCGTAAGATAGTCATGCTTGAACATAGCTCCTTCTCCTTCAACTTTGGTAAAGCTTGATTTTGCTAGAGGCAGGTTGCTGAAGAAGATGCTGCTCTTCATCTGCAAGTGTGTGCATAGCTGGAGGCAGGTGCTGAAGAGGTTGCTGCTCTTCATCTGCAAGTGTCTACATAGATTGAGGCTGGTGTTGAAGAAGCTTCTGCCAACCATCTACAAGTGTCTGCATAGTTTCCAACCATCTGGAAGTGTGTGCACAGCTGGTACAATGCAATCTGAAGAATCTCATGTAGAGCCATCACAAGACCTGCCATGCAACTCACGAAAAGATCAAACAAGGGACATCATTAGGCAATACGAGGTTGAGCGTAAACGAAAACAATGAGAGCGGGCCAAACTAAACGAACCACTTTGTTCTACAGAAAACAATGATATCAGTGAGCAAAAAAGATGCAAGATGTGCAATTAAGTGGCACATTGTTTTGATACGCGCATGAGGGCCTAAACTCAACAATAAAAAAAATAAGTGTTTGATCAACTCCTCCTACATCCGTCTTTGAAGGACGTTACAGATTCAAGGGAGGTGCAACCTGTTCAAGCAATGCTTGTCTCAAATATTTGAAACACCCTGACATTTGTGAAGCAACCAAGATCCTCACATGAGCTTTTCTTGAAACAATCGGCTATGCTGATGCTAGTGAACAAAAATGGGTCTTCTGAATCGAAGGATCTAAACATTGCAAGAGCTTCTAGATTTTGGGAGTCCACAAGACGAATTTCTACTCAGTTGAACATCGCATGAGGCTGGAAGAAGAGGATGGCTCATTCCCATTGGCAACATGCCAAAGACAGCAAGCAGTGTAGGAGCACCTTTACCCACCATGAAGTAAAAGACATTGTTTTTTACTTCTAGACTACTGAACAAGGGTCTCTCCATGCAAAAAAGATGTTTTCCATAAGCACGTAGGAAGAAATACTTACGTCAAACATCCTACTCATATGTTGGACATACCACAGGTTTAGAAGATTACCCTCTCTCTTTAATACAATTTATAACATTATTGTTACTGTCTTAGTGCTGACTGAAAGTGTACCACTTTTTAGCAATACTATTTTGCTTCCAAATTATGTAGGCACCTCTTAATATTTCTTTCTGGCTTGCACACCACTATGGTGATGATCTACTGTTGTGGTGCTTTCATACCCTGCATAATTGTATATAGCATGGCTCAACTTCTCTCTAACATTGTTCGCGGATTTGTATAAGTGCAAGATTAGTTCTTAGTACTATAATTGTACACCACTTCTCTTCCAATTTGATTGGTTTGTATCACTACAAGTCTGGTTTTATGCAATGCTTGACTAGTCAAAAGTTGTTTTAATGGTTTGTAGCAGTGATGGGATATAACAGTGATGGGATGGTTTGTGGCACTAGAAAATTTATTTATAAGAAACCTTTTCTAGTTTGTAACATTGTAGTGGTGTTTTCAAGCAATGACTATTTGGCTTCTGAATTACCTTATAGTTTCTAGCAGACTTGTTTCTAGTTTCTGGTTTTTGGTTTCTACCAGTGAGTGGGTGTTCTAGTAATGATTGACAGGTTTGTAGTTGTGACTGTAGGAGTACTAGTAGTAGATCCCAATCACCAAAGCTTGGGAGGTTTCTAGCAGTGCTTTCCTGGTTGAACTATCTGGTTTCTAGCACTAAGTAGGTGTTTTTCAGTAGTCTTTTTAGCAATGAATAGGTGTTTCTTAGTAATGTTTTTCAAAAATGTTTCTAGTAATGATCCCAATCACCCAATCTTGGAGGTTTCTAGCTTTTCTTGTTAGGTATCTAGCAGTTCTCTAGTGCTTTGATGATTGGACTACCATGTTTCTACCATTGAGTAGGCATTTATTATAATCCTTGATAGGTTTGTACGAGTGTTTTTTGGTAGTGCTTGACTTGTTTCTGGTTTCTAGCACTAAGTAGGTGCTTTCTAGTAGTTATTGAAAGGTTTCTAGCTTCGACTATGTGGTTTGTTGCATTGAGTAGATGATTGGTAGTTCTATGACAAGGTGGTTTCTAACAATCTGACATACGGTTTCTAGCTTTGACTAGGTGGTTTCAAGTAGCAATTAGATGGTTATCCATAGTGCTTGGGAGGTTTCTAGCGGTATAACCTTGTTTTCTAGCACTGCTTGGAAGGTTATAAGCAGTTCTTGGGAGGTTTCTAGCTTTTCTTGTCAGGTCTCTAATAGTTCTCTAGTGCTTTGTAGAACTGTTGTGCTTTGGTGATTGGACTATCGGGTTTCTAGCACTGAATAGGTGTTTCTTAGTAATCCTTGACATGTTTGTACGAGTGTTTTCTGGTAGTGCTTGACTTGTTTTTGGTTTCTAGCACTAAGTAGGTGCTTTCTAGTAGTTATAGGGAGGTTTGTACTGCTTGTTGGAAGGTTTCTAGCTACGACTAAGTGGTTTGTTGCATTGAATAGGTGATTGGTAGTTCTATGACAAGGTGGTTTCTAGCAATGTGACATATGGTTTCTAGCTCTGACTAGGTGGTTTCAAGTAGCAATTAAATGGTTATCAATAGTGTTTTTTCTTGTCAGGTCTAGTGCTTGAAGGAGTACGAGCGGAAGTGCGACGCGAGAGAGAGTGCGAGAAGAAGAGCACGACGATATGGTGAACTCGCTCTACTGTAATGTGTAGAGCATAGTGAGTTCTTATTAGGTTTTTACAAAAGAATATGTGTACATACCTGGCGGCCCGCCCACTTACCTGGGCGACCACATTGGGATTTATACCCCAACAACTTCCCACTTAAAGTCCAATGTGGTACTTTAAGTGTGAGAGAAGCTAATATACAAGAGATGTAGAGAAGTAATGTACTACCCTACACCTAACTGCTTGCGAAAATGCGCAAAGTTCTCTGAGGGAAGTCCTTTTGTAAGTAGATCAGCAGGATTTTCTGTGGTGTGAACTTTGACAAGCTGAAGTTGCTTATCCTCGAGCATTTCCCTGATGAAATGATACTTCACATCCACATGCTTTGTCTTTGAGTGATAAACTAGATTGCGAGCCAATTGTATAGCACTTTGACTATCACAATATAACACAGGCATCTCTTCTTTGATTCCCAAATCTGTTACTAGTCGATTAAGCCAAATTGATTCTTTGCATGCCTCTGATGCTGCAACATATTCAGCCTCTGTAGTAGACTGAGTAACACAATCTTGTAATCTAGAACGCCATGATACTGCTCCACCAGCCAATGTAAAGACATACCCTGACGTAGACCTTCGGTTGTCTAAGTCACCTGCATAATCTGAGTCTGTAAAACCCTTTACACTTAGCTCCTGACTCCCATAGCATATACGCATACTCTTTGTAGCTTTCAGGTATCTCAATATTCCTTTCACTGCCTCCCAATGTTTCTTGCCTGGGTTTGACATGTATCGACTTACTACTCCCACTGCAAATGCAATGTCTGGGCGAGTAGCAATCATTGCATACATCAAACTACCCACTGCAGACGCATATGGAATCTTATCCATTTCAGCTTGTTCTTCCTTAGACACGGGACAATCTTGTTTGCTAAGTTTCACATATGGTGGCAATGGAACACTCAGTGCCTTTCCCTTCTCCATATTGAAACGTTGCAAAACCTTGTCAATATACTCTGTTTGAGATAACCAAATCAACTTCTTTGATCTGTCTCTCTCAATGCGCATACCAAGTATATGACTTGCCTCACCCATGTCTTTCATGTCAAACGATTTTGCCATCTTTGACTTCAAAGCTGAAATTTCTTCCAAGTGCTTGCCAGCAATCAACATGTCATCCACATACAAAATAAGGATCATCCAACTACCATCCTTAGCCTTCTTTGTATATAGACAGTGATCGAACTCACTACGTTTGTAGCCTTGAGAAAGCATAAACTTGTGGAATTTATGGTACCATGCCCTCGGTGATTGTTTTAAGCCATAAAGACTCTTTAACAACTGGCATACCCAATCTTCCTTGCCTTTCTCAACAAACCCTTCTGGCTGTTGCATGTAAATTTCCACATCTAAATCACCATGCAAGAACGCTGTCTTGACATCCATTTGGTGCAACACCAAATCTAATATGGCAACCAATGCAAGAAAGCATCTCAATGTAGTCATCTTGACCACCGGAGACAAGACTTCATCAAAGTCAATGCCTTGTTCTTGCTTAAAGACCTTGGCAACAAGCCTTGCTTTGTACTTTGGTTGACTATCATGAGCGGTGATCTTATACCTGTAAACCCATGTACAAGGTAGAGCCTTTTTGCCCCGTGGTAATTTAACTAGCTTCCATGTCTGGTTTTTATGCAGAGCTATCATCTCTGACTGCATGGCCAATTGCCAATTCCCGGAGTCCTTCATTTGCACTGCTTCCTTGTAACATGAAGGCTCATTGCAATCAGTCAACATGACATAGTTCATAGATGGAACAAACCTATCAGGAGGTCGCGTGACACGTCCAGATCTATGCACAATAGGTGGCTCAGGCTCAGCCACAACCTGTGGTTCCACTCTATCCTGTCCTTGCTCCTCTTGAGCCCTGAAATTTTGTCTTGCACGTGCAGGTCCATCTTCTTGGAAGACAACTCTTCTAATCTCCTCAACCCTCTCTGGTTTAGAATGATATTTGGATTCATTAAAGTGAACATCATTGCTACGGACAACCTTTCTGGATTCGGGATCCCAAAGTCTGTACCCCATCTCACCAGAATTACCATAGCCTAGAAAGATGCACTTTCTACTCTTTGGCTCAAGTTTGTTCCTAAATTCCTTTGGAACGTGAGTATATGCCTCACAGCCAAAGACTCTAAGATGCTTGTATGAGGGCATTTTGCCTGACCATACCATCTCTGGCACTGAATCCTTCTCCAAAACCTTGCTAGGAGATCTATTTACAAGATGAACAACTGTTGATACAGCTTCAGCCCAAAACCCATTTGGCAGCTGTGCATTAGACAACATACTTCTGACCTTCTCTTGTATGGTCCTATTCATCCTCTCAGCAACACCATTTTGAGGAGGATTGTAAGGAGCAGTAAGTTCACGTTTTATACCTTTTGACTCACAAAAGTCCTGAAAGGCCTTTGAAACATACTCTCCACCATTGTCAGTGCGTAAGCATTTAAGCTTCTTTCCACTCTGATTCTCCACAAGTGTCACAAACGTTTTGAAAACACTAAACGCTTCATCCTTGTGCTTGAGAAAGTAAACCCATACTTTCCTCGAGTAACCATCTATAAATGTCATAAAGTAAGAAGCTCCCCCTAGAGATAGGTTAGGCATAGGTCCACACAAATCACTATGAACAAGTGCCAACTGTGTATCTCTTCTACTGCTTCTATGCTTATGTGGCTGTTGTGTTTGCTTACCATACAGACAATGTTCAAAGAATTCAAAATCATTAAATTAAAAGCCAGGCAAATAACCAGAACGAGACAAGATTTCCATTCCCTTCTTGGACATATGTCCTAACCGGCTATGCCACAAAGAAACGTTCGGCTGCTCGGTTACATTGATTACATTTTTAGAGACATTTGATACATAAATCATGTAAAGTCCTCCAGACTTTACTCCATGTGCTACTGTCATAGAACCCTTGGATATCTTCCACATGTTCTGTCCAAAAGTGGTGACATAGCCATCATCATCAAGTAAACCTGTGCTGATCAAGCTCTTTGTAATTGCGGGAACATGTCTCACATTCTTCAGCGTGAAAGAAGAGCCATTCTGAAACTTCAATTGAACATCTCCAACACCTAATATCTCACATGTCTGCCCATTGCCTAGCCGAACATGATCTTTAGTGGTCACATAAGAGGTAAACCACTCCTTGTTTGGAGACACATGAAGTGATGCCCCTGAGTCTATAATCTAGTCACTCAGTGCATTTCCATCAGATGCTGTAAGAAGAGCTGAGTCCATTGTATTCTTCAAGAAGTAGATGTCTCCTAACACTAGACTGTCATCCTCTGCAACAGTGTTTGTCACATTTATTTCTTGAATCTTCACTGAGGACTTGTTCTTCTCACCATGGTCTTCAGCTTTCTCTTTGCCTTTTTCTGCTTTCCATTCTCTGCAATCTCTTTTCATGTGACCCTTCTTGCCACAATGGTAGCATTCTATGTCACTCTTGCCTTTAGCAATGCGGGACTTGCTACGAGACTGATTCCTCTTTCCACCTTTGTACTTTTCTTTGGTCCTTCCCCTGACAACTAAGGCTGTTCCTTTGCCTTTGTCCATTGTCTTTCTATTGGTTTCTTCAGTAAGCAGACTTCCTTCTACACCTGCTATGTTCAAACCATCTGGAGGTGCAGAATTACTCAAAGCTGAGCAAAAAGTGTCCCAAATTTCCGGCAATGTGATCAACAGGAACATAGCTCTAACAGGTTCATCAAACTTGACACCTTGAGCTGACAACTGACTATAGATTGTGTTGAATTCATTCAGATGATTGGACATAGGTGTCCCTTCTTTCATCTTCAAGTCAACAAGCTTCTTAAGCCAGTATACCTGTGAAGCTGCACTCTGCTTCTCATAAAGATCACTCAGCTTTAACCATGCTTGATAAGCCGACATCTCGTTTGCTACATTGAAGTAAACGCTTTCTGCCAAAGTCAGCATAATGGTAGAAAGTGCCAATTCATCCATTTCGCTCCATTCATCTTCGTCCATATCTTCTGGTTTTATCTCCTTGAGCTTTATAGGTTTTATCTACTTCTTTTGTACCAACACGTGCCAAATCTGCTGCTTCCACAATGGGAAATTGGTTCCATCCAGCTTCTTGATATTGTAAAGAGCAGTGTCCTGTGATCCAGCCATAGCTACGCTTCACAGTAGTTTACTTTCCTGGGAAAAATTCGGCAGAGTTTCCCCTGTAAACTGACCTCTGAACCAATATCAACCTGTCAAATGAACCAAGAAAGCTTCAGATTCTGCATAAATTTCGGCAGAGTCTCCTTTGTAAAATGGCTCTGGTGTACTAAAAACAGCTCAAAAAACACTGTCTCTCTGACACTGTAAGCTGCAGGTAAACCTGTCCTGTCACTGTCCTGTAAGCATAGACTGTGACAATGCCTCAATGGCAGTAAAGCAAAGATGCAATCCCAACTGTCTAACTCACAGTCAATACATCCTAGCTGCCTATCTAAGGGTGCTCGAGGGATCGCTCCAAGACCTCTATCACCGAAAGGATCTCAACATTCGAGAATCCCCCAGCTCAATAAAACCTCACTCGACCCTCAACAAAGGCTGCAGTAAATCTGACAGTACATAGACTTCCCACAAAGTCATACATCCACAAATTTCCCACTATATGCTGTAACCGCTGCGGCGGTTGTTTGCTGCGTGACTCACAGCCAGCAAACCCTCAACAAACATACATCATCTCTGACAATACATCCCATGTGGAAGTACCTGCAATGTTAGGATGAAATCTGGAATATCAAGCAGCAAACACAAGCTACCTGATGAACTAGTGGATGTTGCCTATAGTCTGTGTGTAGATGCGTCCGTGTTGTATGTGACACGCCTCCAAGAACTGTGAGCCGTCCTTCGATGTGTAGACAGCCACAAATCAACACTTTGGGAGTGTCAATATCCTTAGAACCTGCAGTTGTAGGCCAAAAACCCCAAATTTGCAGAGTCGGATCTGCACCCGCCGAGACCACGTAGTCGAAAATGGCCTGCGCAGACCTTTGTCGAAGCCAAACGGTGGCCGAGATGACCTCAGAATGAAATTCTGACAACACCAAGCCCCTCGGGCTTTCCCACGAGATTTGGGGCCGTGTCTTTGCCTGTCGAATTTCACTCCAATCTGAGTTGGTGACTCTAGCCTCTTGCAGTGCTGTCCCGAGCCTCGATCTGAGCTCTGATACTAGTTGAAGGAGTACGAGCGGAAGTGCGACGCGAGAGAGAGTGCGAGAAGAAGAGCACGACGATATGGTGAACTAGCTCTACTGTAATGTGTAGAGCATAGTGAGTTCTTATTAGGTTTTTACAAAAGAATATGTGTACATACCTGGCGGCCCGCCCACTTACCTGGGCGACCACATTGGGTTTTATACCCCAACAGTGCTTTGTAGCACTGTTGTGCTTTGATGATTGGACTATCGGGTTTCTAGCATCGAGTAGGTGTTTCTTAGTAATCCTTGACAGGTTGTACGAGTGTTTTCTAGTAGTGCTTGACTTGTTTCTAGTTTCTAGTAGTTCTTGGGAGATTTCTAGCAGTTATATGGAGGTTTGTAGCAGTGTTGTGCTTTGGTGATTGGACTACCTGGTTTCTAGCTTTGAATTAGTGTTTGTACAAGTTTTTTCTGGTAGTGCTTGACTTGTTTCTGGTTTCTAGCACTAAGTAGGTGCTTTCTAGTAGTTCTTGGGTGGAAATTAAATGGTTATCAATAGTGCTTCGGAGGTTTGTAGCAGTAGATTCTTTTTTTTTCAGCAGTGCTTTGGATTTTTCTAGTAGTTCTTGGGAGGTTTCTAGCAGTACTCTAGTAGTTTGTAGCACTACTGTGCTTTGGTGATTGGACTACCTGGTTTCTAGCTTTGAGTTAGTGTTTTTTAGTAATCCTTGATAGGTCTGCAACACTTCACTGGCATTTAATCATTGTATATTTTTTTTGGTGAAGCTATTGGAAAGGTTCAAGGATGCTTATCTAGACATTCAAATTCAACAACGATGTTTTGAGTATCTGAAGCCATATTTTGTGCGCAAGCTCAAGGAAAAAATTCCATGTTGCTGCATTCTGCATTCTGCATGTGCAAATGACCTATTTAAGGGAAACAATAAATCACATGTGATAGAAGTGTTTTGGCCTACATGGAGTTGCATGCGATTCCACATACTCAATGTGTGCCCATGACGTACACATTGCTTATTGCAATGCTTCTTGTTATGCATACAAGAGTACTACAACTTTATGTGAGTCTATTTTGTGCCCCAAGCCCACAGATGTAGCTTTCCACAAGTATAATTGTTTAATGGGCAATTGTGCTTATTGCGGCACCAACCTTGTGTCCAATAGAGCTTGTCAAGAAGATTTGCAAGTTTTTGTCAAAGTTTTTGAGGATGTCAAATTAGTGGTCGATGTTACTCATAGCAATCAAAAAGGGAGAAAAAAGAAAATAAAGGATCTTTTTCACAAGAAACTACCTTGTAGTGAGCTTCTCCATATGTTTCATATGCACCTTCAAAAGTTCATCAAGCACAATTTCATTTGTGGGTGGCAAGTTGAACAATTTAAGGATTCTCTTCAACGACTTCCGACCGATACAACTGTTTCCATCATTGACATTGCCGAGAATTACACTTTTAAAGAGAAAAATGAAATCCAATCCATGCATTGTAATTCCTTCCAGGTCACAATTCTGGTGCATGAACCACTTCCAGGTGAACGGTGCGGTCAGAAAGGTTTTTCATTTCTATATATCTAATGCCAAACATTAGGAGAAATATGAACCTTGCATGGGCCTTGTAAGGGATCCTAATTTTTAGGGATTAAGGCTAATGTTGTGTAGGGTTAAGGGGACAAGGGCATTCAAGTAGCTAGTTTTGAGTAGACTTTTCTAGCCTTTTTTTAGACACATGTAGGATGTGGACCTAAGAGGTCACTTTCTCTCTCTAGCTTTTGGAAAGTGAAGGGAGTAAAGGGGTGTGGCCACATCAGCAAAAACGTGGGTCACTAAGAGCCAAAATTTGATTTTTTTTCAAAAAAGTTATTTTTACTTATTTTTGACTTAAAATTCCCTCCCAACATATATACACATCAAAAAATCATTTTTTGACATTTTTTTAAACCTACAAACACTAAAAGTCCACTTTTTCAAAAAAAAATCCCCCCCAAAAAAAAAACCTTTGTTCTCTCCTCCTCCTTCCTCCTCTCTCCCTCTCCTCTCCCTCCCTACCCCCTTCTCTCCTCCTCCTTCCTCCTCTCTCCCTCTCCTCTCCCTCCCTACCCCCTTCTCTCCTCCTCCTCCCCTCTCTCTCCCTCTCCCCCCTCTGCCCCCTTCTCTCCTCCCATGTTCCTCTCCTCTCCCTCCCTACCCCCTTCTCTCCTCCTCCTCCCCTCTCTCCTCTCCCTCCCTACCCCCTTCTCTCCTCCTCCTCCCCTCTCTCTCCCTCTCCCCCCTCTGCCCCCTTCTCTCCTCCCATGTTCCTCTCCTCTCCCTCCCTACCCCCTTCTCTCCTCCTCCTCCCCTCTCTCTCCCTCTCCCCCTCTGCCCCCTTCTCTCCTCCCATGTTCCTCCCTCTCCCTCCCCCCTCTTTCTTTTCATTCTTTGCTTCCTCACGCAACAACTGCCATGGTGCTCACGGACATCACAAATCGTATCCCTCCACCACCATGTACTCCGCACAACAAAAGTGTACATATTGCTTGTGCGCGGTGTTTGCACCGAAGGCCGCACGTGAGGGTGAGCAGAGGTCATCCCAAGATCGTCATACTGTCGGTGAGACGAATGTGTATGGTTCTTCAATATCTTGGGAGGGGAGAAGTAGGCTTGTTAGGCTATTGCAATTGGTTGTGTATGGGTGCAGGTGCTTCTTTGCATTCGTGGATGCACGAATGTCAAGCTCTTCAGCTCAAAACATTGGCATTACAAAAAACAGTGGGTGCAGGTTAGAGAGGTCAAGTGTCACCACTTTTCCTCTAAAACAGCCTTCTTTATTACATCTTGCAGGTAGGTGCTTCAAATCCATCCTTATTAGAGGTGGGTAATCTCATCCTAATGCAAGAATGGCTCAAGGAACTAGCATAACATGAAGCTTTTACGGTGGCACAAAGCTCTCCTCAAGCAATGTGGCTCCCACTACACCAAAAATCACTATGCTAACATGGAGAGATCCCTAGTAGGACAATACAACAACTTTTCATCAGCAGCACACCCTTTCCTAACATGAGGGCACCCCCACCAGAGATATTTTTATATGATAGGTCACCCCATGAGCATACCATGTCATGGAATGGATGTAAGAACTATGACTGCACTACCCCTTGGAAGTTGTTCACGAATGTATGTTTATCAAAGTTAATGAGAGAAGTTTGGACTTTTTTGTTTGTTGATGTGTAAGAGCACTCTTGGTCTACCATATTTTAGATTGTTTGATAAGTTAAATAAGATTTGTAGTCATTTAAAATATCATTTTTTTTTGTAAGATTGTACATGAGAAGACATGATAAAGTACAAGAGATCTTGACAGAATAAACCTCGATGAGATTCCCACCATGCACTTGTGACACCATACCTCTCCTTGAACCCTTTGACTTCTATCATTGTGGGGAGTCCAATGGGGGGCTATTTTCAAATTTTTAGCATAACTTTTTTTTGAAGGAAATTTTGGTTATTCTAAAGTTTATACACAGTCTAGGAGTTCATTCTGATTGTTTTTTTTCAATTTCAAATTTTGACGGAGTACACTCCTTGGAAGCCACTTTTGAAGGTGTTAGGGCGAGATTTTGGGAAAGTTTTGTATGTAGGAAATACAGTCCTTAACACAATAAAGAACAATGGTTCTTTGAGTATTTTCAGATTCCATGGTTTTAATGATCGTTGGAGCCCGTAGATTAAGAAAAAAGTAAAAAATGTATGTTTTACATCATTTTTAAATAAATTGTCAACTTGCACATTGATTTTTGGAGAATGCGAGCAAGATATGATTTTTTCTCATCACATGATGGTCGAAGAACGCGATGAGATGAACAAATTCATGTGAGACAAGCCCAGACAGATTCGGAGCCGATTGAAATCTAGAAGCTGTTGAAAACAACCGAAAAGTTCAACACTTCAAAAAAAAAAAAAAAAAACTTAACACTTGAATCATGGCCATGCATCAAAAATATGCTCACACGGTGAAGGAGGTGCTTCAAATCTATGGAAATCAGTATAAAATGCAAGCAATAGCGTTGGAGGCTATTCAAGAAGTTGTAGAGGCTCACATCATTTCAGATGACTTTGCAATGACAAAATGATTAAGAGTTGTGTCTACTGTCTCCATAGTGATTTGGCTTTTCGGTTTATCCATGTGTTTTAAGTTAAGTGGTTTTGGCCATGAAGAGTTAAATTTAAATCAAATATTAACATTTTTGCCATCCTAAGGGGCAAACAAAGCTAGAAAATGCAAAAAAAAGGGTGGCCACAAGGGCGCGCAGATGGCCCATCCAGCAGTTTTGGATGGCTCATCTGCGTGCCCTTGTGGCCACCCTTTTTTTTGCATTTTCTAGCTTTGTTTGCCCCTTAGGATAGCAAAAATGTTAATAGCTGATGAAACCAGATGTTTATGTAGCATGAGACTAGATTTTTATATTGTCCAATGTGATTTGGCTTTTTGGTGCAGGGAACTAGTAAGTTGAGTTAAAGGAAGGCATAATGTGCTTGAAAGGTTAAATTTTACATTCATCTCACCTTTTCCAAGGTCTTGGAGTGCAACAATAGCCTAATTATGCAAAAAAAAGGGTGCCCACAAAAGGGCGCGCAGATGGCCCATCCAACAGTTTTGGATGGCTCACCTGCGCGCCCTTGTGGCCACCCTTTTTTTTGCATTATATGGCCTTGTCTGCCCCTTATAATAGCAAGAATGTTAATATTTGATGAAACCAGATGTTTATGCATCATGAGACTAGATTTTTATACTGTCCAATGTGATTTGCCCTTTTGGTGCAGGGAACTAGTAAGTTGAGTTGAAGGAAGGCATAATGTGCTTGAAAAGTTCAATTTTAGGTTCATCTCATCTTTTCCAAGGTTCTGGAGTGCAGCAATAGCCTAATTATGCAAAAAAAGGGTGGCCACAAGGGCCCACATATGGCCCATCCAACAGTTTCGGACAGTTTTGGGTGGCTCACTACGCGCGCTTGTGGCCACCCCTTTTTTTGCATTATATGGCCTTGTCTGCACCTCAGGATACCAATTTTTTTTAGATTAAGTGAAAGAAAATCTTTATGCAACATGACAATACAAATTCCACTTCTTTTCACTCAGATGTAATTAGAGCTCCCCCCCCTTTCTTTGTGTTCAAAAGTCCGGAGCATTCACTATGTAAAATTTTCCTATATCATGTGCGTTCACTAGAATGGATTAAAAGTACCCCTTATAGGCCTTATCTACACATGTTTCTGCAACTTTACAAGAATATAAAATCCCTTCTGTTGAACACATGTGCTATGTTACATATACTTTAGTGAACTCCCCATGTCAACGGCCTCACAAATCCTGTGCACTAAACATTAAACACTAGAAATCGACCAAACAAGGAGCCAATTTTTACTTCCTTGTCTCCACCTAGTGTTCTTGTGAAACATTGCTAATGATATATATTCAACATCCCCAAATGAGGACATCTTGACAAAGTTTATGATCCACTTTAATAAGAATAACCATTAATGATTAAACTGAAATCAAAATATTGCTTGAATTTCTTCAAGGTGGAGTGATTAAGACTTGCGACTTGAATCATCGTACAAGCAAATCAAAATATCCATAAAAGTAAACAATATTTCTCAGATCTGTATGAAACTTCAGTAATCTAAATTAAATACTCTCACTCAATGCGACACCATTTAACAAAAAAACATATTTATATTGCATTTATAGAGGAATCCAGCCTCATGAAAAATAATTACAAATGGAGACAATGTTGTTGCTGTTAGGCTTATCTTACAAGTATTTGTCTTCCTCATCTAGAGATTCATATACACTTGAGTATTTGTGTGTCTATGACACTAGGGAAGATAGTAGTACTATATGGATGGCTTCTATGAGAGCTCCTAGAGAGTCCCTATTGGTTCAAGATTCTAAAAAACACCTACTATTCTTATCAAAGTCTTTTAACATGGTAGTGAAAGGTTCCTCAAGGAAAAAAAATAGAGTGATTTCCATCTCTGCACATGGTTGCTTGCTCATGTCCTCTTAAAACAAGTTGAATCTGTAAGTAAACAAAAGATTATGTGAGCACAAAGTTATAAAGTACAAAATGATATCATTCCAAGTATCTAATGACAATTATACGAAGAATAAATTACAAGAAAAATCTTTGACGACTCTCCATAGATAACACAACTTACTTACATTGTGAGACTCAAATCACATGCTACACAACTATAGATGGCGCAACAAAGTCATCAACAAAATAGCACCACCCAGTGTTATGAGGTGTGAAGCCTAAACACTGAAATCCATAAAGAGGTTAATTCTCTTCAGCATGATAAACTTAAAGATGGAGATGATGTTAAGATCTGAATGTAAGCTACAAGGGTAGTTTTCTTACCATTCTATCTTTATGTTGGAGATGAACCCTTGCAATGCCCACGCGATATTCACACCTCCTATTGTTGTGGTATGCAACTCATGTGAGCTCATACTTTTGCCACCTTCGGGAGTAGAGGTTTCCATGTAGTGTGAGTGAATGAAAGTAGAAGGAGTAGAATCTTGTTTCATTTTGTAATGGAGATGAGAGAAGGGAGAGGAGCTAGCTTGGTGTGAAACTATGTGGTGGGTAAGGGGAAGAGATGGAGGAGGAGCTTGCTTGGTGCTACAATGGAGGTGGGAGAAAGCTAGCAGAGAGACAATGATGGACTATAGGGGGTGCATGTGATTGTTGCAGCAATGGAGAGCTTGGAAAAAGGTTTGTAGAGAGAGAAAAACACTTTTTAGCTATAGAATAGGTTTGGAAAGACTTTGGAGGGTGAAAATGATGTTTTGATTTGTTTTTTAAAAAAATCAATTTTTTGGATTTTTTAGTGCACGTTTTTAACTTTTGAAGGTCAAAAATACTTTTTTGACCATGAAATAGGTTTGGGGACCTTTAAAGGAGGGAAAACTTGAAATTTAAAATTTTTAGTGTATTTTTAAATCCGGGCCAAAAAGTGGGGGAAAAGAGGTCAAAGTGGTCCCCCCCCCCCCCCCCCCCCCCCCCCCCTCTTTCCCCTAGCCACCTCCCTTACCTTTTCACTAGGTAAGAGACAATTAAGAGGTGTAAGGCTACCTTGTCCCCCTACTTTTTTGAGGGTATAGAGTGTGTCCACCACCCTCTTCCTATTGGCTGACCTCTAATTAACCTTAATCCCAAAGGGCCCCTAGAGGGTTCATATTTTTCCTAATGAAATCATGATGCATTGTTTGTTTAGCATTGCTTACTGCTGCATCACAAATGGTTGAAAGAACAAGGGTTGGCACCAAAGTATCATTGGTTGTGGTCAGGTGGAGCAGCATCCCAATTCATGGCAAAGCAACTGTTTTACTTTGCTGCATGATACAAACATCTCACAGGTACTGAAATGCTATGGAACTTCTTTTTGTGTAGGTCATGGCAAGGGTGAACATGATATATGAGGTGCAACTATTAAGAGAGCATTGACACAAGAGCAACTCAAGGTAGATGGTGTACCTATGAAATGTGCAAGAGATGTCGTGGCTTTTCTACGAATCAAGTACTCAGGTTCAAATGGAGAAGGCAGGGTTTTTTGGGAGATCAAAGAAGGGGATGTAGACCGCAACATCAGGCGGATATGATTCTCGCAATGCTCAAGCACCTAGGTTTAGGTGGCTAGCATGCTTCTGCACTTGGTGCTTGTAGGGGGCTTGAAGAAGATGCACAAACAAGGTCTATGTTGGAAGGTGGATGTATCACATTATTGTCCCCATTGATGCATTAGGTAGTGATGATGAAGAGGATGTTGATGAGACCTTGTACGCAGGCCATCGTGATGATTTGAGTGATGCTCTCACAATTGGAGACAACTTTGCAGTCAATGGAGAACCAGCCGATGAAGGTGTAGATTACATTCTCAAGTGCATTGAGTCAAAGCAGAGGGCCAAAAGGCACATGCAAGATGGATGAGGAAATACTATTGATAGGGGGTCCTACTTTGTAACAGGAATGTTCTATGGAATAGTTGATGGAAGAATGTACACCATCCTCCAGCAAAAGCCACTTGCTATTTTGTAATCACACCTTGTGAGAGCCATCAAAATTCCCATGGAAGAATTGGAGAGTTTCAATAGTGTATATAGAATATCATTAGAACTTTATGAGGCGGTATATAACAACAAGCTGATAGATCTTGAGCTAGACAATAGAGTAGTTGTTGAGGAAGATGAGTTCAAATCTTTTCATAAGAATGTATGAAATATTTAGTTGTCGCCTCTTTTCTTCTCAAATATGTTCATAAGAATGTACTACATTTGGTTGTTGCCTCTTCTCCTCTCAAACCATCTCACTATTTCTAAAAAATGTATGTTCTCTTGTCCATTTTCTTTCAAGAAACTCAGTGCAAGGTCTTCCAGCAATTAGGTTTCTACCATGTCCAAAAGGGTTTCTATTGGTTTCTACCATTGGTTTCTACTAGGACATGGTTTCTACCATGTCCTGATATGGTTCCTAGACTAGTTTTTACTAGGCTTGAACCAATGTCAGAATGCTTTCTACCACTCCTCTTTCCCTCTCTAGATGTTCCTTCTCATGCCTCTGAGCTTCTAGGTCGGCCTCCATTTTTCATTGTTGGATTGATTCCCTCCATTGGGCTTCATTGCGAGCTCTCTAATCATATGCTAGTTCACTTATGATTGCATTAAAAAAATGCATCCTTGCCGGTATCAAACACATAGTTAGCCATATAAGCATTGCGATCCTCAGATTGTAACAACAAAACAACCAATCTTTTTAAGTGTTTGCCAAGAAGTCTTGTCATTGGGTTTCAATCTGGTGCTCCAACTTGGGAGCAAGAATCCAAGTTCCTTCATCATTCTGGCACACTTTGTATCTGCTATCATCAATGATAAGAGTGTTGTCACGCCTAAATGTTAACCATCGGCATCCACTTCTAGTAGTCATGGGCCGGGCTTGTCGGTCCAATAGGAAAAGGGTAAGAGTGATCACCGAGGCGCACTCTAACTGGAACATTCAAGGGTTAGTTGGCTAAGCATGGGCGCCCAAGTGTGAATGGGCGAGCTGATATAAAGTCACCTAAACCTAAAAATCACTCATTCTCTCATTTGTGCAATTGAAGACTGCTCTTGCTCCATCTCCATCTCCTTGTGTGTGTGTGTGTGTGTGTGTGTGTGTGTGTGTGTGTGTGTGTGTGTGTGTGTGTGTGTGTGTGTGTGTGTATGCTTGAGAGAGAGAGAGAGAGGGTGTGTGTGATCGAGCATTGTGATGGCACGGCGGCAACGAGGCGATTGAGCACGGCACGGCGGTAGCTCCCTCTTCTTCGCGGCAAGGAATCCTCCACGAAGGCAAGCTTAGGGTGATGAGTGACACACCCTTGCTCTCTTGAGCTTGCTAGATTAATCTTGTTGTGTGCTTGCAGTCATTTGTGGCTCACACACAATGTACGGCAAGTCCCTTGCTTTGACACGTGCGATAGACGTGCACATTTTTTGCGCCGTTGCCATGGAAATGCCCTGCACTCAGCTCAAATAGCATTCTATGCTGCTTTGTGGTGCAAGAAAGTAGAGAAAGAAGGTGTGTGTCTTGTTGAGGAGGATTTGTGAACTTTTTTTTGGTTGTAGTGTACTGTTTTTTGTTAATAAGGTGTTAAATTTTTTGTTGTAAGGTACTGTTTTCTATTGATAAGGTGTTAGCTTTAAGGTATCACTACAAGAGGTTGTGTGCTCTTGTGACGCTGTTAGCGACGAAAATACATTGGGTTTTTATAACCCCCGGCGTCGCTAAGACCGTCGCTTACAACGTCGATACGGGAACATCGCTATAACAGTCGCTATATGCATCGCTATATGCGTCGCTATATAGCAACGCCTATAGCAACGATTATAGCGACGTTTGTAGGCCATCCATAGCGACGTTTATAGCGACGCTGCAGAGCCTTATATAGCGACGTTCATAGCGACGGCCCGAGAGGAAAAAAGTTTGGTGGCAGGGCATTCACCCATCAACCATATTGAATGTTTTATTATGTGATTCACCTTGAAAAAAAGTGCAAAGGTAGATATAGACCCAAAATAGTCACCCACAAGCTGCGTTGCATTTATACATCCGTATAACAAAAATTATACGTATAAAACGTCAATATACGCCGTATTTCCGAATAACTACCGAATATCCGTATAAAACAATTTTAGATCGAGATATTCGAACAGTATAAAACAGTATCTCGATCGAAAAACTGTATATATATACAATCGTCGTCGTATTCGATCGAAAAGCATTGTGGACTTTTTTGGAGCTTGGAGAGCTTGGAGCTTTTGAGAGATTAGCAGATAGCGACAGCCTCTTCGGTTTACAGCGGTTTTCAGGTATATTTTTTAAATTTTTAGTAAATACTAACTTTTTTTTTGTGTTGTGCCAGACTTGTGTGGTGCAGTAGTTTCAACTCTCACCACAAAATTGGCTTGCAGGTCGTAGGCCACTTCGTGGTGTGTAGCCATATGGCTCATTCCAGAGGTGTGTAGTTATATAACTCACTCCAGGGAAGGTTTAGGGTAAATTTAGATTCTCACTCGTATGGTGTAGTAGTCTATCTCTCACCATAGAGAGGAGTTAGGATAAGAGGTCGTCTCGTGGAGTGTAGTAGGCATGCTGATGAAAAGTTGTTTTTCCATCTTCGTGCCCTAAGAGTTGGGAGGACACTGTTTTGAAGTCGGGCATAACTTCTTTGTTGGCAGATTGCTGATGCATTTGAAACTTAGGATCCAATACAAAAGTCGCACCATGCAATGGCATATGCAATTGCACCCAACGCTTGTTAACAATTGTAATCATGGTAGCTTTATCCTTTGCACCAAAACTGACATTTTCTCTTAGCTTGCGTATAGCCTCTGACATATACTAGTAGACCCGACCAAAAATAAAATAATCTGTGTCAACTGCTCTCAAAAGATCTACAAATGGCTTTGACACAGTTACTATTCTTTCTACATTACGCCAAAAGACTGGCGAGTTTACTATTTGCGCACATCGACCATCTGCTTCCTGATAACTTGGATGCTTGCTGAGCCATCCATCCCATCTTTTGTCTGCTAATGTTTCCATCAATGCAGGCTTCAACTCTTGCAAAGCAGCAAGAGCATAGTATGCCGTAGCAAACCTTGTCGCGCAAAATATTTGCAAAGCTTTATTTGGTGACTTAGTTCGAAAAAGAGCATATGAAAATTGATGCTCTCTAATGAATTTCACCACATGATTTGCATCCAATAAAGTTTGCTCCACACATGCCATTTTACCAATATCTTTTAAAAGAAAATTTAAAGTGTGAGTTGCACATGGTACCCAAGAAATCTCCGGATACTTGACTTGAATAACTCTTCCTGCTCCTTTGTAGTTGGCCGCATTATCTGTGACAATAGCAGTCACATTCTTTGGTCCACCTGCCTTTGCAATTGCACGCTCATACACCCCTGCTAGGTAGGTGATAGTCTTCTCTTTCAATGAGTTGTCAATTGCTTCCATGAACATAGCCCCTCTAGGGTTAATAAGCATTACATTGATTAAAGGTTTTTTCTGACAGTTAGTCCATCCATCCAATGCTATGGTGCATCCATATGCTGGAACAAACTCTAGAACTATGTGTTTAAGAATGGCTTCAGTACTGTCTTTGACTTTATCAAGATATTCAGTTCGCATCTTGTTATAGTCAGGAAGCACAAATCCTTTTTTGGTTGTATTCATCAAAGCATCTTGAAATATTGGATTGCGCATAGCATTGAACGATATGCTGCACGCAACAAATGCTTGTGTCCATTTTAAATGCAACTCAAGAAACCATTGTTTACCTAATGCTTCAGGCATTGTCTGTCCATTGGATGACGCTCTGTCGGATTTGCTTGTGCTAGGAACTCCTCCTGATGTAGAAGCATGTCCATGAAGAGGGTTCAATTGAGAACTTTGATCGTTTACTTGAGTGGTACACACCTCTTCTGTTGCCTCATTGCATACAGATGGTTCAATATTCGCATGAATATCTTTAGAAACATCACCTTTATGTTTAGCTGCAAGAATCAACTTTACTTTGCGAGAATACATGGCAAATTTTTCATGAATATCTTTTGGTGGTGCCCCGCACTTTTCAACATTGCCAGGGACTTTAAATAAATGCTCTTCAATTCTAGTTGCATTACCGCTGAACTCGTGGCCACAAGATTTACATTTAAGTCGAGATGTATTTCTCCCAGCTTTCAACTCATGCACATGACTCCACTCTTGTCCTTTCACCATGATGCAGAAAAGTAATTTGCTAGTAAAAACAAAGTCAATGATCATTTTCATAATCAAAATCAATTAAAACATTAAATTAATTTAACTAACAATGATTGAACAAAATTAAAATAATTAAAAACAATGATTGAACAAAAATACAATAATAAAAAACAATACCAATGGATTACATATAAATTGCATCGATTTATCTAAAGTGCAAGCTTGTAGCTTTAACACATTACGATAATCAATAATTACAATTAAATCAAGTATTAAAATGATTATCATTATAAATTGTTATACATACAAGAGCTATAAGTGACATTTTTAAATGTCAAAACGATAATCACTTACAATACTTGATAATTATCGTATCTATGTAAAGTGCGAACAAAAAGTTCTTACACTTTACCATAGATTTTTAAGCGATTATCTATCTACAATGCGAGCATGTCTATGCTCTTACACAGTACGGTAGATTTTGCAATCCAAATAAAGATAAGAGAATATCAATATTTTTGGACATGTTTTTCCTAAATTTTTACTCTAGTGAGAGCACAGCAGTGTCAATAGCTCTACACAAAATGTAAAAATATAATTTTGTTTCATTATATTCATTTTGAAGTGAGAGAAAATCTCTACACATCAAAATCGAACTTTAAATTACATAAAATTAATTTTTATGTAATTATATTTTTAAACTAATTATCTCATGTGAGAGTACACTCTACACACAACGATAATATCTTACTTTTTTTTTATTAGTCACTTTCAAGTGCCAATTAATTGAACACATTGACAAGTGATTCTTATAATTACAGATTGTATCAGGTGAGAGATTAAACTCTTCACAAAATACAAACTTTCAACTATTTACTAATTTTTTCAAAACAAATTCATAAATTTGAATCACAAAACTTAAATTCTATTGAATTTTAATTTTTATTTAATTCAAATTGTTTTATTTCTTTACAAATTATTTTTTTGATCGTTTGGTGAAAGTACTCACATGGAAAACATTGACGGTGAAAGATGGTATGAGATCTGTCGCGTGCTGCTATATATACAAACATATTCGATCGTTACAATTTTTGATCGAAAATAATTTCGTTCGAAAAGTTTTTCGATCGAAAACCAAGAAGTTATACGTTTGGCCGTTTATGCTAATGTGGCACCGTATAATACGGCCGTATAATTTAGATAAACGAATAATATGCCCATTATTCGTGTATTATACGTCTCCCGAATAACGAATAATGCAACTTAGCCCACAAGACAATATAACCATTAACTCCATCATCCATAGTATGTATTGTTTGCAAAATAAAGATACAGAACTGACAAGCGTGAATTGATGAAAGTAAATCAATGACAATTTTACACATCATAGGCAAAATCACTTGATTGTTAAACTTTGCAAATGTAATAGTTACAACACCATTGTCATTATTGAAAAAATATACATGGTTTTCAAAAAGACGTATAAAAGTCGTCTCATGATACATAAGGTATGACAAAAACAAACTAATGCTATCTAGCTACGGCTAGACTGACGTTGTCTAATCAGACATCTCATCGCATCCAAGCAGCGTATCTGTCGGATTCTGCAAAAAAAAACAATAAGACAGCTTTTTGTAAGTATAAACATATAGCGACGTTTATAAAACAATACAACAAATAGAAAAGAGTAAACCCTAATACTAACCATGCCACCGCGAGAACTCAGAATGTCCATCAAGGCGTTTAAGCCCTTCCTGCCTACGTACTCACGCTCGTACGATGTGGGATCATGTCCTGTCATCGACCACTGTCAAAACATACAAAGAATCCATTAAGTTAGAATTTAAAAACCCATAAACCGTAACTATCAAACATAAAGAGTAATGCGAAAACACTTACAAATCCGGCCTCAAATGATGCCCACCCGCCGCTCCCTAAGTGGTACGAGCTCCCTACCTCTACTCGCGCTTTGGCTGCCTCCTTTTGTTGCTTCCACTTGTCGGGATTCTCGCGCGCTGCTTTCTTCGTATTCTTCCAATCTTCTTTGGCCAGCCAATCTGGTCTATTCCACCCATGCTTGATTGCGTTTTGCACTTTGGAACGCTTGTGCTTGCAGTATTCGCGCATTCGAACCTTCATCACATCTTCATTGAAGCGGTCATCCCGTGTTGGAACAGGAAACTCATCATGAAGCATGATGATGACTCTGTCTTTTAAATCGTTCGGTACTTCACTCCAGGTGTTTAGTATGTAGTGTCTAAACACTTGAGATCAAAGACCATGCATGCGCGAAATCACCTTCTTGCCTTCATCATCCAAGATGATGCCGCCGCCTCTAAAGTCGACGGAGTAAGGCAAGCCCTCTCGCCACTGACGCGTGAACCTGGGTGTCCCGGCAGGGGTCTCTAGAGGCGTGTCGACAGAGGTACGGACTTCAAGTGTCTCCACTGGAGTCTAAGCCCCGAAGCGAGGAGTGTCCACTGGAGTGACTCCTCGAGGAGTAGCTAGTGGTGTGTAGCCGCTAGGAACGGCAGTTAGTCGTGCAAAACTTGGTGTCGATGGCGATGCCGTGGCTGGTGTCGGGGCGGGCAAAGAAGGGGAGGGTAAAGAGCCTCGTCAAACACGAGGCGGTGTTGAAGCATCGGCGGCGGCATCCCCACAACAACCACCACCACCGCCACCACTAGAGCGCTGGTGCCTAGACGAGTGTGAAGATCGTCTCGTCGACACCAAAGCCTTGGAGCGCGCTGAATGCTACGAAACAGAGGGAGATGCGGATGGAGTAGGAATGCGCGATGGTGCGCCAGAGCGATGACGCTCCACGTACCACTGTCTCTGTTGGGGTGACAAAGAAGAAAGAAACTCCTCATCATCCATACCTGCATTAAACACACGAACATTTAAACTTAATATTGAATGAATGGAGTAGAAAACATGGACAAGTAGATAGAGAGAGAGAGAGAGAGAGAGAGAGAGGAGGAGGGATTCCTATGTAGAGAGTTTTTGTTGAATGAGGGTGAATTTGTAAAAGCACTGCGCTCCGGGTGCGATGGAGACTGAAGCTGCAATCGCGAAGGAAGTCTGTATCTGCTCATAAATGTTGCTTGCCCCACCACTAAATCTAGTTGATCGGGTGAAAGAGAGGCTAAGAAAGAGATGTTGCTTGCCCCACCACTAAATCTAGTTGATCGGATGAAAGAGAGGCTAAGAAGCAGTAGTAGTGCTTCTTAGCGTCTCTTTCACCACTAAATCTAATTGATCGGGTGAAAGAGACGCTAAGTAAGCAGTAGTAGTGTTTCTTAGCGTCTCTTTCACCCGATCAATTAGATCTAGCGGTGAGACGAGCTGCATCTATGAGCAGAGACAGATCACTCCCTTCACGATTGCATCTTCAGTCTCCATCGCACCCGAAGCGCAGTGCTTGTCATCCCTGCTTGTGAGAACATACCTAGAGCATACGTACCTGGAGTGGACGCAAAGACCATTAAATACAATGACGCAATGACACATATAAATAGAAATGGACAAAAAGCCACGTGAACACAATATATATTATAAAACGGAGCGTTCTTGGGCTCCTGTGAAAATCCATGGTGCTTTAGGGAGTTTTATTGATCCATCGGACGCTGTTTGCGGCCAATATTGCTCCATACGATCTACATTTCTAAGGTCAACCCTAGCTCCCAAAGTATCTTTCTTGCCGGTCAGATGGTCCCATAGTAGATTACCCACATTCTTGAATATGTGCATTGAATCGAGCAAGTGATTGATCATGAGTCGGGTCCAGTATGGTAACTCGTACCATAGAGATAGTCTCTTCATCCCTGGGGGCAATCCGTCATCACACATCTCCTTCTGCTCTAACCATGCTTGTGCAAACATCCTCGGTGGATCTCTTTCCAAAAATCCGTCGCGTAACACATGATTCTCTGAAAGATACGCTTGATGACCTTCATAGATTTGCTTCTTCAATGAGGGCTCCCTACGTGCATGCAGTCTAGGTCCACATCTGACACATGCTCTGTATCCGCTTGTTTGAAGCCCTGCATGTATACACATGATAATAGATCAGCTTGAGAAAAACCAAGATGTACAGTGTTTGAGTGAGGAGTCTAAGTCACCTGAGCATTCTGTTAGTCCAGGATAGTCATGCATGGTCCACATTAGAATGCCTCTGATCAAAGCATTCCGTGGACCTGTGTGTCGGCTCATATCCACCACTTCTATGCCAATCCACAATTTTCGTAGCTCTTCCAATAGTGGACGAAGATACACATTCATATTCTTCACTTTATATCGCCCCGGCACAATCAAGCTTAGCCATAGGTGCCCCTTTTTTGTAGTCAACCACGGGGGAATGTTGTAGTTAACGATGACAACGGTCCATACACTGTAAGATGTTGATCTTTGACCAAATGTATTTACGCCATCCATAGCCAGGCCTAAGCGCAAATTTCGAGCTTCCCTGGCAAAATCCAACCATGTTCCATCTATATGTTTCCAGGCTGCGCAATCTGCAGGAATCCGTAGCACACCATCCAAAGATTTATTCTCCTTATTCCATGATGCTAGGGCGGCCATGGACTTACATTCTACAGCTGGTAGTATGTGCTCTTTGAGCAATCTACACAACATAAAAATACGGTACAATTGTGTAAAAATCTATCATATCAATATACATTTAGATTTTTATTAAAGTAAACTAATTGTAATAGATCACCTGAAAAGCGTTGTGACGCTAGTGTCACTCCATCCAAACTTTGCCTGCATGTTGAGAAGAACCAGGAGCGCTTTCAATCTAGACACACGTGCTCCAGTAGACAATGGCGTATTGGCTTCACTTTTCATATCATCATAGATAAGCCTTTCTGAATCCATGATCATCTCGATCATTTCATCAATCTCGCGCTCAAACATTAATATTTCCTCGTTGGGAATGTGGTCTTCATGATCATCCCCCGAGCTGTCAGAGGCTACATCTTGTGGCCTCACATATGCTGCTTGACCAAAGCGCCTGCGAACACGTCTATTGGGTTGCAAGATTGCTGCATGTTGGTCAGCGTCAGAGTCCGACGAGTTATAATTGGCAACAATTCGATCTATAATAGATGGATCGAACTCGCCAAATTTACGAACGTGCTACAAAGAAACGCGTCTTGTCCGTCGCACAACATGCTTGCATTGATTACAAGGACATAAGATCCTTGTTGAGAGATAGGTGTTTCGGTTGGACAGCCCCACATCCTCATCACTACTCATAATGAGGGTAAAAATCTTATAACCTGGACAAAAAATTTAATATTCTATTGACATTCTTCGTCTTATCTCTCTCTCTCTCTTTCTCTCTCTCTCTCTCTCTCTCTCTCTCTCTCTCTCTCTCTCTCTCTCTCTCTCTCTCTCTCTCTCTCTCTCTCTCTCTCTCTCTCTCTCTCTCTCTCTCGCGCGCGCGCGCGCTGTGTTCACACTATAAACTACCTCACATTCTCTAGTCATGTCCAATCCCTGCACACCTCAGTCTAGAGGTGCACGGAGATCAGAAACACCGGGTTATAATCTCGTCTTTATTGGTCAATGTTTATATTTGTGGGCACAAGAAATCTACACACCCACGTCTACATGATAGTGCATGTAGTGGACAAAACCCCTTTGCCTCTTCTCTAGCTGTAGCATTTCACAGCATCTTAACATCTTTTCATAGTAGATCTTTTCACCGTTTGTCTAACTCTAATTTTTTTACCGTAATCTTGAAGGTAGACTCTAATATAAAAATTCAATCCAAAATCTTATCTTAAATCTAACCTAATTGAACATGTGGTGATTCGCTCCATTGAAGGGTAAAAGACATACCAATGGGGCTACTAGCTGTGTAGATGTGAATGGGCCTCACATATACAAATACTTCAATGCAAGAGTTTAATACTCTCACCTCTCCACCCCGTCGATCCATGACCCAGGTGATGGGACAAAATCCTCCTCGAAGCTGGCCCAGCCGCCACTCCCCAGGTGATGGGATAATCCCGTCTTGATGCAAACTCTTGCTACGTCACTTTGCTGCCACCAAATGTCTGGATTGGTCGTCCTCTCCTCCCTGATCCAAGCATCTCCTCATCCAAGCGTCTCCTCATCCAAGCATCGTTAAATGTATTAGGGAGGAGAGGACGACCAATCCAGACAGGTGGTGGCAGCAAAGTGACGCAGCAAGAGTTTGCATCAAGACGGGATTATCCCCGATGCAGCGTCGCAATAAGATAATCCTTCAAGGCTTTATCTTGATCCCTCCAAGAGACCATGACAGACTACAGTGTGTCAAAAAGCCTATTTAAACAACTGTTGTATGCGGCCCATCACTTGCTTCCCCTCAGGGGTCATAATGGTCTCATCGGACATATGATTGATGAGGTAGGCGTATCACGTTGGCATGTCCCTCCCGTGAACTATAGCAACCCTGTCCAATGAATGCTCATCATCCAAGCCTCTAGGTGACCCCGACGTAGTGTTCGGGTCACTCCTAAGCATCTCCGACGCAGTGGCCGAGACACCACTCTCAAACGCGTAGGCAGTATAATCGTTCGGTGTACTCAAAATAAACCTAAATCTAATCTAATCTAACTTAAATAAACCTAAATCTAATCTAACGTAAATCTAAATCTAACCTTATCTTAAACGATAAAAAGAGGAAAATGGTATAACCTTTCTATCACCCAAGTGTGGTAGATTGGTTATGCCATTTCCCTCTTCAATAACAGGTAAATAATGTAAATAAACCTAAATCCAATCTAATATAACGTAAATCTAAATCTAACGTAAATAAAACTAAATAAACCTAAATCTAATTTAATACAACGTAAATCTAAATCTAACGTAAATAAACATAAATCTAATCAAACGTAAATCTAACTAAAAATAAACCTAAATCTAATCTAATTTAACTTAAATAAACCTAAATCTAATATAATGTAAGTCTACATCTAACCTAATCTTTAACGTCTTTTGGGATGTTTCCTACGACATTAAAACTCTCTTCTTCTCGTGTGTGTGTGTGTGGGTGTGTGTGTGTGCCAATAAAAAGAGAAAAACGGTATAACCTTTCTATCACCCAAGTGTGGTAGATTGGTTATGCCATTTCCCTCTTGAATAACAGGTCTTGAGTTCAACTCCTCGTCGGCTAGATCTTTAAGGTCTCTTGAATTAGTTTCCTACGACGTTAAATTAAACTATCTTCTTCTTGGGTGTGTGTGTGTGTGTGTATGTGGGTGTGTGTGCACGCCAATAAAAGAAGAAAAATGGTACAACTTTTCTATCACCCAAGTGTGATAGATTGGTTATGCCATTTCCCTCATGAATAACAGGTTTTGAGTTCAACTCCTCGTCACGACTAGATCTTTAAGGTTTCTTGGGATAGTTTCCTACGATGTTAAGAATCTCTTCTTCTTCTTCTTCTCTCTCTCTCTCTCTCTCTCTCTCTCTCTCTCTCTCTCTCTCTCAAAAACACAATGTGTGTGTGTGTGTGTGTGTGGGGGGGGGGGGGGAGAGAGAGAAAGAGGGGAAGGGAACATGAGAGTGAGAAGAGGGAAGGAGCATACCTGGCTCTCCTTCCTCTCCTCGTGTGTGTGTGTGTGTGTGTGTGTGTGTGTGTGTGTGTGGAGAAGAAAGAGAGAGAGAGAGAGGGAGAGCGCGCGTTACCTTCGCTTGCTTGAGCGCTCGCCGAAAAATCAGATCTGAGATCTGAGTTTTCAGACGCTCTCGGTTATTTTTTTACCCCTGACGGTGTCGCTATAGGCATCGTTATGAGCGTTGCTAAGTTACTTATAATTTAGTGACGTGCATAGCGTTGCCGTGGGTTTTCACATTTGAGCGTCGCACTGCGAGCGTCGCTAATATTAAGTACCTCTTGTAGTGTATTAGATCTATAATGTTAAATCTGTAAGGTACAGTAAGTAGATTTGTTAGTTAATTAGTTGATGTAGTACTATGTTGGTGTGTAACAATTGCTCTGTTAGTTATAAGTAGGTAGGTTAGGTATGTGTGTGCTCGCGTGCGCAGCGCGATCGTGGCGACCTCATCCAAAAAAAAAAAAAAAAAAATCTTTAAAATTTTTAAAGGTAGGACCGGGATCGGGAACATTCCTCAGACCCAAAGCCCATGCTCAGGCTCAAACTCTTTGGAGTTACTTATTTTAGCCTCACGCCTAAGTAAGAATCGACCCTTTTGAGGACTATCGGAGCTTTGGGTAATCAAATGTTGTGCTGCAAAGCACACCATGACCCCCTGAGCGATACGCTCGTTTCGAGCTATCACATTCTCTAATCCAAAAACCGATTGTAAAAAGACATGAAAAAACATCAAAAAACGAGTGAAAACGGGGTGCAAAACGTCTAAAAAATCAAGCGGTTAACCTTCGAGGGTATTCATCGATGCTTGTAGGGTGGCAAAGGCACATGCATCTGCACTCTAGTCGTGTGCTAGAAATCAAGTAACTAGCGAGCACTTCGACTTACACAGGTTCTCAATACCCACCTACCTTAGGTTCCGAGCCCTCGGTGGGGACCCAAGGTAGTATCACTCAGGACCCACATATTGTGTCCAGTGACTCTTCCTCTGACTACGACATCATGGAGGGTTACCCAATGCCTAATCTTGATAGCTCAAGCCAAGACATGCATGTCATGGGCCCACCGTCCGGGCTGAGCGTGCTTAGCTGCTTGAAGGAAACCTTTAGTAGAGCCACTCGCTCTGAATATGGCGCTAACGATGTAAATGAGGGGGGTGGGGAAGTAAATTTTCCATTCATGACCAACGTAGACCCCATGCTCTTGGAGAGTGTGCACATGAATAATCCATTCACTGCACCCCCTGACTCTTCAGAGCTATTCCCCTCCGAGGTTATATTACCTGATGGTAGAAGCCTTGCCAAAGTGCAAGAGGTTGAGAGATATATCATTGCGGCTAGGGAAAAGGAAATCAAGAGCTTACACAAGGCAGAGCAACAAAGAGAGTTAGAAGAAAAAGACCCTATATCAATATCCTTTCTAGGAGAGCAATTGTCTGCTCCTGAATTAGCAACCACTAGGGGTCAACCCATAGAGAGCCACATTGCATCTAGTTCAAAAGACACCCCTAGCACCTCAATCCTAGATGGAGCTCTAACTGACCTATACACAGGTCACACCTATCACATAGGCTGGTTAGATGTCCTACAATCCACAACGGGTGCTACTAGTGTAGAGGATCAACAACAAAGAGTTTGTGAGGTCATCCATAGGGTTATTGAGCTAGAGAGACAGAACAAGGGGATCCACATGCCTTCAATGGGTCTCATGAGATTCTTGGATACAAGGAAGGATAAACAACCAACCTTATCGCAAATGAAGACTCCCTCGGTAAGTCCGATGGATCCTCCATATGTTGTTTTTCCAGGGGTCTTAGTGCAATCTGAGTCCAAAAGTGATAGCTTTACCTTTCCAAGTCTAGCTCATCTTTCCCTTGATGAAACCACGGCTACCATGCCTACCCCAATGTTGGGTAGGCCAAGAAACACGCCATGGACCTCATTTGTTAGTAAAGCACCATTACATGGTAGCTCAATTCCTACAATAGTACCTACAAGTGTGTACCAATCGTATACACCTATAGGTCCTTGTACTCATGTAGTTCCTACCCTTCCCATTGTTTCTACTCCACAACCACAACACCCAAGCTCTTATTTCCATGGGACCATACCGGCTAGCATTAGCATGTCACATCTGACCGGGAGTATCATGACATAGAAACCAACTCATGGCCCTACAGCTCAAGGAATAACACCTGAAATCGCACCTCTTCATAACACAAAAAACAACAAAATATTGCCAATCCAAATAGTCAGAACATCCTTGCCAGTAGCACAACCGTCTAAAGATTCAACTTCCATGGCTATGACAGATAGTGCTACATCAAAGGCTCCACGTGTTCTGACCAAGGGTACATATCAATGGGTCCCCAAGGTATCGTTATCGGAACCCCCTATGCTTCAAGTTCATTCACAAACGAAACCTCCAAAGAAGGCATCCACTCATGTCAAGAAGGTGAAAACCAAATCATGTTGGATTCCCAAACAACTATTAGAAGCCCAAGGCTACTATGATGGGAATGATCAAATTTGGGTACCTAAACATAAATCGTGTCCTTCCCTATCCACTACAAAACCATGTGAGTCAAACCTTGTGATTCCAAAGCCGATGGAAGACCGTGGGAAGGGAAAGATCACAGAATGCTACACACCTATTCCAGAGCTAGTTTGGGTTCCAAGGCAAAACCAATCTATTCGACTTAGCTCAGGAAAGGGGGAGTTCCATGAAGCTTCTAGCTCCTCATGTAATGCATCCATAGAGGTAAAAGCAAGCTTGTACAGAACCTCCACCTACCATAGGAAGCCTCCATGAAGCTACAAAATATTCGACACCTCCCATTGTTCAATTATTACTACCTGATGCACGACTTCAAGTTCGTTCATGAGAGAGTACCTTACCACCCTTTCAACTCGATGAGGCACCCAAGGTAATAGAGAACTATTGGCTAAAATCCTCACCTATTACCAATTGGAATAACTGGTTCCAAAAGGTGATGACATCCTTTTAAAGTATGATCTACCCAAGGAAGGGGAAAGTCTTCATTCACGTCAGTCTATTGAATTATTTTCCTCTTACCCTTCTTTCCCTGACCCTTGAGCTTTTTGATTTTAGGGATTGTATATATATAGATATATAATAACTAACCACCCTAGTTTAAAACAAAACAAAATAAAAATAAAAAAAATAGTAAAGAGCTAGAGCAATTAGCAAACGAGTGTGCACAATACTAGTCAAAATCATTGACCCAAACCTACACATGTCACATCATGTACATTGAGACAGAAACCTATGTCATCAAACACCTAACCTCTATTTGTGTTCACAGATATGGTTGATTCTTACAGAAATTCTTCTTACATGTCCCAAGTAATGTGTTAGCAGCAAGCTAATTCGGATACCATTTTTTGGAGCTCTTATTGTAAAAACATTTATTATTTGATGAATCGAGAATATTGTAACTCCTATTTTTTGGATAAACCTTGTAATTAATGAGCCGGGGCTACAAGCTTCCAGATTGTATCAACCTGTCTTTACCTATCTTTAGTTACAGCCCCCAGATTATTAGTTTTGACCACCAAAAACCTTGGCTAAGGTATAGAAGCCAATTTTTGTAAGTTATTTGGGCAGTTTTGGATAATGATTACACGGCGTGAGCTAACATCTGCTCACTTCTATCCTTCTCAAGCTTCCTAGTCCCTCCCCGGTTTTCACATTGCAGTCATGTTTGTTGCGTTGCAACCGCAGGTAAGAGCTCTATGCATTGAGGTAAGCATTTCATAGTATTTCGTAGCTTTTGGCATCGCCGACCCGCGGCCTACCCGCGGCCTAATTTCATCATAAGTAGGATTTACACTTTAAAATCAAAAACTAAGTATAGACGGGGTGTTGGGGCATCATTGCTAAGCATTTAAATGCATTCTGGGTCGAAAATGACTAGGTTAAAAATCCACTGCTCTTATTTTTGCACTTGATCTAAAGTGGGATTTGAGACCATAAACATGTGTGCTTAGGTCTTATAAACATGTTCTAGAAGTTTCGTTACATTTGGATGTCATTTGATGTTGTAACGGATGTGATTTGTTTGCCCATGAGCGATTAGCTGTTGGTGATTTCAATCACTTGAGTGTACCTTGAGTTAGATGCGAGTTGTTTGTTGTTTTCTAAGAGATTAACAACCTCTTCTAGCCTCTATGCACTAGTCGAGTCAGCTTCGTCCCATGGATTGACAATTTGATCGTGGTTCTCGCTACGTCTGCAATAAGATAGGAGTGAGGTTAGACACCCGTCCCACATTTGGCACCACTGCCCGGGATCGAAGAGACCTAAAATAGGGAAAACACGAGTGTCTTGTGTAGTTTTACTTTAACTTCCTCTAGGATCTCCTAGAGTAAAACATTTCTTTTAGAACCGCATAGCTTAAGATCGTTTTCTTTTGGTGTGTAGAGATAACTTGGAAGTAATCCTACTTACTGAGTGCCTTTAGGATTGTAGGATTGTAGAACTAGATTAGGATTTTGAGAATGATTGGTAGATGAGAAAAGTCTTAAGATCAATGCTCAGAAAACCATTAAAAAACAAGAAAACGAGTGTTTGTGGACACTTTCCACAACCTCATTGCAGTAGAACCTAGGAGTAGGGTAAGTAGGATCCGAGGTGGATTTCAGAACATTTCTCTCTCCAAAAGAATCATTTGTGAGTTGTTAGTTGAAGTTGCAGAATTTCAGGTCTACGACTAGACATAGCACAAAAAGACTCCAAACCACTCAATCTGACTGGAGAGTATACTTTAAAAGTTGTATGAACCAGTGGGTAAGCTCAAGGACACATTGAGGTAAAAATTTCAAGAGTTTGCAAAAACTCAGATTATTACATTTTCTTGACATTTTAGTCCAAATTAAGTTTTGACTTGATTCATAGGCTTAAAATAGCTCATGAAAAGACTGTCCAATGAAAAAGTGCATAAAAATGTTCATTTTAGGCCTAAAGTAAATAATCACGATTATTTACTTTCAGCTCAAAATTGACCAAGCTTGATACCAGTGACTCATTGCATGTGTACAAACAACTTTTGTAAAGGACCATAGAATTTAGGTTACCAAATTGACCAAAAGTTGGGTAAAAACTAAAGTCTGTACTGACTTCCGGAAACTTGAGTGTAAATTGAGAAAACATTTGTTCAAACTCAATGAAACTTAATCCATGGGCTTATATTGATGTGATAGACATGTGTCTATGCTTAGTTGACCAAAAAGATGCAAACAATTGCCAGAAGTAAATAATCATGATTATTTACATCTGTCCCATTTTTCAACTTTTTGACCAAGTTAGCATACCACTAGTTTTACCATGTTATAATAAGCCCACAAATCAAATTTGGTAAGATTTGGCATTGGATTGAAAATTGTGACCAAATTTGCAAAGTCGGTCTAAAGATACAAAACTGATGACCATTTAGACCAAAAATTGTCCAAACTTGATGAAACTTGGCTAGGGTGCTTAAGTTGAGATACTTAATAGATCTATGTCAGATTGGGACAAAACTTGCAAAAACATAGCTGGAGTAAATAATCACGATTATTTACATTTGCTTCAAAAATTGATAATCTTGCACATTTGAGTATACCACAAGGTCAACCATATCAAGTAGACCACACAAATCAATTTTGGTGAAATTTGGATCACAAAAGTGAGAGTTAAGCCAGATTCTTGAAATCAGAGTCTGCGGACACGAAACAGTTGCTAAACTTGAACAGATGTTATCCAAACTTAGTGAAACTTGTCCAAAGATCTTAACAGGTTGTATACTTGGCAAATCAAGCCAAAAAGTGTAAAAATTTACAAAAGTAAATAATCACGATTATTTACTACTGCTACACAAGGACACCATTTTTTACTTTTAAACTTGTACAGTGTTAGACCAACATAATACAAGGCAACCGGGAAATTTTGGATTCAATCTGATCCAAATTGGTACATGTTCACTCAGTTTTCAAGTTGTAGATTAGTCCTTTGACCTCTTGCAAAATTAGGGTATGAAAGTCTCAGTTTTCAGGTTGCAGATTAGTCCTTTGACCTCTTGCAAAATTAGGGTCTGAAAGTCTCAACTACTGACTCAAATAGCTCGATTTGAAGTGATACACATAGACCAATCACAATAGTTAGCAAAAACTATACGATCTTTGCGAAAGAATAGCTAACTTGATCAAAATTGATATAGGAATTAAGTTGCAGACAAAGAATAGGCAGCTTGACAAAAGTTGCACTCACATCAAGTGGAAAAAATTTGACAATAAGTCAATCCAACGGTAAGTACTCTATCTAGGACTTCACAAGTCTTTATGAACCTTAGATCTGGTCGTGTACTAGGAAGTCAAGGCATAATGGGAGAAACCTTCAGTAGAGTATCCATCGAAGAAAGTGTGAATCAAGGCAATCCCTTGCACACTATCCTTAAAGAAGTCTCAGACACTTTTTCAGATTCAACATCTGAAATGTCGTCCTACTCGACTCACTCAGAAGCCGGATCGATAGTGTGCTATAAGCATATACTCTCTTTTTATAAGACTAATCACCATGGAGCTTAGGTTTACCTGGATCCTAACGAAGAGTATGCTATTTGCATTGATAACCATGGTATTGAATTCAAAGATGAAATCAGGGCAAACAAACAAGGAAACACCTATATAGATAGAAACGGAAATCAGTATTTACAAGTCAAAAACCCTGGCGTGATAGACAAATGGGCGTTAGAAGTAAACACCATAATTCTAGATATGGCAACTAAAGAAGGACCACCAACTTTAGAATTCGAGGGATACAATCAAGTTGATTTGAAGCCTTTGAAAGGGCTTAGTACGGATAATCCTAGGATCGGAGTCTATTGTTGGGAGGATAGAGACGTAAAAGATCTTCTGTGGACTTTGCATGCCAAATCAGGACAACTAACACCCATGAAGATCATCAATATCTTCAAGATTAAAGATAAGTGTTTAGAAGATCTACCAACCTACCTGTTTAGGGATTGTTATAACAACAACTTTGTTATGATGACTCCTGAGGAGGTGGAACAAACCAAATACCAAGGGTATTCCATAAGGGATTGGATATTGGACAAAGGACCAGAAACTATTCCAAGACATGAACACCGTGAGAGATCTTCCCAGAGTCATGTTAACAAACCAGAAACCACCTCATCACGTAGAAAACCGGGTGACACTAAGGCAAGTCTAGGACTACATGAGTCACTATTTCCAACAGACTGGTTTGAAGGACTCGGAATGGGACCAACTGCCAGGAGACTGGGAGTTGAACCAAATAGACGTGTCAGACCAGCTGATTTTCAGAAATGGGTCAGAAAATACAATGGATCTCGGTATCTTTTATGACCACTTAGCAAGCTTTAAGCAAGTGCTAAGAGCAGAATGCATATTTGATTTCCAAATTCAATTTGAGGGGTTTGGAATGACCTTAGAAGGAAAAGCATTGACATGGTTCCAAAACATGCCACCAAGGTCAATCATGGACTTGAACACATTAGCTCAAGGATTTGTAGCTACTTGTTCCAAAACAAGGATCAAACACAATACGGTAGCTCAAATCTATAGCTTTAAATAGAAACAAGGCGAGTCTGTTAGGGATTGTGTAACTCGAATGAAACAATACATTGCCAAATGCCTAGAGCTAGAGATACCTGCAGAAGGACAACTAGCATCATTGTTCCTAGAGGGACTGCTAAAAAAATAACTTCATGCTATACTGTATAGCAAGAAGCATACAACCCTAGAAGAGTGTGTGTCAGATGCTATTGACTTAGGAGACAATTGATATTTTCAATGAAGAAGATGTCCCCAAGGATAACCAAAGCAAGAAAACAGCATCCACCAAATGAGCACAAGTGGGAACGACTGCCGCAGCACCGCTTTCAGCCATAGAAGACATGCTCAAAAGGATGAATAACATGCAGAAATCACCTATGAGAGGACCAGGGCAAGGGATACCTCAACAGGGACAACCAATTAGGCCGCAAAAATGGTGTTCAATTGAGGGTAAATGGACCAACCATGAGACCAGTGAGTGTTATTACCGACCAAAATATGATGGGAATATTCAGTATGTGCCTACGAGGCCACAAGGACAACCCATGTACAGATATCAGCCTAATATGGCCCCAGCTCAAAGACCACCGATGGGTATGGAAAGACCTCAACCCCTGTTGGGTCAACAAATTCCATATCATAATGCAGTGCATGTAAAGTACATGCATCCAGAAGGAGTCATAGATGAACAAGCACTAGTGCCTGTTAGACCCTATGTTGAGCCTAGTCCATCTACAGTATTGGTAGAAGGAGATTGTATAATTCACATCTACCACCAATGAAAGAACCTGTGACTTATACTCCACCAGAGCTTGCACCAATGTATTATGTGGCTAATCATGGTGTTAGACCTCCTATGGTAAGACCCATGATTAAGCGAAGAACTGAAAACTGTCATAATTGTGGTGCACATGAATATTGGAAAAATGAACACCGAGAGCCTGACAAAAACCTCAAGCCAGTTGAAGCTTATTACATACAATGTTTCAAAAAGGGAGGACACTTCTCTGAAGATTGTCCAAAGAATCCTTTAAACAAAGGTAAAATAGTAGTGAACTTAATCCAAGTGATACCTATAGTAGCTCATCTGAGAGCGAACCGATTGTTCCAATCAAGGTAATCACCAGAGCCCATGCCAAGAAAAAGAAACATAACTCCTCTGATGATTCGGAGAATAAAAAATTTCCTCTCAAAAGACCAAAAGAAGCAGAAACAAAAGGTATGAGATGAGAAAACAGAAACAAAGGGCTGAAAATCAAGGAGAAAGCAAAGAAGTTATTCCAGGAAAAGATTAAAGAAGCTGGAAGCGGAATCAAAGAAACTACCGTGAAATTTGGAGGATCAATTTTGGTAGACAAAATTTTTGAGCCTATTAATGCAACCTTGGAAGCTTACTAAGCGGGTCTTAAAACATGGAAAACAAATGGAAAAACTATCCTTCTCCAGACATGGAAGCAGCTAAGCTTGAAGCTTATCAAAATCTGGTAAGAATCACGCAAGAGTGCTGGAAAAGCAAAAACCCAAGCTCGAAAGTATGACAAAACCTGAGGAGCTTGTAGAAGGAAACAATAAAGAAAAATCCAAAGTGGTGGTAGAACCCCACCTAGGAACAAAAGAGCAGGAACTTATAGTGTCGGACACCGAAGAATCCTTAAACGGAATTCCATTCATAGAAGAAGACTGGCCAAGACACTTATGGAAAAAATCTAGAGAGATTAATGATGGGAGTTTAACTCTGAAGTCAGCTCCTATAGAAGAAGTTTTGTTAGACAATCTACCTCCTGATATGGACATGGATGTACAATCCTTGTATGGGAATTGCGGATCTGAAGCTTCAGGAATGTCTAAACCATTGACCTTGAAAACATTACCCTCTTACTTGGGAGATAACACAAATGAATCCATAGTGTGTAAGACCACTCAAGTAAAGAGAGCGGAACAGACCCTAGAAGTAGACAACATCCATTCAATCATGTCTACACCATCCAATGCACTTTTACTTTAGGAGAACTATTGAAAATCAGACCATATTTATGGAATGATCTAATCAAAAAAAATTGGGAAAATTGAAACACGAAATGGATAACAAAGAGATTACATCTCCAATAAACAAAGTTGGAGAATACTACAAAGGGGAAGAAGGAAACACGACCCTTCCAGTGAGGTATAATGATATAGAAACCATGGCAATACTAGATAGTGGGGCAGGCATAGCCATAGCCACAAAAGCAGTATGGGAATCTTGGGGACAACCATCCATTAGACAAACTCGAATGAAATTGCAATTGACTAATGGATATATCGAAAGACCCTTAAGACTGCTTGAAAAAGTGATAGTAAATATCTGCGGGATTGAATATCAACACACTTTTGCCATAGTAGACTTTTTTAGGAAATTTGTTGTAGCTAAGTAGATAAGTGAGTAGGTTACTTAATGGAGAGAGATAATTTTCACACACAAGATATTATAGAGTAGAGAGAGAGACGGAGTACACATGATATACGTGGTTCACCCAATGTGAGCTACGTCCAAGAGAAAGCACCCACTCAATGGATTTAGTACTTCAAAACAAGAAGTAGGTTACAAAGGGATTATACCCTTTGGAGCTCCCGCCTTGCTTCACTCTCACCACCTCACACCCACCTTGTTGCATCAACTTCACACTATGAAATGTGTGTAGAAATGGACTCCTTTTATAGGCCAAAAGGGCCGCCCTCTCTCATGAGAGGCAGCCATGTGTAGCCGCCCTTGTGTAGATAGGTCCAAATCGGACCCTCCAATCCGTCCATTTGTGGCCGCCCTTGAGAAGACAAGTCCACTTTTGAATTCGGTCACTGGCCATTGAATTCGGCCACCGGCCGGTCGTTTTCCGACCACTTTTCGGCCGCTGTCCGGCCATAATATTCTGGCAAAGCCAGTCTCGAGCTTGGGCTCAAGATTGGGCGTGAAATTTTGGTTTTCGACGAGTGCTTTTATTTTTTGGCGAGTTATTTTTCTTCACGCACGATGGCTTCTCCTCATAATGGGGGCCTTACAAATGTGTGTTTTTAACACAAAAAATTACAAGGGGTATCAGGCTCCATACTTAACAAACTTTGGGAAGAAACTCAATTACAAAATCATATTGGGAAGACCTTTCATGTGATAAGTACAACTCATCCAAGATTGGGGAAATAATCATCTATACTTGAAGCAAGTGGGATCAATAGCAAGGGTTAATGTAAAAGATCACACTTATAGAGATGTCATGAAAACACCCATACAAGAGTTCGATTCAGTCTCTTCAGCTGAAACTAAGCTTCCATCTTGGTTGAGAAAAGACACTCCTATTTGGATGTGGAAACTTCAGAAAATGGGAGCTTAAAAAGAGAAGAATGTATCTTAGAAGGGGATTGCACAGATGAAGCCTATGTACCTGAACCCTTTTCAGAGCATTTGTTAGAGCCATTTGATTGGACTCAAATTTTGCAACAATGGATGTATGTGTAAATACATCTATGCCTGCTCAATTTTGCAATGAAGATGGCTATGACATAATTCCCATACAAATGATCTCAACCATTCACATTCAAGACAAAATTTTGGGATCCAAGGACTTCATGAAAGCTCAACAAGTCTTTTTAGACCTCTACTATGATGCAACAAATGAGTGAGAAGAGCATGCAGCTACCTCAGATGATTCGGGTCGGAAAAAGAATGTGTAAGAGCTAAACTGCTCATGAAAGGAGGGGAGGAAAAGTTTTTGACTTTCCAAACCAAAAACTGAGAAGAAAAAAATGGTATAGACAAAAAAGAGACACCAAAAATGGGAAAGCTACACGTATGCCATCAATGTCCAATAGAACATAGTTCTTAATGCAGATAGATGCACATGATTGTGTCGAGGACAAAATCATTGGTAGATATCCTTTAAACGAAGAACATGAAATGACAAAAACATCAAGAAAAACGACAAAAGAAACTCAAATAAATCCTAAAAACTAGGACAAGGGTTCAACCATGACATGATTTGAGCGGAAAAGAAGTATCAAGAGTTGAAAAAAGCTCTAAAGGAGATATGTACGACCGAAATGGAAACCACAGAAGAGGATGGTAAAGATGTAATGAGCGTTCGATCCCATTACAAGATATATACTCTCCAAGATCGAAAAATCATAGTCGAACAACCTGTCAGGGAACTATGAAAACAGGGTGAGTCCTATGAAGGACCTTAAAATCCAAAAAAGATAGATCTGGCCGAACCAGGAGAAGAGCCTAAACGAGCCTACATTGCAAATAGTCTTACAGAAGAAGAAGAGGAGATTTTGTTAAGCTTACTGAAGGAATACCAAGATATCTTTGCTTGGTCTTATAAGGATCTCAAGGGTGTTGATCATGATGCAAAACCAAGTAGACAAAGGCCATACACATATAATGAGACATTTGCCAGAAAGATCAAAGAAGAGATTGAAAAACTAAGGAAAGCCAAATACGTTTATGAAACTGAACATACAGATTGGGTGTCTCCAATTGTGATAGTATCCAAGAAAAATAAAAAACTACGGGTGTGTGTCAACCTCAAGAAAGTGAATGCAGCTACCATTAGAGACGACTTTCCTCTTCCTATCACTGAGCATGTTGTAGAACGAGTTGCACGAAAAGAAGCTTACAACTTTTTAGATGGCTTTTTGCGATACAATCAACTTTTGGTTGATCCCAAAGATCGGCATAAAACTGCCTTTGCAACGGAATGGGGTATTTTGGCCTATGAGTTATGCCTTTTGGGTTAACTAATGCTCTTGCCACCTTTCAAGGATTGATGAGACATGCTTTTAAACAATACATAAGGAAATTCTTAGAAGTATATATGGATTATCTATGTGTACATTCATCAATCCGAACTGATCATTTTGAACACCTCAAAAAGGTATTCCAAAAATATAGACTTTATAGGATTTGCTTAAATCCGGACAAGTGCACATTTATGGGTAGACAAGGAAAAATTATTGGACATATAGTGTCTAAAAATGGCATAGCTAATGATATGGATAAAATTCATGTTATCGTTGATTTGCCTATATCAACAACTATCAAAGGGGTTCAAGCCTTCATGGGACATTGTGGATATTACAGACGGTTCATTTACATATATGTTATAATTGCAAAACCCATGTATAGCCTGATTACACACTTTGAATGGACTGATGAGTGTGAAGAATCCTTCATGAAGCTTAAGCAAGCTCTCACCTCAACTCCAATATTGAAAGCACTAGATTGGAATAAGATATTTCACATACATGAAGATGCTTCCAATTTTGCCATAGGATACTAGCTCAACCAGGAGACGGGAAAAGTGATTTTCCTATAGTCGACAGTTGAACTTGGCGGAAAAGAATTATACCACCACCGAAAGGGAAGGATTAGCAATGATCTACGTCGTAAAAAAGTATAGACATTACCTATTAGCAAACAAATTTGTATTCTTTGTGGACCACCAAGCCTTATTGTACTTGGTGAACAAGCCATGCAACACAGGAAGAATAGTGAGATGGTTCATCATTCTTCTAGAATTTGATTTCACTGTAGTTGTGAAAAAGGATACCACTCATCAAAGAGTAGATCATTTGTCTAGGATTGTCTTAGAGGAACCACCTAAAGTCGTGGACGATGATCTACCAGATGCATATCTGTTCTCCATGGAAATGATACCTCAATGGTTGGAAAATATGGTATCATTGATGGCCATAGCTCAAGTGGATTCGCAAATACCACTTCCTATACAATCGGATTAATTGAGCAATCGGCTATGTATCAGTTACTAGCTGGTACGCTATACAAAAGAAGTCGAGATGGAATATTGTTGTTGTGCATTAATCTTGAGGAGAAAACCCAATACCTAAGTCAAGCACATGTTACCATAGTAAGACTTCACTTTGCAGTAGACCAAACTATACAAAGGATCTTGACACTTGGAGTATATTGGCCAACCATGAGAAGTGATGTTCATTCTTTTGTAAAGGATTGTCCTCAATGTCAAAAACAAATACCCATACCTCATGTAACATTGTTCCAAATGTCACATGTTCCTAAGTGGAGTAACTATCTAGTCACTTACTTATCGATCCGAACATTTCCTAAGGATATGAGTAAACACCGTCAAAGTGCAATTGAAACTGAAACAAGAGACTATGCTCTTATTGGAAACCAATTTATCGGAGAGGTAAAGATCAACACTTGCGTCTCTGTGCAAATAAAGACAAATATATTCCCATTATACCCATTAGAACAAGCACATGCTAGATTAGCTGGAGGTCACTTTTCTAGCGAGACCACCGCAAGAGTAATTTTGGCAGGCATATGGTGGCCAACACTTTTTGTAGATGCCAAATGTTAACTGAGTCAACGCCAATTAACAAAAGCTACTAAAGATCGAAGACATACTGATGCACATTGAAGATCAATACGATAAAGCAGTAAAGATTGGAGTTACACATTTTCCACATTTTCTTAAAATGGTCACGTATTGTAAATTACCCCTATTTATTTCAAGCCATTGTAATATTTTAATGTGTTATGGGCTCAATGGGAGTTCCAAGCTGTAAAGAATAGATCAGTTACTGTGCCTAGGTAGCAGATTCAGTAAGTGGTGGAACCCTAAAGGCCTTGGACGCCCGGACATTGCATATTTTTACCCTAGGTACATAAGGCAGTGTGTAAAGAAAATTAGGGTTCTCAAGCTCATTTGTTGAGAGCACTCTTTGATGAGAGCTCTTGAGATGTGTGACTATGGAGTCCTTGAGCTTCTTCTTGCTCATGAGACTTGATTAACACTATCAATGATTCATTCTCTTTCACTATGCCTCTCTCATGCTTCTTATGATTGCCTATGATGCTTACATTAGCTAAATCTTAACTAATTAATGGTTAATCCCTCTCTAATCTTGTGTGATTGTCCTCTTTTGCTTGTGTGTGCATGTAGGTTTGATTGAAATGTGGTGCTTGATAGATCTATGTGTGTGTGCTTGCAATTAGTGTGTTGCATGATAGAATTAGTGTTGTGTGCATCTTGCAATCATAGTGTGTGTGATTGGGTTGATTGGAGGTGAAGAGAATGGATATGGAGATTGCCCTTCATTGTGGAATAGCTCCTCCATAGGCCGAGAAGCTCACCTCGTAGAGTTAACCATTTGTGTTTCCACGATTAGCTAATTGGTGATTGTGGATTGCTAATTGGATGCTTAATTGAGTTAATTGCATGTTTGATTGGTCAATTTCAAATGTGTGTGCACTAAAATCAAGTGTGTGTGCATTCTAATTGAGTGTGTGTATGCCTAATTTTAGGTGTGTGTGCACTATTTTGCCCATGTTTGTGCACTAAAACTCAATGTATGTGTTATGATTTTTCTTTTGTGATGATTGATTTGTGTTGTGCTCATGTTCAACTAATGATTTGTGAAATCACATTGCAAATTCGACAAGTTTAACCCTTTTGTGTGCACACCTAAAGAATGATAAAAACTGCCAATTTTTGTGTGTGTGTGTGTGTGTGTGCCTAAAAAAGTGTTTAATTTGCATGGTTAATACAATGTTTTGATTGCATAATTGATGTGTGTAGCGATTAATTTCTGTGTTTTTGTGCTCAAAACAGGGATTTACACACTTCAATTGCCTCAATTTTTTACCTAAATTTGTCGATAAGTTTGCCGGTTTAATTGCCTAGTTTTGATTTTATTGATAAAATTGTTTGGCAATTGAATTGATGAGATTTTTGCAATTTTATTTTTTTGCACTATTCTCCATTGTGTGGAGAATTTGTAGAATTTTTTGGGTATTTTTCGGATAATTTTTGCTTAATTCTATAAAAATTTGATATTCTACGATCTTTACGAGCTATTTTGTGTGTGTGTATTTACCACATCATTTTGTTCGCATTTGTGCCCTCCGTAGTCGAGTTGTGAGTGTTTTACTATTTTCGGGGATCGGGTTGATATTTGTGTCGTAAATTATATTTGTGGTAAAATCTGCTATTTTTGGTGTGCGTTTGCGTATTGAAAATGTTCAGTTGTGAATATCGGTGATTTTCTAAGACTCCTAGAATTTTCCAAAAAAAAAAATGGACTTTTTTGGCAAATTTTGGGATTTTCTGACGATTTTTTGGAGTTTCAGCTAATTTCCGACCTAATTTTGGCATTTGTGGATATTTGAAATAAAAAATTAATTAAAAAATGGGTTCAGCCTTCGGTACCATGCTTTGCGGCGCATGAAAATTGTCGTCGATGGATATCTTTACGGTCTTGTGCGATAGTTTCCTTTGACATTAAAACTCTTCTCTCTCTTTCTCGCTCCGTGTGAACACACCCATCACACACACACACACACATACTGCCATCCACTCACTCTCTCTCCCTTATTCTCTCGTCCCAGGGCCTAGTGTATTTTAACCGGCCGAAATCCTAATATCCCGGTTAGATTTTGAGCTTGCCTTGAAGGAAACTGGAAAATTTCCACAAGTTTTAGTGCACGTACCGGCAAAAGCTTCAAATTTTGACCACAAAAACCCGAGAGAATTTTGAGTTTGCCCTTATTTTCTTCGATTAGTTCCAGTGTGATCTCTCTCTCCCATCTCTCCCCTTCATCTCTCTCTAACCCATCTCTCTAAACTCTCTCTCGGATAGTTTCCTAAGGCGTTAAAATTCTTCTTCTCTAACTCTCTCTCTCCTTCGTGATAACACGCTCTCTCTCTCTCAACTCTCTCTCCCAGACTCCCATGAGATCTGCCTTGGGGCCCGCCCTGCTACACGCCAAGCTCGAGACTGCTCTCTCCCCTGCTCGCGCGCAGCGCTGTGTCCACTGCCAACCTGCATGTCTTTTACTCGCACGGAGCGCCAGGCCCACTTTCAACGCACTGTCCCGCCTCTAGTGCGAATTCGCCAAGTCAACGCCCAGTTAGCTCTAGCTAGTTAGCTTTAGTTAGTTAGTTAGCTTGGTTGGGCTAGGTTAAGTTATTTAATTTATTATTAAAAAATAAAAATCAAAAATTAAAAAGGCCATTCTAAAATGACGATAAACAATAGAAAACTCATAAAAAGGAATTAGAAATCAAAAAATCAAAAAAAAAAACATAAAAACTCACAATATTTTAAAAAAGAGTTTCAAAAATCACAAAAAAATATCAAAAAATTCACCAAAAAATAGAAAACACATAGAAAATCATTTTAAAAATTTAAAAATTATAAAAAATTCATAAAAAGTCACAATTTTTTTTTAATCCAAAATTGACCAAAAAATTTCCAACAAATCAAAAATACACAAATAAATCACAAAAATTTGTTTAAAAAATCAAAAAGTGACACAGATAAATTCCTAAAACATTAAAAATTTCATAAAAACCCAAAACTGATCGAAAAAATCCTAAAAATTTGTAAAAAATCATAAAACCTTCAAAAATTTCATAAAAACTCTTAAAAATTAGTAAATTCACAGAAAAAAATTAAAATTATCAAAAATTCATTAAAAAATCAAAACTCTTCCAAAAAAATTCACAAAAAATCATAAAAAGACCAAAAATTTTAGAAAATTCAAAATCTCACAAAAAAATTAAAGAAAAATAAAAAGAAAGTCGCAAAAAGAGTGAGAAAAAATTTGAAAGAGCCAGAACGAGGCTGAAATGCAAAAAACACACGCACCGCCAAAAAAAAATGACCCACAAGCAAATCAAAAGCCTAAAAAGTAATAGAGCAGTGGCCAAGAAAAAATTGAGCAAACAGCCCAAAAAAGTGAGAAATCGACCAATTCACAGCCGATTAAATCTCCAAAATTTTGCATGCTAGAAAATGGCTAGTGCGAGTAATTGCGTTGCAAATTAACGTCCTATTGGACGAACATACATAGATCACGGTGGATTACAGATTAATCTGTTAAAGGCCCAGTTTTTCATTGTTTCAAAAGGTTGCAATTAATTTTGAAACTATCAAGGTAGAGTTAATCAACTCTTGCGAGTCTGAAGAGCTGTCAACTACAAAAGTGCTTTGGCTAAAGCAGTTTGATCAAAATCGAGCAGCAAAAATTCTAAGCAACGTCAATGCCAATTGACAGTTTTTGTAGATTAAGCCAACATGGACTCAAATCGAGCTGAGAATTCGAGTACAGCAAAGCAAGCAAGTAGCAGTGGCAACACATGCACAACTGCACAAGACCAGATTTTACAGCTATATGGCTACATTGGGGACAAAGTCTTATATGCAGATTCAGAAGGTCGTAGGTATCTTATGAGCAACAAAAGCAACACAGGAGCCAAGATCCTATTGATAAGGGTAAAGCCAAATTCAGAAAACTCCTAGATGTTCACAGACTTCAGTGGAGCCAGCTATTCCAAGCTCAAAGATGAGGTGCAAATAGAGGTCAAAAAATCAACCCAAGTGTTTATCTAGAAATCTGCACAAGCCAACAAAACATCCATTTAGTGCATATGCAATCAGAGTCATTGTACATGGATTACAGTGGTCATATCTATAATCGAGAGCCAGAATTGCAAGATCCAACAAATCAACCAATAGAAGACAGTCTAATTGGAGAATCGAGTCAAAGACGGTACAAAGGTCATGATGGAGCAATCTACAACTTGATGCTCAGTGTTTTAAAAAAAGATGCCGACAACTTGCCTAGCATAGAAGCAGAAACTTCTCAACTAGATCTTGACATGACAGAACCAAATGAAATACCACCAGTCATGGCGTATTGCTCAAATTGTGGACAAAAAGGTGGACATTTTATTGAAGATTGTCCAAGAAATCCAGACAACAGGGACATATCAACTGCCAAGCAAGGTACATGGAAAATTGGAAATACGAATCTCGATGTAAGTGCATTAAACTTGTCACTTTTAATGCAATTAGATGATTCTGCATTATCATTAGAAGCACCAATAAAAGTACTGCAAGTTCAAAATGAGCATAAAGATGCACAAACACCCAAAAAGCTTAAAATTGATTCTTTGAACAACAAATTCTTGCATGAATTTAGTAAAGGTGTCAAGATATCACCAAAGGTTAAAAAGACCGTCAGGTTTGCTAGTGACTTTGCATCCAGTGCCACAAGTGTGCAATCATTCACGAATCTAAGAGACACATCAAATAGAATGATGTTAGCTTTGTATGGTACACATAAATCATATGCACACAATGTAGACCAAAAAGGGAAACTGTACAAAAAGGATCAACCAGTGTTTGAATGGCCCACATACCAGCTCATAGACGTACGTCCACTACTAGATCAGAAAGGATGGTTCATTTTAGAGGAAAGAATATTTTATAGCCCATCCTCTCTAGAGCTGAAGGATATTACTTGAGTGAACCCAAAAATCTGTTCAAAGCCAAATTCTCCTCCATTGGAAGTCAAGCTTCGATGTTGTGATCAAACAAACATATACTTTGATCAAAATAGTCGTAGATATAGATGAGAGTCTAGTATCTATGATGCCTCGGGTCCTGAAACTACAGAAGCTCACATCATAGGAGACCCATGGGATAGACAATATCAGGGCAAAGATAATGCTATTTATAGCTTGACTTGGGAAATATTTTGTCATGTTTCAAGGAGATACATAGGAAACTACGCAGAAGGTTTACAGATTCCAAATCTCAACAGTGCTACCCAAAGTGTATCTTCACAGTCCCAAAAGGTGAGACTAAACAAGAGCCAAAATAAATTCAACTCTTACAATGAAGGAGGCTATAGTGATCACCCAAGGAAGGGGGGAGCTGTAAATCCATCAAGCTCAGCTCTAATACCAGGAAATGCTACACAAATTAGAAGCCCTAGAGCTTCTAGCCAACAAACTTCTTCAAAGCAGAAACCATTGAAAGATCATATGGTTGTTGGAAGTTTCCAATTGACCCAGATTCCATCAAAATCTACAGACAAATACCTATATGAATATCATCAGGGACAAAAGTTTCACCTGATCTCCACAAGTCAAAGTCAAAAGTCGACAAATCCCACAGTGTTTAAACAGTTACATGTGATCAAGCTCACATATGCATATCAAGATGCACATGGTAACGAATATCAGCAAGATCATGATCTTGTACAAACCCCTATGGATGGTAAGATTGAAGTCAAAGACTATCTGAAGATGATGCAAAGCCTCAAGCTACCAGGACAGGTGACAAAAAATTCAAAGTCAATGACAGCTAAAGTCCAAAAATCTATATCAAGGTCTCCGCCAAAATCTCCTCTGAAGAGACAGATTTTGCCAGAAAGTACAATGGATCTTCTAAGATCAAAGGTTAGTCAGATGCAGGAAGACATGCTCAACAATTGCAAAAAGGTGCAATATTACAGCCAATGGAGTCAACATCGATTGAAGCAGGTGGTCAAAGCAAAGAAAATGCAAATAAAGCTCAACCAAAGGATGTTGCCATAGCAAAAGAAGTCAGTTCTGACACGAATCCTAAGACGATCAAGTGCAACATTGTTGGTGAAAACGAAGAAAAGCTGTCAAGAGAAGTAAACTAGATTTTCAATTAGACAAGAACCTCATGTCTTTTTGCACTTGGAAAAGATGTGGCCAACCATAGCTGGAATATTCTCTTGAATTTGTGAGCATATCAGGAAACAAACGAGCAGAATGCTGGGGAATCATCTCCACCTCCATTGAAGTAAGTTCACATATCATCATAGCTCAATTCCATGTGATCACTACAAAGGATATGACAGATGACATCATAATGGGAATACCAATGGCCAAGAAGATACCAGAGATACAGAATGCAAACATGACAGATTCATCACAGACAACAAAGACTGAAGACCAAGAGTGGTCATCTGCGGATGACAGCACAAGGTCCTCAAGTACATGTAAAATAGAGACTTATATCAAAGCATATCTTATTGAAGATGATTCATCTCCATCAAACAGAACTTCAAAAGATCTTGAAGCAAATCAAGCAATAGCAAGTGCAAATCAAACAAAACAAAGGGCAACCATGAAAGCTATTAAGCAGAGAATGCCACCAAAGCCAGAAGTTAAGAAGAACGAGGTTGCAATAGATCAGAAAGAAATAGGAAGTCCAAAGATAAATCAGACAGTGTCAGTCGAATCAGCATATGCAAGTCAGATTGGAAGACAGAGTCTCAAGTCACCCTCCATAGAGACACAGTTAGATCAAGGTGAGATCATGGCAAAAGCAGGACAAAGATCTTCAATAGAACTAGCAATGAGAATAGCTATAGTTCTTAGCAATACAAAAGGAGCAAGTGTCAGATGCAATGCTACTGGATAAAGAAGCAAAGTGCAATATGGTTGCAGACAACATCCATAGCATTCTAGAAATTACTCAGGGCAAGACAGATAATAGGGAAATCATGGGTAAGTCTACGAGTCAAGAAGAGATAGTTGCTACCCTTAGCATCCAACATCATGAAGAGCAGGTAAAGTTTCCGGTAAAGTCTTCAAAGGAAATGATTTCAGAGGTCATCCTTGGACATCAGTGGTGGTTAGACCAACACAAGGCCTACACAAAAGATAAATTGCTAATACTATCTTTTTCAAGAGATATCAAGCAGCATTTACAGGTACCGTTAATGCTAGATTCAAAGTTGCAAAAGTCAGAAGAATTGAAGACAAATCTTGCAGACAAAGGTAAAGCTAAAATGGACCTTCCACTGATTAACACAAAAGACGTGATAACATATGCCTCTACATCAAAGAACCCTAATGGATCAGCTTTTTCAAGCAAGTCAAGCTTCAAAACTTAAAGTCAATTGCTGACCCAATTGAAACCTCTAAGGAGCCACCCAACAAATCAAAGGTTTTTACTAGCCAAAGTACTCAAGAAAGCAAAGGAAAGTCAAGCAAGTGTTTGTTCTAAGCAGTTTAGTCAAATCCAAGGATCCAGTTTGGATTAAGGATAGGAAATCAATACATGAAGACAAACACATGGGATGGATAGCATCACAATGGAGCTTAAAAGAACAGGAGTACTATGAAGGTAACAGACATATATGGGTACCAAAACCTCAAGTAAGGGCATATGAAGTAACATCAAGATCCTCCCAAGAAAGAAGGCCCACAAGGTATCAACCTCGACAATATTCTAGGGTACCTAAGCAGCAGGTATACAACGGGAGAACATTGAATGATGCTAAATTCGACCAAAACTCTCAAGAGGATACAAAACAAAGATGGATCTCAAAGAATGTTCCTCTTGGACAAGTACTCTACACAAGTTATACAAAGATTTGGCTACCAGTCAACCACAAGCCAACTAAAACTACACTAGACCTGCATGGAGATATCAAGAGCTCAGCTAGACCTAAAGCTAAGCAAAGTCAACAAAGGAGATACAAAGGTCATCAAGAGATTTGGATTCCTAAGTCTTCCAATGCTCCTAGTCAAAAGCCAGATGCCAACAACCAACAAAGGCCTACAACAACATCAAAGACTCCTAACAACAGGCCTACTTGGAGAATCAAACAAATAATGGAGTCTTCACATTCAAAGAAGGAAAACCCAACCAACGATACAAATTGTTGGACGGATACGCCGTGACGGACGTCAGCATAGTGAGAACTCACCTAACATATAATGTCAACTGAGGATGAAGCTCGACCCGCAGGCACGTGGAAGCAAGCATAAGGTGTCAACCTATACTCAATCGACTCCTAACTAATTCCTACAGAGGTCTCTGCCAATTGTCTAAGTCACAGCCGTCAAGAGTGCATAAGAGGAAACTTCCTACAACGCTGTCTAGAGCCGAACACCCATCAAACAATCTCGAAACACCCTAGAACTTGAAGGAGACCCTACTAACACCAATAGGTCGCTCTCCCTAAGGTCTATGAACCAAAATCCCAACCCAAAACACCCGGTGCAAAATCACGTAGGATGTCTGGCCAAAATTTGCAGGTCTTCGTTTTCGAAATCTAAAGTGCCTAATGTGTAGCTCTACTCAATGTGAACGCGTGGATATGCTTTAATGCAAAATCGGACAACGTATGCTCACCCAATCACCAGATGAAGCTCGTAGAAGGAGCTCGCAGAACCGGACCGTACGTACACAATGTAGGTATCGGCGCGTAGCTCTCGTCGGGGGCAACACGCTACACTTCTCCGCACTTGATTCCGACCACCGGTGCACACGTAGCGCCAAGATGAAGCTCACACACTCTCTCTCTCTCTCTCTCTCCACTTCTTCATCGTATGGTCTCACGCATCTTGATTAGTGATTCGTATCTTGCATGCAGGTTCGTCATTGTTGGGCCAAAAATATATGTGTTTATTGTGAAGAAGCCGGTGTAGAACGCTTCTTCAAAGTCCTGGAGGTGATAGGATGGTAGAAACATTATCCTTTGATACAACGTATGTATCACCTCCTTGGAAGGCTGACCAGACAGATCATAAGCGCATCTGTAAGTATCTTGGAAGAAGAAGATATTGTCTATCACCTGGCCTGGCTTGAATGTCTCAAATAATGCTAAGAGGGTTTTGTAGATTTTCTTCATCATGATGCACGTAGGGTCAGGTGAGCCAGTGAACAATTTGATGGCGCCCGTTAGGGTTTTCACCATGTAGTGGACACTTATTCTCTCACTTGCCTTCAAGCCCGGCAGCTTAGGGTAATTCAGCCAAGTGGGTTGGCTCCTTTGCAAGATCTCCTTCGCTTTCTATGTCGTGATCCTTGGTAGAGGACAAAAGCTGAGGTTGTCTCTGATGTTTTTCGGTGCCTCTACCAAGTGGATTAGGTATTGTGGGTACTTTTTTAGCCAGGCCTTCCTCCATTTTGGCTGAGAGTCAACAATTAGCCTGACCCCTTCTGGTTGTGAGGTATTTGCATTGTAAAGTGGTATGGTCGGCTCTTCTCTTATCCGTTTGTTGATGGTGGTTGCCTCATATTTCAGCAATGGATATGGGAGAGAGGGTTGAAGCCATTCGCGCCTGAGGTTGCTGGCGTCGATCTTCTGAATGGTCATAGACTTGAAAACCCTATGCTCCCACTCCAAGGCTTCCTTTGTTGTCTCTCTGATCTCCACCTCTATTGCTTTACGCAACTTTTCTTCCTCTTCTTGTGTTTGATCCTGTGGCTCTTGAGAGGATCCTTCTAAGATTTCCTCTTGCATAGGCGTGTCCACCGGATCTGCCACATTCTCTAAATCGATTCCCTCATTGGTTGTTGGCCCTGTGCCCTCTTGCTCTACTGCTTGCTGTCCTCGCAACTCCTCAATCTGCTTTAGGAGTTTTTTCTTTTCTAATTCAGCTGCTTCTCCCATATTCACGAGGAGGTCATTTAATTCGGCGTTTATTCTCTTCGCCTCCTCGAGCTTTCTCAGGGCTTTTTGGTCTTCTTCCATTCTTGTTTGCATGACGATAGACCCTTCTGCCATCATCAATCTTTGCTTTTTCTCTAGAGTCAGCTCCTTCTGAAGTTCTTGCATCTGTTCTTCATAGAGTTGACTTTTCGTAGTGATGTGAGTCGAGCTAGTAGCTCTGACTCTGGCAGGGGATGCTCGCAGCCTCTGGATGGTCTGATCTTTCACTTTGAGTTGGTCCTTGAGCTTAGGGACTTCATCCTGGCTGGCTTCTTGATCTATCTCCGCCTTTTCTTTGGCGTTTCTCATGGCTTCAACTTCTTTAGACTCTTCCGCCAGCTGTAGGGTTAGGTTATCTCTTTCCCTCTCGGCATCTATCAGTGATTTACTGAGCTGCTGACATTCCTCTTCAACTCCTTGCATTCTTTTTGCTGCTGCTTGATTTTCTTCCTCCATTGATTGGCATCTTTGCAGGTCCCTTGCTAGGCTGGCTTGTAGGTCAGCTTCTCTCTCTTTCTGCCTTTGGCTTTGTCCTTGTAGAGAATCTACTTCCAGCTTTATCTTTATTTCTGTGGCCTTGAGAGCTGCCATCTCACTTTCTGAAGCCATGGACTGCGCTCTCAACCCGGTTAGCTTCGTCATCACCACGTCCCAGTCGTTGGAGGGCGGGTGCAGATCCACTGTATCTGTGGCAATTTCTTTTAGCTCCACTAGTCTGATGCCTTGCATTTGTTCCTTAGGCCATGTGCTTGCCAAGTCGAATGCGACTGTGGAAGCCTCTTCTTTTGTATATCCTACAGCTAGCAGGTCCAAAAATGTGTGATATGAATCATCCAATTCTTGTTGCTCACTTCGAGGCTTAGCCTCCTCCTTTGGCTTCGGCTCCTAGCTCTGCTCTTGCTTGGCCTCTTTCCGTTCTTCTGGTTTGTCTTCAGCCTCTTTATCTTCTTGTGGAGGGCTACTAGGAGGTGGTGAGGGCTGTGGGCTGGGTTTAGGGCTGGCCGGTAGAGATGTAGGCTTGCCCTTTAAATCTCTGTCTGCTTTAGTTTTTCTTTCTCTCTCTTGGCTCTCTTGCTCATCTAGCAGTTTCTGCTGTATTTGCTCCACTTCCTCCTCTGTGAAAGGGACATGCAGTATATTCTCTGATGTGGCATCAAGAATCTCAAAATTCTTGATATAATCCTCGAATCTGTCCCTTTGCACTCTTCGGGATGATCCTGACATAGCTTCTAGAGAAGGCTTCCAGAGTTCACTTAAATCACCTTTAAGGGCTCTCTCTGCTCTGAAGCTCTCCATCAGCCTCTCTAATCTTGCCACTTTTTGTGACTTTGTTTCTTTCACCGGCACTTGGGCAAACTCTTTCTTCCCCTTCTTTTGCTTGGGCTGCTCTTCTAGGACAGGCTCTAGCCGTCTTTTCAGTCTTGTGGCAACCCTTGGTGCTCTTTGTGGCTCGTCCTCTTTGTCTTCTTTTAGCCTAAGCCAGTCGTTATGAGACGGGGGTTCAGGCCACCTTCCTTTTGCGTGCAGTGCCCCATAAATCACCTTTGTGATTAGTTCTCTTGGCACAATATATGTTGGCTTCTTGTTACCCATCTTTACTAGGTTGTCATGTATATACGCCGCATAATTGATTATCTTTGGGATGCCTTTCTTCATTGCCCAAGTGAATGTCGTGGCAATTGCACTTGGCAGCATTCTGTACTTCTATGGCCTCTTCGTAGACATGTGGAAGTATTGGTTGTACAACTGGCTCATGATTGCCACCTTTGGGTTTGCAATATCTTCAAAGGTGTAGTTTCCTTTCTTCTCATTGTACACCTTGACCTCATCCCTTCTTTTAGTTACACTATCCCCCTTGTTGGATAGGTCTAGTGCATCTGCTACAACCTGCTCAATGATGATTATTTCTGTTTCTGGCCTGCCTTGTAGATCTGTTACTTTAGCCACTCCATCTTCTTTGATGGTTGTCACAAACTCCCAGACTCTATTTATGTCCACCCCTGCCGGTACTGCTTCAAAGTAGTTGTGGAGATCAATCTTCTCCAAATACCCGGCCATCTTGCTTCTTACGAACTCATTGAGTTCTCGCGGCAGCATTGGTAGCTCGATCACATTGCCTTCAGTGTCTTTGAATACTCCTTGGTAGATCTTTAGGTCGTTGGACTCTAACAGATCTTCTTGGATCCACGTGCTGGTGGGCTTTAGTGTTCCTTCTGGTATGACGAAGGGCTCCACTTCTTCTAGGTAATCCTTGATGGTCATTCTTTTCTTCTTTGCCGGTGACTTCACAGCTACCATAGATCCTGTTGCACTCAGTAGTCCGAAGTTAGCGTTTTTTTCTATATTAGCTGAGAAATTGAGTTTTAACTATCCAAATGACTTGAAATTTAAAAAAAAAAGCTTAAAAGGAACTTGTGAAGCTGTGCATGTGCTCACAGTGCAATTCTGGCCAAAATTTTCCATTTAGACATCCTACGCGTAGGATGTCTTTTTCATCAGAATTAGTTGATACTTGACATGCTGGTAGTACATGGCTCATGGAACATGGCTATGTGCTTGGATTTGGATTTGGGTATCAAAAAGTGGACTTTTGGGCTGATTCAGGCTTTAGGTCACAAATTGGGTAGAAAGTCCATCATAGGTAGCAATTGATGTCCAAATGGTTTGAAAATTGGTATATGGTCTCATTGCACCATGGTATTGGCTCCCATGATGTCACTTTTTGCACAGAAGGCCTAAATTATGCTGGAGACATCCTACTCTTAGAATGTCTATTTCATCAAAATGACATGAGATTTGTTATGTGGGTAGTCCTTGGCCTATGGAACATGGCTATGCTCTTGGATTTGGATTTGGACAAGGATTGATGCTTGTAAGAGTCTGTGTGGTGTTTTTGGGCTCCAAAAGTGTATCTTGAGGGTGTTGGGGGTCAAAAATGATTAGAATGTCTTCAAAATTGATATATGAGCTCTTGATGATGAAGTGATTGGATCTGGAATGAACAAACATTCTCTGAGGGCCAAAAAAGTCAAATAGACATCCTACGCGTAGGATGTCTACTTCACTAGTTTTTGATTTTGACCACACAGATTGGTTGGTGATGTGTTGGTGAATGTGTTGTGCAAGTTTCATGTGATTTGGACAAGATTTGGTAGGTCTATGGCGCATTATTGCCTCTATGCCCTAACTTTGCATTTTTTCATGCATATGAGATCAATTTTGGTCCAAATGTGATGAGACTTGGTGGATAGCATGTAAAGGTCATTCAGAAAATGTGTATGATGAAAAATGTTGGAGTCTGTGCCCAGAAATTCCCTTGAGACATCCTACGCGTAGGATGTCTCTTGATGATTTTTTCATGGTTTGTGCTCCTAGTGCCTGCCCTTGGTCCCCCTGAGTCTCTTTCAAGCCTAATTTCAACAAAAAAGTCAAATGGATAGAGACTAACTCCCTGTGTGGACTTGAGAGCCTCCTAGCCGTTTTTCGACTTTTGGAGTGCTTTTTGGAGATGAAATTTCTTGATGTTGGTCTCTATAGCTTCCAGATCCCATGGGGATCCTTGCCGTATGGTTTTTGTCGACTTTGACTTCACCGGAGCTTCATTTGGCAATTTGTCGCTCTAGAAGCACCCGTGGTTGCGTTTACATACCTTCGATGATTTGTGGTGGTCTACCACCATAGGACTTGGTTGTTGATGGTCTAGGAAAGCCACTCGTGAAGTTTGGTGGCAAACGGGCATGCGGTTTGGCCGCAAGAGCAATTTGACACTTTGTGTGTCTGATGCCGTTCTTGAAGTTTAGTGCCACTTCGGGTCACTTTTTGATTATGTGGGTCACATAGACTTGTCGAGCATGTCGAGATGCTCCTACCCATGAATTTTGGTAGCATTTGGTCGCCTTTTCGTCGATTTCCCATTTGGTGATCTCTTGCAGGATTCTAGGAATCAGGGTTTTTCCCAATGGTTTTCTACTGCCATTGGACATCCAGGACTGGTCTCCTATGCTAGGGTAAGCTGCCGATGAAGTCTCGTTGCTTTTGGGTTAGCCGTTAGGTCGCCGTCTCTACTTGTAGGTCTCTACCGCCCGCTTTGTGTGTGAACCCTACGCTAGCTTTCGCGACAAAACGACAAACATGCGCGAAAAGCTCAAGGTGGTGAGCCTACCTCTCATGTCTGGAGCTCATCGGGTAGTCGTGCGCATTGTAGAAGCTGCTGGAAGGTCCGTCCGCTCTAGGTGGCAGAAGCTCTCTCCACAAAGTCAATAGTGAAAATGAGCTAAAAATGAGGTGAAAATTTCTTATCATGGAGGTCCCCGAACCACTTTCCATGAGATTCCACATGTACTCCTATCTTGTTGCAAGATGCGGTTTAGGCTCAAAAATTTCTTGATTTGGACTCCATTTGCTCTGTTTACCACAAATTTGGCATTTCGGTCAAAACCTGGCCGAAACACGCTTTCCGCTCCAGTCTCATAATTGCACCCCCACTGTACCATAGGTTGTCCTATAGTCACTGATCACCCCATATTTTTTGTTTTTCATTACGACCGTTTTTCACCTGCTTTTTGTATTTTTGAAGTTTTTCTGTTGAAAATTAGCAAAATTAAAAGGAAAATAGCAAATCAAACCCAAAAAATCCCCAAGAATCATAATAAATCACAAAACATCACCGCAAACATTATATACACTCACATGCAATTTTTATGGCCGGATTTCTCCGTTTTACCAATACTATTTCTACTTATATACACACACCTAGGGGCTTGATTTGGCGTTTGGCCCCATATACCTATAGATACATGCTGTATCCTTAAGGGCAGATGCACTTAGGTTACTCCAGAAAATTTCGCAATCAAACAACAACCCTTAAAATAGTCGAAAATCATACCCTTTTTTGCTCTTTCTGTATTGGTTCTGCATTTGAGAATGCCTCCCCCCCTCCTAGCCGGAGTCCTCCCGGACGACAATGTATCGCCGCGGAGTATGTGCCGTGCATAGGTTGAAAATTTGTGCTAATGCTTGGCCGATTAATGTGGCCCTAATTTATGCATACTCGGTCAATGCATGGAAAAATTAATGTTGTGCAAGAGAAGGGAATAAGCAAGATGCTTGTTGGCATTCGCCGTCGAGGTTTCCTGTTTTCTTTGCAAGTAACAGCTGTAACTCTACTGCTCTCTGTTTAATTGTCTTTTTTGCAAAAGGCAATCGCTTTGCCGCTTCTGTTGATATTGTTGTAGTTGTTTCTATGGAGAGGATTGGCTTAGCCGGAATGGCCACGGGCCGCGTATTTCCTTTGCTTTCCATTGGTATTTTTTTTCTACCGGTTTTTGTAGATGTTTTGCTACTTTTTTGTTGCCACTGTTTTATTGCTGATTGGCATCCACATAAGTTGGCTGCCTTTTTTCAAATGCAGTTGTCTGCCTTCCGTTGTTGCTTATACTGAAGGGAGTTCCTTTTGCTTTTGTTTTATCCAAATGCGAGTGACATTTGGGTTATTGCTGAGCATTTTCTTTGGGATCCATATCTATTTTATGCCCTTGGTTTTTGGTTGAACTATCTACTTCGTTGGAATTCTTTTGTTGCATTGTTCTTTGTCTGCCATGTCATTTATATCCTTCCGCATCCATACTTGTTTCCCTTGTTTTGGTAACCTAGATCTTTGCATTGCGGCCGGTGACTTCGTATGTCTGTAATTAGCATGGTTGGCTTTTACCTGTTTATTGGTCTCGGGTATCATGTTGTTCTTTGGTGGCATTCTTGCTTTTGGCTCCTTTTCCCGTGATTGCATGGCTTGCAGCTGATGATTCCGGTATTGCTGAGCAAAGGCTATCACCTGTTGTTCATGTGCATGCTGAATTTTGACTGCCTTTGCATTCCAATCTATCTGCACATTGTATTCTTTTTGCCAAGGTTGCCCCAACATCATTGGGTGTTGTGTGCTGTCGTCCGCCACCACATAGAATTTGTGTGGGTAAATATATTGATGTATTTTTACATGCAATATAGTCCATCCCAATGTTTTCAACGGGTGTAATGTACTACTTTCCAGCCCTTGAGGAGTAGGATGAAGTTGACCTGTGGATTTGAGCTGTTGGTATAATCCGTAAGAGATCAAATTTGCTTGAGCTCCAGAATCAAGCAATGCCGTCGATTCAACTTGATTGCTACCCACTTTGACTGCAATTATTGGCTCCACTGTGTCTTCATCCAACTGCATCAGTCGAATGGCATTGATTCGCAATGGTGCTCCACTTTGTTGTTTTTGTCGCAGAAGTCTTCGTTTTGCAATGCGTTCTTTTGCTTCTGCTTGAGCTTCTTCTCGCACTCTCTGTTTTTCCTTCATCCGTTGTTTTCCTTGATGAATGTGTTGGAGCATATCCTGTGTTAGTGGTAGATGATATTTTTTCAGTCGTCGACATCCACTAATCGAGTTCAGCATTTCTTCACCTGCTAATGTAGCAAGCTTGACATCTCCACTTTGTGATCTGTCACTAATCACAAATGGTCCCATCCCTCGCTTTGTAATTTTCTTGGCATGTTGCTTCAAAGTATAAACAAGTACATAATCACCTGTTTCGAACTCTTTAGTGCGTACATGCTTGTCAAAAAACTCTTTTTGTCTTCTCTTTTTAGCATAGATTGAAGCTACAGCTCTTAAGCGGAGTTCATCTAGCTTTTCAAGATCATCTATTCTTGAAGAGAGCTCATGCCCTGTCCATTCTAAGCGTTTCGCTACTCGTAGAGTTGGAATTAAAAACTCTATGGGTAGTATAGCATTTAGGCCAAACACCATGTTGTACGGTGTTGTTCCTATTGATGTTTTGTAAGCTACCCTGTATGCCCATAGTGCTGAGTGTAGCTGTTGATCCTAATTTGTTCTTGACTCTGACACTATTTTAGTAAGAACCATGCATAGTGTTTTATTTGTGGCCTCAGCTTGTCCATTTTCCTGTGGATGGTATGGAGCAGATTTCCTATGTATGACCATGAATTCCTCTAGTAGATATTCAATGACTTCATTGAGAAAATGTGTCCCACAGTCACTGACAATCTATTGGTAACCCGTAACGTACAAAAACATTCTCATACAAAAATTGTGCAGTGATGCATGCATCTGCTTTTTGCGTTGCCTTGGCTTCCGCCCATTTTGTGAGATAGTCCGTAGTCACAATGATATATTGGGTATGGGTGCGATATGCAGGGGGTGAGATAGGTCCCACAAAATCAATGCCCCATTTTGCAAATGCTCTTGCTCCCATCATTGGACGTAGTGGCATCTCATCTCTTTTTATTGGCACCTTGGTGCGCTGACACGCGTCACAACGCTTTACAAACTCTTCAGCATCCATGTGCAATGTAGGCCACCATATTCCTGCGGTTAAGACAATTTTTGCCGTCTTATCGCCCGAAAAATGGCCTCCACTTATTCCGCTATGTGCATGATCTAGAATCAACAGGTATTCGCTTTCACTTGCACAGATTCTAAGTTGATTGTCCTTTCCTCGCTTATAGAGTTGATTCCCAATTAACTGAAAGTCACGAGCTTCCAGCTCTATAGCTTTTTTCCTTGCTCTTGTGATGTTCTCAGGGAACGTCCTGGTGGTTAAGAGGTTAAGAAATCAATGATATATTGACTCCATGCAGGTGCAATGTTTACTTGAAACAATGTCGTGTGATCCACTGGTTGTTTGGCACTACATATAGTACAATTGGTAACATAAGAATGTGTGTCCGCATACATAGTTGGCCAATAAACCCCTAACTATTTCAGTCTCTGGTGTGTTTTCACTGTTGAACAATGAAATGCACAATCCTGGACATGTGTTTCTTCAAGGTAGCACTCGAATTCTTCTGGATTTATACATAATCGTAGGATTTGGTCCGATCCTAGATGATACAGTCGTCCTGCTCTATCAACTGGAAGTTTTTTGTTTGTCGAATTGTTTGTTGTTTGGATCTGTATTCCATATTATCAAACCCACTTCTAAAGGAAAGAATGCTAACAATTTCCTGAGACCATTTGGGTACCATTTCAATATTGAAAAGATAAGCATCTGGTATGTCATCATCTACTCCTTCAGGAGCTTCCCCGTTGTGTATCCTTGAAAGATGATCTGCTCATAAATGGGTTTTATCCTTTTTGACCACCACTGTGAAGTCAAACTCTAGCAATATAATAAACCAGAGTACAATTCTCCCTGTATTGCATGGTTTATTTACCATATACAAAAGAGCTTGATGATCTGTGAAGAACACAAATTTGTTTGCGAGCAAATAATGTCGAAATTTCTTTACAACATAAATCATTCCTAACCCTTCCCGTTCAGAGGTTGTGTAGTTCTTTTTCGCACTGTTTAACTGTCGGCTTGTATAACAAACTGGAAAATCCATTGTTCCGTCTCCAGGTTGAGCCAGAATACTTCCAATGGCATATGCAAAAGCATCAATGTGAACATGGAATATCTTTTCCCAATCCGGTGCCTTAAGTACAGGTGTTGATATAAGGTTTTCCTTCAGTTTTTGGAATGAAGTTTCACACTCCTCGGTCCAATTGAAATTGACTAGGAAACGATACAGAGGTTGTGCGATAACCGCATACATGTATATGAATCTTCGATAATATTTGCAGTGTCCCATGAAGGATTGCACTTGTTTCGAATTAGTAGGCCTGGGTAGGTCCACTATTACTTTGACTTTGTCTAGGTCAATGGTTATGCCATTTCTTGAGACAATGTGTCCTAAGATACGGCCTTGCTTAACCATGAATATACACTTTTTCGGGTTAAGACAGATTCGATATGTCCTGCATTTTTCAAAGACCTTTTGCAAATGGTCAATATGTTCCTCTCGTAGAAGAGAGTGTACACAAAGATCATCCATGTAAATTTCTAAGAATATTCTTAGGTATTCTTTGAATGCGTATGTCATTAACCTTTGGAAGGTAGTTGGGGCATTAGTTAAACCAAACGGAATAACTCGGTACGCATAAATTCCCCATTCTGTGGCAAAGGCTGTTTTGTGTTGATCCTCCCTTGCTATTGCCAGTTGGTTGTATCCTGAAAACCCATCCAGAAAGGAATAAGCCCGTTTCCCCGCCACCCACTCAAGTACATGTTTTGTGATTGGCAAGGGATAATTATCCCTTATGGTGGCTGCATTTACATTTTTGAGGTTTACACACACTCGCAGTTTTCCATTCTTTTTGGGAACTACCACCATGGGTGACACCCAATCTATATGTTCGATTTCATAGATGAATTCAGCTTCCATCAGTTTATCAATCTCTTCTTTGATTTGTTTAGCAAATGTGTCATTATATATATAAGGACGTTGTTTGCTAGGTTTTGCATCTGATTTCAAAGGAATTGTATGTTGGCATATCGATGGATCAACGCCCTTGAGGTCTTTATAGGACCATGCAAACACATCTTTATACTTCTTGAGAAGTTGGGTTAGCCGTTCTTCTTGTTCAGGCTCTAAATCATTTGCTATATAGACTGGCTCAGGCTTTTCACCTGGTTCTGCAAGGTCTATCCTTTTTGCATTTTCTGGCCCATCATAAGATTCTTGGTTGGTTCTTTCCCTGACTGGTGGTGTCATGATGATTTTTCTGTCCTAGATGGTAAATTTTCGATAGTGTGATGGTACATTCATGTTTCCCTTTTCGGACTCCCCTTTACCATCACTATCTTCTTCAGTAGTCCATATCTCACGTAAATACCGTTTCAGTTCTTGGTATTTCTGTTTATGCTCCAATTTGGTCCACTCTTGGTCTTTTGTTGTTTCTTTTTTTTATTTTTGGGATTTTTGTGATTTTGTTTCTATTTTATCTTTTCGTACCTGATTTATTTCCTTTCTCGTTCTTTCCCTTCGATCTTTTGAGAATCTTCCTGATATTTGATCTTTTACACAATCCTCTGCTTTTACAAGCATCAAATAGTGAGTTTTACCTTTTATCCTGGGCATCAGGTTCTCTCTCACTTTCTTTCCTGCTCGTTTCCTCCTATAGCGTTCCTGACGTCTAGGGTGTTGATTAGCAAAATCATAAAACTTGATATTCTCGGTTTCCCTTCCACGCTCACTTGAGGTGTCTGAACACTCATTATCTGCATCATCATTTACTTCCAGATGTTCAGAGGAGTTATAAAACTCTTCTTGTTCTAGTGGTTCTACCGTCTCATCTTCTCCTGGTATAATGTTTACCATGTAGTAGGGTAGCACATCATAGCCATCCTTATCGCAAAATTTTGTTGTTGGACTATCTGTAATGGTACAAACATCCAATGTTGCTAGTATGTGTTCCCATTCTAGAGGTTCCAAGGCATCTTCAGGGAAAGGTTCCAGAATATACTCCTTGTCCTCAATTGCTCTTTCTAAGACGCATTCCTCTCTTCTTAAGCTTCCACAATGTGAAGCTCCGCACATCCATAGCTCTTTTTGTTGCCCTAACCATGTTGGGAGTTCCGATCCTGCTACTGTAGCTGAATCAAACTCTTCCACAGGTGTTTGGTTCACATCTTTGTAACTATGGTCTTTCAAGTGTATTTTAGTTGTTGTCTCGCCATGTCTGAGGTATATGTGGTCATAACCCCAATCTTGGACCATCTTCAATTGTCGCATGAAGAGTCGTCCCAAGATGATCTCATAATTGTTCTTTTTGTCGAAATTGACTATTGCAAATGTATGCTCATACTCAATTCCGCACGAAGTGACAATCACTTTTTCTAAAATTCCTAGAGGCTTCTCCATGAACCCATCTGCCAATTGCAATTTCATTCTGGTAGCTCTCAAAGCTCGTTTTTCCCATTTTTTCCAGATTTCCTTGGTGGCGATAGCAACTCCCGCTCCACTATCAAGAATAGCTTTGGAAACTACTCCTTGGAATTCTACTGGTAGTGTGGTGTTTCCATCTTCTCCCTCACAATACTCTCCAACCTTGTTTAATGGTACTAGCCTAGTGTTTAGTTGAGGTCTGTCCAACTCTCTGATCCCTTCTTGTAGCCTCATGGTGGGGTCTCTTACTCCAAATTTTTCTAAGAATTTTCCTACTGTGGTCCACATGTTTGGTCGTAACCTGAGGAGTTCTGCTAATGTGATTGTGCATGCCACAGGTGTGGACAATAACTCAATCAATCCTTGTGAATCCATCACTTTGTTAGAATAAAGTCTTTGAGATGGGATTGCTCTCACTTCCGACTTGGCTTCATACTCTCCTAGGTAAGAGGGTAAAGTTCTCAGCGAGTCTGGTTGGCTGTGTCCCAAACTAATTGATCCTTGGTCTCCCCCTTGTGAATGTATTTCAAAGTTCATTTGTGACCTTGCCTCAAATTCTTCAATAGGAGGTAAGGTTACATTCTTTTCTTTTCTCGTGCTATTCATGTGGTTACGTATCCTATTAGCCTCGTTGGCCTCACGGATTTGCTTCCACAGATCGTCTAGACTGTTACCGTCCTTACCCATTTCTGCCAATGTTTTAGGCTGGACCCCGTCGCTTGCCTCATCTGGTGTATTTGGCACTATGATAGGCTCTCCTCTGGACTCATAGGCATTAATGAGTCTTTCCTTTGTTTCCACATGTTTCTCTAAAGTTGGTTGGATAGGGGTTGGAGCCGGTGCCTCATGCCAATTTGCATGTTTACCCAACGGGTCTTCCATCAATGATTGAGCTGTTTCAATCATCCTTTTACACATTTCCAACCTTTGTTTTTCTATTTCTGCATATGGATAAGTCATCCACCTTTGCTCCTAGGTTTGGTTCTTTTTAAGTCTAGCTTCATAAGCTTTTAGAAGTGCATCCAATTGCTCATTTACCTTGTCTGCCAGCACAGATCCTCCTGATCCTGCACTTTTGGGCTCTGCTATTTCCTTGGGTGCTATGGTTGCCGTGGTGTGTGAGCTTAAGCTAGCTAGATCCTCTAACCTCTCTAATCTATCCTTTGTATGTTTCAACTCCTCGGATAGAGCTGTTTGCTCTCGTTCCTTCCTAATTTTCATACGCGCCTTCCTAGCTTTCCAAGTGCTTCTCTGATTTTTCATTTTTGAACTTTGGGCATCGGTTTTTGGCTCTTCAACTATGGGTTGGTTCGTCATTCTTTGAGCTTGGGCTCGTGTTACCGCCTGAATAGGTATGATTGTTTTATTTTCCGACCCTCCACTGGAAGGTACTGTTTCTAGCATGTTCAAGGTGGTTTTTTCTCCTTTGCTCGGGTTTTTAGGGCAATCGGGAATCAAATGAGTAACTGCACACTCAGTGCAGTATGCGTTGACTCTAATGATTTTATCATGAGGACGGTCTCTTAGCCAATGGTCTCCACCACACTTGTAGCAGGGTCCTTTGGGTTTTTGAGGTGCTCCTTGAGCTCCCCTTTCTTGGTATGCATGTCTCTGTCCACCCATGCCTCCATTGGCTATAAACAACAATGTTCGTTCATCTAAGCTATATCTCCCTTCTCCTGCGGCCTATGCAGCTGTTGGTGGTCCTGTACTTCCTATCATGCTCCATGGTTCCGGTGTCGAGGGTTCTTCCGGTGGATAATAGACAAAGTTTGCCGCATATCCATTGGGATCTTCATAATATGCATGCATAGGCACCAAAGCCTTATCTTCTGATTTGGTTACGGTTGGTGTGTATCTTATACCGACTGGTCGTAATCCTGGTAGGGGTGGTTGTTGCCCCAACACCGGTTGTGGTCTTTCTACACCTACAGGTCCTGGTAGGTTTCCTGCTTGATACCTAGGCATCGATGGAACTTGAGGAGACGCTACCTGAGCTTGGGGAGCGTAAGGTCTCTCTCTCACATACCCCTTGTTATAATAACATTCCTCTGTCCCATGGTTTGTCTATTTTTGTTCAATAACACACCACTTGGGCTGTTTAGCCTCGGGTTTGGCGTACAAGTTAGTCTTTTTTAGCACTTCATCTACAAGCAGCTCTTGGTTTACAGCTACTTCTCCTTTCGGTACCGTCTTAGAAGACTTGCTTCCACTTTGTTGTGAAGATGAATCGTCGTCAAGGTCCTTGAACTCTCCCCCTTTGTAGACCGCACAATTGTCCACAAGGTAAAGAGCCTCCTTGGTTAACTCATTCAACGTCGTGCTCCTTTTCATATGTAAGTCTTTCTGGAGATCCGCATTCCTTAGTCCTTGGATGAATATCAGCATGAGTCTGGACTGAGTTGGTAGTTCTTCCACAGGACACAACTTAACATATCTTTTTAGTCTTAGGGCTGCCTTTCGTACAGATTCCCCATCTTTCTGTTTGGATTTATGGATTTGTGAGACGATATTATGAGCTATCCCCCTTTGTGAGAATTCCTCGATAAACTCGTCAAACACTTCCTCCATAGACTCAAAGTATCTACGCTCTACAGAGTCAAACCAAGTAGCAGCGTCATCCTCTAGGGTTAGTTCAAACGTTGCAAATTGGGTAGGGAAGTCTAACACCTCTTCGGCTCTAATTACACGCACAAATGTTGCTACATGATCTCTTGGGTCTCTGCTTCCTGTGTATATCTTGTTTACCCATTTTTGCACTTGAGAAGGTCTAATTCTCCGATGGTCTACAAACCTCATCATTGGATCTCCACGTCCTAATCGATATACCTCCTCAGGTCTTCTGTAATAGGCTGGTTCCTCTCCCAGTGGTGCTCCTAAGCCATAATTTCTAACAGTTCTCTCTAGAGATGGTTCATCTCTTCGAACTCGTTATAAGGGTGGCCCTCCAGGCTCTGTTGACCCTTGAGTCTTTGGCTTACTCTCTCTTTGATACCTTGAATAAAGTGGTGGTTCTTGCAAATCCCTTAGCCCTCGTGCGGCCTGATAACCATCTCGATTTCGGTCTTGCTCCATTGTTGCACTCTATCTGAGCCATGCCTGCAATGATGGCTGGTTTGCTGGTTGGTTTTGGTGGTTGAAGGCTTGCGGTCGGGTGGAATGTGAGGTAGCGTCATACTCATCAGAAAAGGGATTTGTCGACTTACTTGGGGTGTAGGTGGCTCTTGGCACTTCTTCAGGGGCATATGCTGATGCTCATGGACCTGTTGCCCTTTCTACCTCCTCTGGGAAAATACGTTGGTATTCTCGCCCATATCTATCAACAAAAACTATACCCTTCCCATAGAAGTTTCATAAGAGAATAAGTAAAGAACCTTGTCTTTGCTTAATTCGTTTACGTATAGTTCTTTGCTGCGAAAGTGAGCGACTATGCCCTCACTCTCATGCTTGTAGATTCCCACGTTCTCGTTATAAGTTGGAACCCTGGTTGTTTTCTTATCATACATAAAAATAGCTCCGGGCTGATCAATGTTTGGTGGCGGTTCTTGAGCTTCTGAAACCATTTTCCCTTTCGCCACGTTATCTCCATATCTGTTGTAATCTTGAGGGTTACTAAATATCAGATAGTGGTTCCCCCTTTCATCTCGGAATCTATCTCCATCATCATAGACTCGGATTATTTCCAATCTCTGAGCTGGCCTCTCTTCAATACAAATGCACTTGCGTCCTCGATAGTCATAATAGACTAGGGCTCCCCTCGAGTTTGTTCCCTCTAAGAAGATCACGGTGAGCTTGGAATCATTCAAAGGATTTTGGGAGGTTCTTCCCCCTGGCATTGGTTCATCATAGGTGAAACCTCCTGGCTGTTGACTACCCATCATGAAGAAAGATTTTTCTGATGAAGTGTCAGTATCACTACCTTCCTCAATAATCGGTGCTAGTGGATCTAGCCTTGCCTGAGTCACACTCTCCTCGGTGGACACTAAGCTACCTTGGTCACCTGCCACCTTTTGGTCTCTAACAATGTATCTTCCTGATCTTAAATTCATCAAACTTATCAATGCAATTTATCACGAATCCAACCACTCACCTGGCAAAGGATCAGTTTTCGCACAACTTCCTGCTTTGTTGCAAAATATACATGTACACAAGCGTTTATTTCGGCAATCGAATCAAAGCATTTATCTGCTAGAGGTTATCTTAGTAATGATTGGTATAACTGGAGAGTTAATCTCAACCACTACTGTATTTTATACAATGCTGATGTTCTGGACAAGGTCTGCTATTCTGGAACTGTGCTTCCCTCGGATGTTGGTCAATTTATGCTAAAAAGTCTGAATTCGGTCTTTGCTCCGTCTAATGGACAAACAAGGTCCAATTTCACTTCTGAAAGAAGTTATGGAACCCTTAAGCCAAATGGAATCTCACTGTCTAAGCCCAGTCAAATTTTCTCTCCAGTAAGCCCCTATAGACATCCTACGCGTAGGATGTCTCCTTCTTTGTTTTGCCTGGATTTTTTGCACTATGGATTTCCCTTGATGTGCTAAGTCTACAGCTGTTTTTACTTTTTGATTTGGACACCTATTAGCTGGTCAGTGAGTCAAAAATCTGTTCTGACAGCCTGCTGTTGCTGATCTTGATCAGTCTGATCAACTCTAATTTGGACTAAAATTGACCAGGAGGCTTGCCTTAGGCTATACAACACCTTGCTATGCTCACAGACAATATCTGGCTTCAATTTCTTGCTTTAGACATCTTACGCGTAGGATGTCTTTTTCATCAGGATGGCTTTAAACTCAAAGCACATGCTCCCCTTGAGTTGCTGATCACTTTGCTATACTCAAAATTTGGTTTGGAGTCCAAAATCACACAGAAGACATCCTACGCGTAGGATGTCTTTTTGGCCTGTTTGACCCTAGACTTAACCCACAACTTCCACTTGATGTCAATAACCTAGTGGTATGCTTAGATTTTGGTTTGGATTTCAAAAGTCCCCAATTTTAGTTGTTCTTGCCTTCTTCAATCAAAAGTGCTGAAGTCTGCTTTGAACCCAATTTTCTCACCCAAATGAGATGAAACCCCTTTCAGTCACTCAATATATCATGCAAGACATGCTCATGCAGCCATCTTATGGTTTTGGTCTCAAAATAATGTTTTGGCACAATTTGGGTAGGATGTCTGGCAATTTCAAACTATCTGGCCTTATCCTGTCAAGATATGGTCAAATTTCCACTTTTCAGATGAAATTAGGGTAAACCCCACCTTCTGAACACACTGGTCAACTCAAAATCCCAAAATCCCCACCAGATTAGCCTGTAGACATCCTACACGTAGGATGTCTCCTGGCTTGAAATTAATTTTTTTCCTGACATAAATGCTCGTGATGCTCTGTAGCTCTATCAGAAACACTCACAGTAACTTTTGGACTTCTCTTAGGCTTTCAAACATACTTTTGCATCTTTTTGCGTCTTTTACAAACTTGTGATGACTTTACCAAGCAAGTATACATACATGAAAAGCTATAGATCATGAATCATGATGTCCTACTTACTCTACTCCTACTCATCATAAGAAATGGTGATAATGGTGTTTTGGTTGCTTTCTGGCCTCTCCGAACTCTCGATCTCTCCTCTCACCGCTTCTACCACTCCAATTCCTACTTAAGAACTCGACTACTACCTAAAACTATCTTGGTCTACCTAGTCTACCGAAGTCGAAGGATCTAGGCCAGACACACGCTTCCTAGACTCCCTCTAAGACCTAGAGAGTCCTCCACCCTCTGATCCTATCTAAATGTAAAACAAGACTTTTGGCAAGCCAAAAATCCCTATCCTCAAGGATTAGTCTCTGTCTCCTACCTAAGGTTTTCGTCCCCGGCAGCGGTGCCAATGTTGGACGGATACGCCGCGACGGACGTCGGCATAGCGAGAACTCACCTAACATATAATGTCAAGTGAGGACGAAGCTCGACCTGCAGGCACGTGGAAGCAAGCATAAGGTGTCAACCTATACTCGACCAACTCCTAACTAATTCCTACAGAGGTCTCTACCAATTATCTAAGTCACAGCCGTCAAGAGTGCATAAGAGGAAACTTCCTACAACACTGTCTAGAGCCGAACACCCATCAAACAATTTCGAAACACCCTAGAACTTGAAGGAGACCCTACTAATACCAATAGGTCGCTCTCCCTAAGGTCTATGAACCAAAATCCCAACCCAAAACACCCGGTGCAAAATCACGTAGGATGTCTGGCCGAAATTTGCAGGTCTTCGTTTTCGAAATCTAAAGTGCCTAATGTGTAGCTCTAATTCTCCGCACTCGATTCCGACCACCGGTGCACACGTAGCATCAAGATGAAGCTCACACTCTCTCTCTCGTACACAGTACGCTCACTCACAGACTTCAAACTTCTTTTTTAAAAATGACAAAAGGTTTTTTCATTCAGGTCAAAAAGTGGTATATATACCTTACAATTCTCAAACCCTAAAGTTCCAAAATCAACCAACTACTCCATCTATCTATCAAAACTGACTATATACCTTACAATTCTCAAACCCTAAAGTTCCAAAATCAACCAACTACTCCGTCTATCTATCAAATCTGGAAACTTCTGTAAGTCTCAATATTTACAAGGTGAAAAATCAGGTTTCCTCAATAAATGAATAATTACAAAAATGATAATCCTCCGAGTAGTTAGTTTTCGTGGGTGTGTCCAGCTTCTAACACAAATTCAAAGATGATAACACAGGTATGGTAAAAGAAATCTTCAATGCCAAGTTGGTCCTTCACTAATCCTCTTTTGAGGATTCAAGCTTACTTTTACCTGAAGAAATGTTTGTAGTAAGCACAAGAATGTAAAAAGTCAAGTCGCCTGGGTGCAAAAAACACTCTTTGGCATAGTCAGAGTCAGACTCTTGAGCCATAAAATGAGCAAAGCATTAGTCCCAAAGCTTCAAGTCATATTAACTCCGTGCTAAGATTCGTAGTTATTAGGCTCACATTCAAGCTAGAAGAGTTGAGCACATCTAAAGTCATGTTGCTCATGCTGGATGAGAAGAGTCGAAGTCTATTAACTTACAATTGGTGGAGTGTCGTAGAGTCCAACACTCACGCACAGTGCACAGTAAGATGAGAGCACATATCCTCGTCATCGAAAACCATTTTTAAAGGGGTGCTAGCTTGCAAAGCCATGTCATATGCTTTTATAGCTACACCATCTTTTTGAATAACCCGTCAAAATCTTTCTTGCATAGCATATTGTTTTCCATGCATTTTTGTGTATGCATAAATAGGATGTCCCACCATTGGACACATGCATTAGACACTCTCTTTTGCTTCCACCTATGCACCTTGAGTGGACTACAATAGGAAAACCAATGTTCCATCATGTTACCCTCTCATATGTGCTGCCTTTTTAATTCCATATCTATCAGCAAATAATCCCTTGAGTACTTTATTAATATTTCCCATGCTAATAACCCGTTGGCATCTAGGTATTAGACCCTAATTTAGAACCTCATCATTCCACTTCATTTGTACGTACTTTTCATAAATAGACAGTAGCTCATCATTATGCTATTACAACGGACAAATACAACATCATCTCTCACATCAGACATATTCAAACCAATGAAGATGCTACAGGAAGTTGAACCTCAACAAATTCAACAATAGATGAAGACAATCAGTCCATTAACAACCATTTAAAAACCTTCCCTTGCCTCCACGGACACTTTTTGACAGTGCCCGAGGACGGGCATTAAAATCGAAAGGGGGAAATGTTAATTGAGTCAATGTCACTTAAGAGAAGCTGCTAAAGACCAAAGACATACGGATGCACATTGAAGATCAATACGAAGAAGCAGTAAAGACTGGAGTTGCACATTTTTCACATTCTCTTAAAATGGTCACGTATTGTAAATTCTCGATTTATTTCAAGCGATTGTAATATTATAATGTGTTACGGGCTCAATGGGAGTTCCAAGCTGTAAAGAATAGGTCAGTTATTGTGCCTAGGTAGCAGATTTAGTAAGTGGTGGAGCCCTAAAGGCCTTGGGTGCCCAAACATTGCATATTTTTACCCTAGGCACATAAGGCAGCGTGTAAAGGAAATTAGGGTTCTCAAGCTTATTTGTTGAGAGCACTCTTTGGTGAGAGCTCTTGAGGTGTGTGTCTATGGAGTCTTTGAGCTTCTCCTTGCTCATGAGACTTGATTAACACTAATCAATGATTCATTCTCTTTCACTATGCCTCTCTCATGCTTCTTATGATTGCCTATGATGCTTAGATTAGCTAGATCTTAACTAATTAGTGGTTAATCCCTCTCTAATCTTGTGTGATTTCCCTCTTTTTCTTGTGTGTGCATGTAGGTTTGATTGGAGTGTGGTGTTCGATAGATCTATGTGTGTGTGCTTGTGATTAGTGTGTTGCATGATAGGATTCGTGTTGTGTGCATCTTGCAATTGTAGTGTGTGATTGGAGGTGAAAAGAAGTGGATCTGGAGATTGCCCTTCATTGTGGCTTAGCTCCTCCATAGGCCGAGAAGCTCACCTCGTAAAGTTAACCATTTGTGTTGCCATGATTAGCTCACTAACCGTGTGAGGGTTTCCATACCCTAGCTGGGTAGCTCATCCCTCCGTATTGACAATTTTGTTGGTCATTGGAGCTATTGCAACGATGGAACCCCCAACATTAAAGAATAGGTTCGAAGGTGTGATGCTTGTCAAGGAGAAAAAATGCCAACCCGTGTAGATAGCATGCCCTTAAGACCAATAATGGGGGCTAGAGCTTTGGCAAAACGGGGGGGATAGATTTTTTTGGGCTAGTACAACCACCTGCTTATAGAACCCAAGCTCAATATATCATTATTATAGCTACAGACTATTTGACCAAGTGGGTCGAGGCTAAAGCAACTCAAAAGAATGATGCCAGAACCACTGCCGTATTCTTATATGAGTATGTGTTCACAAGATATGGATAGTCACTAGAAATAGTCAGTGATAGGGGAGCTCAGATCCTCAATGAGGTAATTGGGTATCTACTTAATGAATTTATGGTCATTCATAACAAATCAGCTCCCTATCACCCACAAGCAAACGGACAAGCTGAGCATACGAATAAAATTCTTAGCTCGGTATTGACTAAAGTGGTTAGTTCAGGAAGGATAGATTGGGAAATGAATCTCCATGCTGCTCTATGGGCTTATCGAGTTTCATTCAAAACAGATTTAAATGCTACACCCTTTAACCTTGTTCATGGCCTCGATGTCATATTGCCAATAGAATTTCTATTGCCGACACTAAGGGTAGCTAAGAATCTTGAGTGGACTCGACATGAATTGTCAGAAAGACTTGAAGATTTAGAACAGCTAGATGAGCAGAGGCTAACTATTGTAGCTCACATCTATGCACAAAAGCGAAAACAAAAATAGTTTTTTGATTCCCATCTAATTACAAAAATCTTCAAAAAAAGGGACTTAGTTTTAGTTTATTCCCTTAAGCAACACATTCTCAAATTTAAGAAAAAGGGAAACGGACCGTTTATGATTGAAGATGTATCTCCAAGTGGAGCATTTAAGTTTTCCACCCTAGATGGTGAACCAATGGCTAATTGGATTAGTGGATGTCGTTTAAAGAAGTACAATTTGCCACTAACCAATGAATTGCTAGAAAGAATGCATGAAGCTAAGCAAAGAAAGATAAAACGACAACAGGTTATTGATGAAGCCCAAAAAGAAGCTCGGCTTTGAGTACTCAAAAGAGAAGTTTCTCTCAAGAATAACAAATAATGATCCATTCTGTACGGCCGATAGCTAGCCTAAACCCCTAGAAAAAACCCTAGAATACGAGCAGTACACGAAGACCTATGACCAAAAATTGACCATAGCGGCCTGTCAGCTCAACCAAATCAGACGAGACTTGAACTGAAGCATGCTCCTAGATAATAGAACACTTCTATATCCACAATTGACCATTTGACAAGGGTCGAGGGGGGTCCCAGGTAGAAAAGCTAGGTTTTTGGCAAATGCCAGAATTGGATTTTGACTCCACAGATAGCTTATAGACGGGGTATACATACAATGTATATGGTTGATTTCATAAAATCAATCAAGCCAAGCCCTCGAAAAGCAGAAAACAGCTCAAAGGCTACAAAGCGTCAAATTTGACATACGAGGTCAAATTGACTCCAAATGGGCCAGAATTGGAAGAGTTGCCTCAGGACTATGTAGTGGACAAGTCCATAGTCTCAAAAGTGACTAACCAACTCCACAGGCCATGTAGTCACAAAAATCCGTGATTTCAGAGTCGACAAAGCACGAAGTGATGCCAGCAACACAAAAATTTATCAAATTCAATTTAGGACTTGTTTTAGGTGTATAGAATATGTCTAGGTCAAAATTTTCAAGTTTTGCAAGAAAAAGTTAGCTGCTGTAAATAATTGCGATTATTTACTTTTGTAATATTTTGGCTTGAAAAGGGTATCATCACCTCACCTATCACTTGTGTACACCTTTTAGGTGCCACATTTCAAGTATGAGCCAAAATGATCAATGCTAACTTGGAAAATTGCCAAAAAAACGCAAAGAAGTCCTTTCAAACCAATTTCTGAGTTATCAGTCACATTTTTTGATCCAAACCACCTCAAATCTCATACAGACAGTCCACATCATGCCTTGAACCAAGTTGCTTTAAAAAATGTTCATTTTGATGAAAGACTTAACAATCGCAATTATATACTTTTTGGCCAAGATGGGGAGGAATTGCAACTTTGACTTATGCACCAAAGTACATGATGTCCTAAGCCCACTAACCAAGTTTGAACAAATTTGGAGCTCAAAATCTCAAAATTCCTTTATACTACTGTTTCAGAGACAAAAGGCCTAAATCTGGCACCATCCTCACCCTGTGCACTCAAATGAGCCCACACTTCACTCAGAGCATCTATTTGATATATACTTCAAGCATATAATGCCAAAATTGCAAAAAGTTGAAAAACTTCCTCAACTGTAAATATCACAATTATTTACTTTTGTTGAAAATTTTTGCTTGGACTTCATGATTTTGATCTCAGTACATGTTTTTTTGCATCTATGCATGTTCAAAAATTAATTTGAAGCAAAGTGGAATCAAATTGTCAACAATTCAGACTGAAGGACATTTCAGAGCGGAATCTGTCAAATTTGCTAACTTTGAAACTCTATTCACTTAACAAGAGCCATGCAAGCTACAGAAAAGGCCAAGAAGAGGGTCTCTCAAAAGGAGAAACTGTAAGAGCTACCACCATACCAACTGGACCCCAATTCAGTAAAGACAACCAAAGCAACCTGTCAAAAGAATAACTTGAGGAGAACAACACAACGGTTTTCACAAGTAGGTTCAAAAGTGAAGAAGGACATCAAGTAGAACTACAGATTTTTCCAAAACAAGTCTACGATGTCGCAGCAAAGCCCGAAATAAAAGAAGCTAATAGAAGGCTTGGACTCAGAGAGTTCTACAACCAAGAGCCATGTGGTGTAGATTTTCAAAAATCCTATGAGCTCCTGCCCCCAATCAAAGAAAATGGAACAGCCTAAATTACTGACCAGCAAGGACACAAGGTAGAAGTGGTAATTACTAAAGAAATAATGGTTGGCTGAAGCTCTCAAGTTGCCGACAGAAGGGATGACCACGAGAGCTAGAGACAAAAAGACAGCAGGAACCTTCACCAAGGAAACTGCTGCGGCAACCTTTGCTGATCTCATTCAAAAACAAGTGGAAGAACTAGCAAGATTATATCATCAACACTTCCACTTTCTAGCAAAGAGACTGCCAAGGTACACAACACCCAATCATGCAGTTGTGATTATATTTACACAAGTGCTAAAGTCGACAACCATGCAACCCATCGATCACGCACAGTATGTATTATCCACACTGAAGGGTACAAAGAAAGAGAGCAAGATAACCTATATGAGAGCACTTGAAGTACTCACAAGAATAGCATACCATGTTATTGGCATGGCAGACAATTTGCCACTTGCCCCAAATTAGAACACATGGATTGTGTCTTCACAGCCATCTCCTCGAGCCACAAGGTCCACAAAACGAGTTTGCAAATCCAATGAGGAGTCTGAAGAAACCTCTCATGAAGCACATAGAAGTGGCCGCACATCAAGAAGAGCCTCAAAAAAAAAGGCAAGGATTGAACGAGAAAAAGAAACCTACAAAAGAAGCCGCCAAGCTGCAAGCGAGGACCCTAGAAAGTGGGTACCAAAAGAGCTAAAGGGGCCGAGAACAAAGAACCATGCACGGAAAGAAGCAGAAGACCCAAAGGATTTTTTGGAAAGAATGTACCAGGAAGCGGAAGCATTAAAGCTAAAAGAAGCCCAAGAAAATGAGAGAAAAGCTAGAGAAGATGTGTCCGAGCAAGAAAAACAAGCTGAGGCGACACACCAAGATGAGACCCAGCACAAACAAAGTGAGATGTCTCATGGACCATCGTCACCTGCTACTACAGAACAACACGACCACCCCATGCCAAGCCCTCCACCATCACCAATAGTTAGACCCACTGAAGGAGAACAAAAAAAAGAAAAGGAGCCTAAACCACAAGAGGTAGCAGATTCTGCACAACAAGCAGCAACTACTTCTGACCAAGCTAAAACAAAAGAACCAGAGCTGAAAAGGGCAGCAAGTCCTGAACCACAGGATGCAGCAAGTTTTGAGCAACCAAAGGAACAGGAAACAGAAGAAACCCCATCTATCACCACCCAGCAGGAAACAGCCGAGGCATCCATGAAGCCTCGAGAAGACAAAGCAGTAGAGGCAAAAGCATAGCCTCAAGGGGAGTAACAAACAGCCGCTGTAGCCCCACCAAAATAATCACAAGAGACTGCCGAAACGTCTAGGCAACTCACTAGAACTGAAGAATGGTAGACCAATGATGAGGTGATTCTCCAAGTTAATGAATATGCAAAGAAAATGCAGATTATGACAGAAAAATAAGGTCAGTAGCACTTATCCGCGGTGCTAAGGCTAAAGAGTTGGAAATGGTGATAGACACTCTTCAAGGAGAGCTAGAGGACAGATTAAATGTCATCATTGATCTATAGAAAAAAGTCCAAGAGTTGAAAGCTGAAGCTAAACAACACCAGCTAGCCCGAGAAAAGCTGCAAAAGGAAATGGAAGAGCTAGGCAAACTTCTCATGAAGTTAACAGATGCTTGCAGGACCAAAGACGAACAGATGACAAAAGTTACCAACAAACTCTTAACTACAACTCTGTCAGTTCAAAAGATCCAAGTGCAGTTAGATATAGCAAACGCTTCACTACAATACTCAGAGCATAGGATCAACGATCAGGAAACCTTCTTACAACAAATAAGAGAAAATCCCGCAGTTGCCTCGATCAAAGGTACAGATGAAGTGTATAGAGTACTGGAGAAAAAGAACAAAGATCTCGAGCTAGAGTTGAAGCTAGAGTAGGCACAACACAGAGACCTCGCATTAATGCGGGTACAAAGAGAAGAAGAACCGCTCAAGGAGATAGCAGAGTTGAAGAGAGTTAACCAGCTACTGCGGATGGACAGCAAGAGACACAAGAAGAAGCAGTACATCCAAACAACCCCACACTGATATTCCCTCAGTCTCATTTACTGAGATGGAAACACAACCAACAGAAGGGCTCGTGGGAGAAGAAGAACTTCAAGTACCATTAACAGACGCCAATCAAGAGCCAATGATCGAGCTGTCAAAAGCTGAAGAAGATGCGCTGAAGGAGAAGGTTTCTCAGGAGACGGATGAGCAGTGGAAGGTAGCGATGGATTGGAGTTGAGAATTCTTCATTCTATCAATGTTATTCAACTCACTCCCAATACACAATGGCATTAGCAACCACTTCCATACCCCTTGATCAAGGTCGAGAGCTACTATAGGTCAAGGAATGACTATACAAAGACATGAAAGTAGAAGGGGCAAATGAAGTCCACCCCAAGTGGAGAAAGAGTTGGCTAAACAAGAATCCTAGATACTTGATTTTGTTCACAAGAGCACTTGCGGCACTTCCAAGAGACCCAACTTTTTGTCATGTACCAAGAGTAAGGACGTGGCAAGCACATGAGTCAATGACAAAGGAGCGGCCTACACGGCTGAATTATCCGAGATTGCCAGAGTCCAAAAAAGGGAATGCCGACAGAAGAATACATGGTGAAAATCCTAATGGGCGCCTGTGCGCTCCTTGCCGCACTGTCGAAGCAAGGGACTTGCCAATACACCATGTGCGAGCCACAAATGGCTCCAAGCACACAACAAGCCTAAACTAGTAAGCTCAAGAGAGCAAAGGGTGTGTCACTCACCGCTCTACGCTCGCCTTCGTGGTGGATTCCTCGCTGCGATGAAGAAGAAGCTGCAGTCGTGCCGTGCTCAACCGCTTCGCCGCCGTCGTGCCTTCGTAATGCTCGATCGCACACACACTCTCCCTCTCTCTCTCTCCCTCTCTCTCTCACACACACACACACAAGGAGGTGAAGAAGAAGAAGATGGAGATGGAGATGGAGCAAGAGCACTCTTCTATTGCACAAATGAGAGAATGAGTAAAAATTAGGTTTAGTTGGCTTTTATATGAGTTCACCCCATTCACACTTGGGCGCCCATGCTTAGCCAACTAATCCCTTGAATGTCCCAGTTAGAGTGCGCCTCTCATCGGCGATCACTCTTACCCTTTTCCTATTGGTCCGACAAGCCCGGTACCTGACTCTAAATAATACAACGTTTATAGATCATAGGGTGTCCGTGTGCCGTGAGGGTTAACATGCCCCCCTTCCTGATGTAGATTCCGTCCTCGGAAGCTATTGAGTTGAAGCTGGTTCGTCGAGGTGGAAGAGCATTTGAGATGAATGTCCTTAGCCTTCTTTAGTCACTGCAAAATCAAACAACATTGGCACAGTAATTGCATTCGCGTAAAAAGCATATGCAGTTTTAGGTAGACAAATTGATTGGTCAAAGAATTTCAAACAATTTGTTAGCAATGAACATTAAATTGCAATGTAATCAAATGCATAAACAGATGTAAAGGTAAAGAATTAAACAAGTCCGGGGTCGCTAATTTAACGGTCAAAAGGCACTAGAGATCGAATATTAATACCATGGGTAAGCTTCTTAATTTTTTGTGGTCAATTAAGTTGTTTAATCGCGAGAGCCAAGTATTCATGTTCGAGGGCTGACTAGAGGCTATATCTAGAAAACCTTGTAGTTAAGCTACCATAAAAGGAATTTCTCATGAAATCATCGCCTGACTGATTACCTTTCGTTTGACCCCCCAAAGTCTTTTCACATTGATTCAATTATGATGTGTGTGCTTATTTTGTATGCCTTGGGTTTTTTGCTTTTCAAGGAAAAGCGCCCACACTGGGAACCTCTAGGGCTCTAGTACCATAGGCAATACATGTGAGTGAAGTACCAATTTAAGCAGGGATTTCTCTTCCAGCTTAAAATTTTACATTGTGGCACTTTGATTCTTTGTTTGTTCATTTTCAGCATTTTAATTTTGTAACTTTGGGGGGTCATATAACACTGTTACCCTCCCCAGGCTCATCACATTAGTAAACTCCCTTTATAATACTTAAGCTAAAGGTCACTAGGGTTAAGCCCACTAGAAAGCCCTAGTACATTTCACACAATGCTGCCTAAATCGGATTAAGAACCTAAGTAACTATTGCTTATTAGGAAGGCATTCCCCATGGTATTAAGAGAAGATTTCTAATACCTAGCTTGGTCAAACTAGCTTAGTCGGACTGCTTGATTTTTCAACCTAAACAAGTGATTATGACAAAACATTACATTGAATTAAATGTTTGATACTAAGCCAATGCGCTGAATATTATGCTACCAATCACAATCAAAGCAGACAAAACATGGATGCAAAAAGATAAGGGCAATGCTAATGGACAAGAAACACCTGTTTGTGTTGATGGTCGCTCTTGATTTGAAGTGTGAACGAGAGAAAGGTTCCATGAAGGTCCAAATCCTATCAATAGCAACACGCTCCTGTACACACTAGGAAACAAAAGGAATACCTCCAGGAGGCACATTAGTGGGAAAAGATAACTTCGCTAATCTCTCAACTCTAAAACAGAAACACTCCTATCGTACTAATCTTACCTACCCTCCATCACTCAAGTGATGAGGATCAAAGGTGTTTTATGGCATAGGTTTCTGTTTCACTGTACCAGATGTGACATGTGTAGGTCTGAGTCAATGTTTTGACTTTTAATGTGCATACTCGTTTGCTAATTGCTCTTGCTCCTTATTATTTTTTTGTTTTTTGTAAGTATAAAGCTTTATATGTACATTCCCTAAGATTGGAGATTAAGAGGTCTGGGAGAAAGGTTGAGAGGGAAGCAAGTGAATGATGGATGTCCACAAACACTCCCCCCTTCCTTGGGTAGATCATACTGTTTGAAATGAGCTTGTCACCCTTTGAAACCAATTGTTCCAGTTGGTAATAGGTGAGTATTTTTGCCAGTAGTTTTCTATTACCCTAGGTGCCTCGTCAAGCTGCAAGGGTGGTAAGGTACTCTCCCAGGATCGAACTTGAAGTGGTTCATCAGGTGATTCTTGAACACTGGGAGGTGTGGATTCTTTTGTAGCTTCATGGAGGTCCACTACTATAGATGGAGGCTGTGTAGAAGCTTTTACCTCTATGGATGTATTACATGAGGAGCTAGAAGCTTCATGGGACTCCCCCCTTCCTAAGCTAGGTGGAACAAATCGTTCTTTCTTTGGCACCCAAACTAGCTCGGGAGCGGGTGTGTAGCATTCTGTGATTTTTTCTTTCCACGATCATTGATTCGTTTTGGAGCTACGGGATGGGGCTCACTTGGGTCAGGTGATAGGTAAGAGCACAATCTACGTTTTGGCACCCAGATTTGATCATTTCCTTGATAGTAGCCTTGGGCTTCCAATAGTCGTTTAGGGATCCATCGCAACATTTTCTTACTTTTCTTGGAGCGAGTGGTACGTTTCTTACAAGGCTTCTGTTTTTTAGCACTAGCTATGGTCACTAAAGAAGCTTTAGGGACCCACTTGTATGTTTTCTTCGTTACATTAGGATGAGTCTTGTCGGAAGCGATATGCATTGCTTGTAGCATATTTAAGGGTATAGGCATTTCATCCCCCTCAGGTGTTACCCAGGTCGTCCCCCTATTTCC